>NW_024037047.1:34914111-35514111 GCF_015706575.1 Patiria miniata | reverse complement strand
GTATCCATCTGCGCCAAAAGACATCCGCAAGATACTGCACATGTCGCCACCTTTTACGGCTGAACTGGTCTTGCTTCTGGAATACATCGACTGGCAATGCGCTGTTCTGACGCAACAGGAGAAGATGGTTTGGCGTCAAGGGTTCTGGATCTCTCGCGTCATCAGATACTACTGTAAGTGGGCGTCCGTTGATCACTGATTCAACCAAGCACATCATGGTTGATAGGCTTTCGTCATGCAGAACTTGCTGCTTCATTACAGTGTTCAGAATTTTCCTGACTGTTCTGATCTGTCTCTCCCAGGGTCCTCCCATGTGGGACGCTGCCGGTGGGTCGAATTTCCATCTGATCCCCTTTTGAAGAAGATATTCATGGACCTGCTGCTTGTTCCATCGTTTGATCCCTTCCCTCAGCTCACGCTCAGCTCCGACAAAATTGGTGCCGTTGTCGCATCTGATAAGTTCTGGTTGACCGCGTCTGGCCATGAATCGCTGCAAGGCATTGAGAAAGGAGTCGGTCTCCATAGAATGCAGAACTTCGATGTGAACTGCTCTAATCGCCAAACAGGTAAAGATACAGCCGTATCTTTTCACTTGACTTCGGCCTTGCTTGACCAAAAATGGCAAAAAACAGTCTACTCCTACGTAGTTGAATGGCGGTTTCTCAGGGGTTACTCGGTCTTCAGGTAGATTGGCCATCTTCTGAATGCTGGGTGAAGCTGATCGGCGTTTGCACACAAAACAATCATGCAACACCTGTCGTACTGTGGTTCTTCCTCCGATCACCCAGTACTGCTGTCTCATTAATGACATTACATGCTCTCTCCCTGAGTGACCCGATACAGCATGAAAGTGTCTCACCAATAGCTTGACAATGTGATTCTTCTTTGGAAGGATGACGGGATGTTTTTCTTGTGTCTGCAGCTTGGAATTCTTCAATCTCCCTCCGACGTACATCACTCCTTCACTGTTGATTTTTGGGTCCAGTCTGTAGAGAGGACTGTATTTCTTCACAGGGTTGGCGGTTGTGTGCAGTGTCTGGTATTCATCTGTGTAGGCTTGTCGTTGAACGTGTCTGATGATTGCTTGTTCTGCCTTGTCAAGATCATCTACTGTAAGTGGCTTCTTCATGTCACTTGGCACACGTCCATTCTTGTTCTGCAAGTACTCTCTCACTCGCAAGATCCATGCTACAGCCTTCTTTAGCCCGTGCCACGATGAGTAGTGTTGGAGTAGTTTGTCTGTCGCCTTGTTCTCTTCGGAATCTACAGCAAATATCTGCACTTGCTCCTTGCTTTTCTTAAGCTCCGGATCACTCTGTCTTAGGGGTTCCATAACTTGTGGTTCCTTTGGCCAGTGTTCTTGTGGCATTAGGAGGAACTCTGGTCCTTGTAGCCACCTTGTGCTCTTCTTAAGCTCACCGGCTGACATCCCTCTTGATATGTCATCAGCATGGTTTGACTTTGTGTCTACATAATGCCACTGACTTGCTTCTGATGCATTATGTATGGTAGCTATCCTGTTGGCTGCAAATGTGCGAAACCTCCCGTCTGTACTTCGAATGTACTGCAGCACAATGGTGCTATCTGTCCAGAATGTCGAGTAGATCAGTTCCTGTACATCTAACTCTCTCTTCACTGCAACATCAAGCTTAGCAGCAAGGGTCGCTGCTGCAAGCTCAAGACGAGGTATCGTCATTGTTTTTAATGGCGCTAGATGAGACTTGGCCATCACCAGACTGCTGTGTAGCTCACTGCTGGTGTTCTTCATGACAAGGTAGGACACTGCTCCATAAGCCTTCTCTGAGGCATCTGCAAAATGATGCAACTGGTATTCTGTCACTGTGCCAAAGCCATGTGGCTTCACACATCTGTTAACTTCAAACTCCTTCATCTCTGCTAGCTCTTCTGACCAACCTTGCCATATTTGTCGGTGCTCTTCTGGCACTGGATCATCCCATCCCAGCTTCATTCTTGTCAGCTCCTGGAGTAGCAGTCTCGCTCTCAGGATGAACGGGTTGGCATATCCCAGGGGGTCATAGATTGATGACACAATGCTCAATAGCCCACGTCTCGTCAGGGGCTTGTCCTTAGGTGACAACTTGTATCCCAAACAGTCTCTTTCAACATCCCAGCTGACGCCCAAGGCTCTGTCAACAGGTAGAGCATCAAGGTTTAGGTCAAGACCCTTCAACTGCTTGGATCGTTCTTCAGTAGGGATGGACTTCAGGACACTTGGTTTGTTACTCAGCCACTTGGTCAATTTGAATCCGCCTCTTTGCAGCAGATTTCTCAGCTCATCCGATAGATTCACAGCCTTCTCTTCAGACTCGACGGAAACCAGGCAGTCGTCAACATAGAAATTGCGCTTCACAATTTCTACAGCTTCAGGACTGAACTGGTCTTGGTTATCATCGGCTGTTTGGCGCAGTGCAAAATTGCAGCAACTGGGGCTCCAGGTCCCGCCGAACAGGTGCACACACATCCGATACACCTTTGGTTGTTGAGTCATGTCGCCGGATGGCCACCATAGGAACCTCAACACATCTCGTTCTTCCACTGGTACTCGAACTTGATGAAACATGGCCTCCACATCTGCCATGAAGGCGACTGGTCCCTGTCTGAATCTCAGCAAGACTCCGGTAAGTTTATTTGTCAGATCTGGCCCTTGCAGAACTTCATCATTGAGAGACACACCTCCGCTCTTAGCTGCACAATCGAACACGATGCGTAGTTTGTCGGGTTTCATGGGGTGAAAAACTGGATGGTGAGGAAGATACCAGATAGCCTGATCTTCAGACTGACATTCTTGTTTCTCTACTTCCTCAGCATACCCCTTCTTGAGTAAGTCCTCGATGCCTTCTTGGTACTTACGACGGAGACTGTCATCTTTGCCAAGCTTTCTTGCAAGACTCTGCAACCTCTGTTCTGCTAACCACCGATTATTTGGCAGGCATGGAGGATGACGCTTGAATGGCACTGGTAACTGATAATGTCCTCCATCAATGCTTATTCCACCTTTCCACATCTTCAGAGCTCTTTGGTCGTTCACTGACATGCCTCTTTCATCATGTAGTGTATCGGATGCCTCCAGCTTCCAAAACTTATGAACCTGTTCTTCCAGGCCGATGTCTCCTTGAATGAAGGTAGAGGTAGCATGAGTGTTCTGCTCTGTTGTGCCGACTTTGTTCACTGGGCCATGTAGCGACCATCCCAATGCCGTTCGCACAGCATAGGGTCCGTCCTTTGCCTTTCCTCTTCTTATTTCGAGAGGCATCAGTGCTCTCGGAATATCTTGACCAATCAGGAGTCCAACTTCATTCTCGCCTGCAAACGGTAGGTCAATACCCTGCAGGTAGGGTAGTCCAGCTATCTCTTCCATCTTGGCCATGTGGGTACTCTGAATGTTGATCTTGTGTTTGGTGAACACATTTGGCAACTCTATACGGTCTGTGGCTGGTCCCGAGTCCACAATCAAGCTCACTCTTGTGGTGTCTATGGAGCTGCCCATCTTGTCAAGTGTTGTCAGGTTGAGCCTTTGTTTGGCCCCTTCAACTCCAAGCTGTCGTGCCAAGTGTTCTGTACAGAATGTATTTGTCGAACCAGTGTCCAACAATGCATGGGTGCGGATGAAGACACTGCCGCCGGCAGCTTTCACTCGAACAGGGACAATGGGCAGCACGGTCCTGCCGGCCCCTGTGACGTTACTGCAACTTGCTTCAGCGGCTGAATCAATGTAGCCATTCTGTACCGGGGCATCTAGTGATGTGTTGGCTTGGGACGCTGCTTCTTCATGCTGTTGCACTGTCTGCGGGATGTGAAGGAATTTCGTATGTTTCCTTCCACAACCAGAAACAGTACATGTCCTGTTCAGCCTGCACGCTGATGTCATGTGACCTCTGCGCAGACAGTTGAAGCACAATCTCTCTTGCTTGGCATAACTCAGCCTGTCTTGTGGTGATTTTGCCTTGAACTGCTGGCAACCAAATAGGGTGTGTTCTCCCTTGCATAGAGAACACTCTCTGGTGACTACTCTCTCTGGTACAGATGCCACTGCAAAGGACCCCTTCTGTCTCGGCTGTGTGCGTCTTTTCTGAGGAACATCACGGCTTCTCTCCCAAGTAGATGTACCATACACAGGGTTATTCTCCTCTTCTGCTACATCATCTATGTAGGCCACAAGATCCTTCACCTTTGGCATTCGATCTTCCTTCCTTTCGAGGTCTCTGACCTTTCGGACCCATCGATAGCGCAAGTAGTTGGGCAAGCGCTCAACAATGTCTCTCAGAAAACTCTGGTGTGCCATCTCATTTTCGTAGCCCATAGCCTGGAGGGTTTCGTAGCAGACTTTCAGCTCATCTGCCATTTCTCTGATGGCTTTTCCATCATGGGGTGACACTGTTTGGCCTCGGGTGACTTTCTTCATCCATGCATCAGCAACTTTATATTTGTTTCCAAATCTCTCCTTCAACAAGGTTTTGGCTCGAGCATAACCTTGTGTCGACTCCATCACAGAGCATGCTTGAATCACTCTGCGTGCTTCCCCCTTGCAGTAATGAAGAAGTCTTGTCAGCTTGGCAGCGTTGCTTATTGTCGTGCTGTCTACATTCACCTCGAAAGCTCTCCAAAATTCCCAAAACTTGAGGGGATCTCCTTCGTAGCACATCAGCTCTGCTTTCGGTAACTGCAATGTCTCAATGAGGCTCTGCTGCTGTTGCTTTGATTGTCGCAACATCTCATTGATGGCTTCGGTAGGGGGTGGCGTTTCTTGCGGCGTTGACGATTGATGATCTTCAATGGGGTATGGGACTGTGTCACCGCTTGTATCATCATCATGCGGTGATGGATCGGGCTGCGATGGGGAGTCTTCATCAGGGGGAGATGGTGTTGACTGAGATGGAGAAACTGGGCTTGTTTTCTCGTCATCGAACTGGGCATAAACTTTTGCCTCCGCTTCTGCACAGCTGAGCTTGGTTTTCATTTGAAGCTCAGTTCTCCTTTGGTGGAGCCTCAATTCCTGTAGCTCAAGCTCTTGTTGTTCTTTAAGAGCTTCAACTTCTGCTTGAAGTGCAGCACTCCTCACCATGGCCTCCATTCTGGCTCTTCTGCTGGATGAGGTGCTTGTCGTATGGCTGCACTGACTGGCCGAATCTTCCGGCTTGACATCATCTTCATGACTTGGTGACGTAGTACTCATGTTGTCGATTTATGACGCTGTTATTGAACTTAATGTGACGGATGACAACAAAAAAGGACTCCTTTGATGACGATTTAACTGTTTCCCATGTATTGTACCAATAGCAAAATGTGTGACGGGTTTTGTACACTCAGAAGTTGAATGCGGATGCGGTTCAATCTGCAATTAATATAAAACCAAAAAATACAATAAGTCTCTAAAATTATGTCAAAATGTACCTGCATATAAATGAATCAATTACAATATGAACTAAATGAATTAAACTGACTGATTTGATCCCCAAACTCATGAAATTGTGTCTAGCGTGAATTATTTCCTCATTAAAAACTACATGTATGTGCCTTAGTACATCAATGTTTACATTAAAATTAATATCCAAGTCTCCAAAATTAACCTTGGTTGACAGTAATCCATATAAACTGATGAAACTGATGTGAGAATCATGTGTCACGTGCATTATTTAGTAAACGTGTATAAAACGTGCATCGCTAATTCTACCCAAATTTTATCCCCAAAAGTTGACCCAAAATAACTATATCTAATGACCATAATTATTACCCCCCTTTATACACAATTATCTTTAACCCTTTTTCTAAATCTCTAAACAATTATAAGTACTCACAACATTGGGCGTATCGAATAATGATGCAAAATCAAAGGAACCTTTTGACGGATTTCTACAAACTTGACAAAAATATGTGACAATGCTGGCGCGCTGAGAGCGCCCTCTGTTGACCAAGAAAATTCCACGCCTATGACGTCACGAACGAACTGGAAAACTTTCCTACCCGCAACAGCAGTGCATTGTGGTTACTTTTTGACACGCCCTGTATAATTGTATTGTGACTATGAATTCAGGATTTTTTACATTTCCGATATTTATCATGGAAAACTTTTGTCAACAAAGAACCGATATTGGTGCGCGGCATAGCCCTGATATGCTAAAGGATTGTGCAAATTGTGATAAAAGCATGAAACTTTGCATGCTGGTTCTTCATCCCATGATTTTTTTTTTAGATATAAAGGCATTTCATATTTGACCTCTGGTGACCTTTGAGAGGTCAGTGGACTTTACATACTCTATTCATAACGTTTGTTCTTCAAAACTTCACTTTCCTATGACCCTTTGTCATGGCTCTTCATATCATGAAAATAGTGATCAGATGTGGGAACATTTCATATCTGACCTCTGGTGACCTTTGAGAGGTAAATGACCTTTGTAAACCTGTTTATTGATATTTGTACCATTTATTCTTTAAACCCCATCTTTTTTCACAATTCAAGTCTAAATGAAAGGTTTTCATGCTATAAAGAGGATTTTCATATATAGGACATTTTATTTTCAACCACTGGTGACCTTACCAAAAAGGGCAATATTACTGTTCAGAATAAAAGCAATTGTTAACAAAAGAAGGGAACTCTTTACAAATGCGAGGGGGGGGGGTAAGCAGTGGTGAAAAAAGGGTCATTTGAATGGAAAAGGGCAGTCTTTACAAAAAAAAATGGGGGGGGGGGAGTAAATACCCCTCTTACTCCCCCCCCCCCCCCCGACCCCGCTGGTTACGCCTATGAGAGGGGTTCCGACGCATGCATGTTACCTTACACAGCAAAAGGTGTGTTTAGAGCTTGTGCATATTCTCTAAAACAGTTAAGTTTTTCCACGCATTTTATAAAACGACTTGTTTAGGTTTATGGATGTGGCATGTTTAGGTACACGAGAAAAGCCTATAAAGAACCACCAAGCATAAATAACAAAAGCAAAAGAAATAACACTTACCACTTTTACACTTTTTGTTTCTTTTTCATAAGTTATTAATGATGTTACTGTGGCGATACGACTCGAAACAAGACTTCACTCCGCCTTGAGACCAGTCTATTGTTTACTGTTACTGCAACCATGCCGTGCATGCGCTTAGGTAAAATAAGCCCATAAATGTAATTGATCTATCTCCATACAAATTATTGGACATTTAATCAATATTTGTAATGAATCACGATCATTGCATTTGAATATTCCTGTCATAATAATAGCGAAACAATGTTTGTCAATTGTTATATTATGCCGGATATGTAGGCCCAGTACTGTAATCTTACGCGACGTGCTTCGGCACACTGTACGAAACCGTCCTCTCTCTTGCTGGAGTTCCCTTCGTAAAGAAGTACGTTCCACTTTCTCTGCAAATCTCACTTATTTTGCACATTTCATTCATCGAAATACCTTATTTTGAGCTAACCATGTTATAAATGCAGGTTCATAGAACATGTGGACCGAGTGTGGACTCAAACCAAAATCAGAATCTGTCATTTTGGACAAGTTTTCTGTGAAGCACTTTTGGGAAACTGTGTGTGAAGTTTTGTGTGAAGATTAGTCGCGTGAAGCATACGGCTGTTTCATGTATGGTCTCGACGACTATTTATGTATTCGCTCTGTGTGTTGTTTACACAGGTTGACTCTTATAAGTGGAGAGAGCGGGTCTGCACAGTGCTCATAACTCAGATTACTATTTGCTCATAACTCGAATTACTATTTGCTCATAACTCAGATTACTATTTGCTCATAATTCAGATTACTATTTGCTCATAACTCAGATTACTTTTTACTCATGATTAACTCAGACTACATTTTGCTCAAGAGTGCACCTTACTCAGAGTATATTTTAACCATATCATAATTAAGCCCATAACTCTTAATTGAGATTTAACTCATAAATAGCTCATTTCCTAAACTGTATTACGCCTTAACTATTTTGGGTACTTACATCTGGGCTATATATATTGCTGGACGTGTTGATACTTGTTCAAAGCAAGACAGTAAGATAACCGTATTTCAATATTTGACGCTATTCTTGTAAGCTGATGTGAAATACATTTACTATAGTTCATCATTGCAAATTTAGTTGAATATTTGTATGGATATAGTGATACAATGCTTACACGTAGAACATTTACATTGTGATAGCTGAGCATATCTTTGACATACTATACTACACATATTGCCAAACATTCTTGATATTTTTGTCGCTGGTGGCCCACCACTGGTATTCTTTGGCATAAGCTGTGGTATAGGCTTTCTATTATAGCTTTTGTGTCTTAGCATAATACTTGTCAACATCCTTTAACAGATTTGACGTGAAAGATATTTTACTCAAACTTAGCATATTTTAACCGGCTGATTTCCGGATAGTATTAATTTCTTTCACTAATTGTCTACAATTTACTCAAATAAGATAAAGTTTAATCAAATCATTGGAAAACACCTTGGCGGTAAATATTGCCTTCAATTCGTGCTAATTTGATTGTTTTCCCCTTTAATTGCCAAGGAGATCTATTCTTAATTAATCTTTGTGTGAAAAAAAGTAAGTACCCCAACAATGTTTAAAGTCTAGGCACCATTTTTACCGTGTACATATGTGGCCGGGGTACTGTTTTCAAACTTGTGTTAAAATCGAAGTATGCCTCAAAAATGGCTGAGTGATTATGTCTCCCAATCGCTGTCAGCTTTAAGTCAAGTCAAGACAATCACTCATTTAAAAAGTGGAAGAAAGATTTATTTGGAATGGAATCCTCGGTATTTTTAATTTTATTTCCTGCACCCGATTCACGAAGCGCTGCGACGCGTCGCAACTCGAGTCACGACGTGTAACACGTCGCAACTCGCGACGCGTCGTATCTCAGTCCATTTCACGAAAGTTGCAATGTGTTGAACGCGTCGTAAGTTCCTTGACAACGGCTTAAAACACGTCACAAGTTACGACGTGTCTAGTGGTCATCGCAGAATAAGAAGAGTCATTTCTAAGCCAGTTTTATGCCATAAGCATTACATTAACGAGATTATAATACCGAGAAAATGTGTGTAAAGTTTTAACTATAAATTTCATTGAATAATTATGAGTTAGACCGGAATTTTAGAGTTGAAATTTCAAAGTAGCTAAACAGTCCAATGAGAGCTTGTTTTCCTTCAAAATTGCATCGCACGGCCGCCATTTTTACGTTTTAACAAATTTCGAGCTCAGATCCCACGATTCTTTGTTGAATATCAGACGACTATTTACTGTACGCTGACTAAATACATAAAGCAGTGACCGAGTTGTGCTATAAATACACCTACGACGCGTCGCACTTAAGACGTGTTTTGTGAAATGGATCGCAGGACGCGTCGCAGCTGCGACGCATCGTAGGGATACGACATTTGGCATCGCTGCAATGCATCGTAAGTTACGAAGAGTTTCATGAAATTGGGTGCTGGTTTGCTTGTTGGTATCGATTATTTGTACATGTATTCGATTATGAATTCTGTTTTTATGATCCGTCCTACTGGGCCATCTTTGAGTGACAAATCGTGCAGACACTAACTTTTGTTCTGCATGATTTTTTTTCACGGGAAACAATCAGCCATGCACCTTCTGTTCTAATTCACGGCTGAGTGATGATAGATAGGATTATCCACCATCCATTCATCAGTCGTCGATGGAGTGCCTCCAGGCTTTGAAGTGTCATTGTCACTTTCCGGTACGACATCGGTGTCACCTCCCTTAGTCCCCATGACACCGCTGCTGCTGCTGCTTTAGTTGACATGTTCGTACACGGTGTCCTCGTCCTGTGTCCCCTGAGTGACGAAGTCGCAGACAGTGTTGTCCGGGACGACACTAAGACCATGTTCCACACTCCCATCCATATGCGGTACGTCTGCGAAAGTGACCAATCCGCAAGAAGTGTCCAACTGAACTTTGACCCGGGAGTTTTGCTTCAAACTGACTGCGGTAGTTTCCCTCTTGGCCCCATGCACCAATTCCGTAACTGTGTCAGGGATTAAAGAAGCGGCAACGGTCGTCGCATCGTCGCTCCTATCTCCGGAGATTCCTGCATTTGTGTTCTCACTCTCGAGTTCTCGATGCCTCTTCCGTTTCAGGATGCACATCACTAGCAGACAGCCGACAATCATAAAGAAAGGGGTAAGTAGTGCCGCTGCAATTATGCCAGTGTTGGAATGTGTGACATTTGAAGTCTCTGCAGCTACCGTTGAAGTCTCTGCAGCTACAGTAACAGCTGTTGGAACTCGACCAGTGGCGGTTGGGGTATTAAGAAAGATGGAACCGATAGAGCAACTCCGATTCTGTCCTGGAAATGCAGAACTAGTCACCGTGCATACCAAGACTTGATTCTGCAGGTGCTCCCCGAGCTTAACAACACTCCTCACGCGTTCGTTCTGCGGTAGTTCAGTGCTGTAGATGCTACCTGTGACTTCCTTGTCAGAATGGTCCACTCTCCAAGTGATGGTTACCTCAGGGTTGCCGATCGCAGTGTCGCACCACACGGCGATGCTTTCGGTTGAAATCTCATCGCTTTCATTCGTGGCACAGATCGGGTTTTCTGCCGGAAAGTACTGCACCGATACGAAGATGTATCCTAACAAGTTATCACCGCCCCACGCAGCGTAACAAGTGTACCTTCCAGCATCCGATTCGGTGATGTCGGTTATTTGCAAAGAATATGCACTGTGCTCGCCAAACGAGCGAGTTGCAATGGAAACTCGGGGATCATTTGTCTGAATGATGGAATTCTGGGTGAGCCAATTAGTGTCTTCGGATCCATTTGACTTACCCCACCAAACTCGATATAAATCTTTGCCCGAGGCAGAGCAGTTCATAGACAGTGTCTTGCCTTCTGTGATATTAATGAACTCGCTGGCTGGCCTAGCTGAGTCTTTTGTCAGAAACAGAGGTGTCACTTCTCGAGGAATGCAATTCAGCAAAACCACACCCATCAGAAGGAAGAACACGTACCTCCAAGACGCTGGCTGAAATTGTACGTGTTGTTGCTTGAGTAGCATCATTGTGTGTCGCGTGGTTCGCTGCACGCTCGCGACTTAGATTATCTGCTGTGGCGCGAATAAGAAACACTAAACACATGTATACCTATTCGAATTTGATATCAAATCACCCAATTATTTATCGTTTCCTCTTTATAACTTGTAACTTGCGGCTGGCATGTGATAGTGTCACAGGTTTTCCTTTTGCCACTCGGTCATGTAATGTAAAAAAGAAACTTGTGCACGCGAATGAAAAACAAAATGTGTCATAACAGAACGATGCATGTCAGCATTTCTTTCGTTTTGTTTCCGCCCCGGTCAAAGAAATGGGTAAATAGCCTCTTATACAGGGTGACCAAAAATGCAACTCTGACACAATTGCCTTTTTTTCAAAAACGCAATCTGTAGTGTTCTTATGTTTTATATATCGGCTTAAAGCTGAGAGGTTTTTAGTTCAAATACTGAAAAGACAAAATGTGTCATAACAAAACAATGCATTTGGGCATTTCTTTCGTTTTGTTTCCTGATTTTTTTTCTTTTATTTATTTAACTACAGGCTACTTTGTAAACACACACTTTCAGTGTTGGATTTTATATTCGATTGATGGCGACGTTTTAAAGGCAAATTTAGGGCGGAAATGAATATTTTTTATTAAACTCAGTCGATCTTTTACGGTCTCCCCCAGTCAAAAAAATGGGTGAATAGCCTCCTATACAGGGTGACCCAAAAAATGCAACCCTGATACATTGTGGTAGGTTTTTTTTCTTCAAAATCGCGACTTGTGTGTTTTAAGTTTTAAATATCAGATTAAGTTGAGAGTCTTTCTTTCAAATACATGTAAAAAAAAAATCATAAAAACAGCACATTGGGTTGCTGAGAAAATGCCAATTATGTAAAATTGTCTTTAATTTGTGCAATTTTTTTATTACATGTATATTGAGATATTTATGATGCCTAGAAGGTTGATAATTGAGCTAAAAAATAAGGTATTTCCATCAAATTCGTTTGCACTTTTGTCATGTGCTGTGTTTTGATGTTTTTGTTGGTAAGAACTAGGACACAATGCGACATGAATTTCACGCACAAATAGGTACAGTGTAAGTCTCATATTGTGAAAAACAGGATGAGTAGTAGGTGAGGGGTAAATCGGGCATTGTTTTGAGGATTTTGTGAGGAGGAGGAGTGAGTTAAGGAGTGAGTTGTGAGGAGGGAGTTTGTGATGAGGAGGAGCGAGTTGTAGCCTTGGTCAATGCTCTCGTCGTTATTCGTCCCGTACGCGGTCAATCGTCGGCATATATCCTCACGCGCTATGCACATGCATGTAAAAATACAGCGCGAACAGCGACCTGATGCGGCCACTACTTTTTTTATGCAAATCAGTTGGGGACGATCTCGAGCCCTGGTTCAATCGTCGGCAAAAGCTTATGTTTTTCTTCATTTTGCGCTGGATTTCTAGCGCACGACCTCGTATGCGAATACAGATAAGTGTAGGCGGGGCTAACATGTGGAGTGTCCAATCACACCTTGGTAAATCCGGACGTCATCAAATTATTTGCAGCTATTCGCCTTTTGCGGACGTGACAAGAACCACAGTTTTTGTGCATTGGTGCCGTGTGCAGAGACACACAACGTGTACGTGTATGGATTATGTACGGTGCCACGTTTCACTATGCAAGTTTCCACGCAACGATCGACCAATAAGAAAACGACATTTAAGGTCAGCTAAGGCTATTAACATAATGAGCACCACCCCCAAAACCTCACATGGACGATTGAACCAAGGCTCTCGATCGTCCCCAACTGATTTGCATATAAAAATGGTGGCCGCGTGAGGTCGCTGTTCGCGCTGTATTTTTACATGCATGTGCATAGCGCGTGAGGATATACATGTATGCCGACGATTGACCGCGTACGGGACGAATAACGACGAGAGCATTGACCAAGGCTAAGCGAGTTGTGGATATGTGAGGAGGAGGGGGATTAAGTTGAGAAGGGAGTTTGTGGATCAAGTTGTGGATCTGTGTGGATCAAGTTGTGGATCATGTTCTATTTGTAGATAGAATAAACGCTGAAAAGATGGAATAAAGACGGCCGCGGCGGTGGCGGTGTCTGCGCATGTCAGAGGAGTTCAAAGTTGCGCGCGCGCGTGTTCTCCTGCTCCTCGCCGTCGAGTTACATCTGCGTTCTTGTTAGCAATTCATTTGAAATGATCTCATCATTGTCCATTAAATAATGTTTATTTCGTGGTTCTGCTCTGTATATCTGTCGATCGTATACGTATCCGGTTTTCTTTGTCAATAGATATGACAGCAAATAAAATGCGCATGGTTCAAAAACTTTCCATTGAGACGGGTTAACTTGTCACATATTTTGTTCATGTCTAATTCATGTCTAATCCCACGTTTTCGAGGTTTGTATAATCTTTATTGTCTATGTGCTTCATAAATTGTACTTGGTTGTTGCAGCGCAGTGTTGTGATGACGAGGCTCTAGGCTTGATTCTGTGCCAATTCGCGCCCGTGTAGCAGGAATCCTACCATTGCATTTAGAATACCAAACTGGTGTGTTTAACTTCGCATTCTGCGTTTCTTACAGGCTGCAACTGCACGTATTGAACAGGAGGTTGCAACGCCAGTTATCTCTGGAAATAATGGTCACCCCGTCATAAAACGTTACAAGCAATGTAAAAAAACAACCATGGCCCAATCCCGTGTTCACCGTCAGTTCTTTTCAGCGTCGCTTCACTTTTTAGCGGATATTTACTTCACATGGTGTATCCGTAAAACACTCTATGTAAACCTTGCCACTAAAAAAGCCTAGTACCGGATCGAGCCGAGCCGAGCCTGCACAAGCCAAGCCGAACGGAGCCCCAGCCATAGCCCAGCCTAGCCCAGCAAAGACTAGAATTGCCAAGCTCAGCCATACTAGATCAGCCTAGCCCAGATCGGCCGAGCACAGCCCAGCCCAACCCAAACCAACCAAGCCCAGCCAAGGGCGGATCCAGAACACAATTTTTTGGGGTGGCAAAAAAAACTTTGGTCCCCAAAAAGTGTGTCCATCAAAAATACGGCGTAGGGTTCGGGGCCCGCTTGAGGGCCCCGAAATTTTTATGGGATTCTATGCTCTGTGGTATGATCTGAGGTAATTTCTGACCACTTTAACCAATGTTTTTTTGAGGAAAAGATGGTGCGGTACTCATTGCCTGCCTTTATTGCGAAGTCACTAAAAAAATGGATTCTTTTTAGGGGGCATGGCCCCCTTTGGCCCCCCTGGATCAACCCATAAGCCCAGCCCAACCCATTGCCAATCCAAATCCAACCCAATCAAACCCAGCCAATCGAAGTCCAGGCAGCCCAGCCCATCCCATCCAAGCCACATCCAACCCACATCCAACCAAGCCAAAGACCAGCACAGCCCAGCAACAAGTCCAGCCCAACCCAAACCAAGACTCAATCCAATTATTAAACCGCTCCGACAAATCAAGCTGAAACTACAGGCTCTCATCAAACCAAAGAAGCCGGATTAAGAAATCAAAAGGGATTGCCATACATTATACAATATTGTTTTCTCAATGTACTATATACTTCATCTAATTATGTCTAATTATGTCCAATGAGATCCAAATAATTACAATTTATTCAAGAAAAAAGATATTTCTATTCGACAATCAACAAATCTGCGAAACCACATGATTATTGGCTAAACATGAAGTAATTTTATTTTTTGATTAAAATCTTTTAAGTAATGTAATAAGCTGACGAAATCAGTGCAACGAAAGCATGAACATTAATTAAAGATATTTTTTCCAAATCGCAAAAGACGCCATTTTGTTATTATTTAGAATCCCACTCTCCCCCTCCCCTACTTAAAAGTAATAAAGTGAAAACTCAAGTTGAGAAACAGAATGTAATACCAGTTTTATTCTGTTAAGTTTCATAATCGTGAAGTTTCTCACGTTGTTCAAATAGCGCGCTTGGGAAAAACACTTCAAATCATTAAAATACTTAGGGCTTGATGAAATGTCTGCAAATAGACAAGAATAAGTATTTTAAACTTTCGCTTTTTTATGAAACGTATACGTTTCATGTTTTGCTTGAATAAATGTTTTGATAATTTTAAAAATTACATGCCAAAGGGGGAAGAAATTTCAAAAACAAATCATGATTTTGCGTGTATGTCCTTGCGAATCCACCGTTCATGCGTACATTGTACACGAACAGCTTTTACATGCTTCGACACTAATACCTATTAAGTACATACAACTGAACATGAATTCAGTGCGTCCCATTCTGGCAGAATTATCCTGCAACTGTTTCGAAATCCTCTTTGTCAAGAAAGTTACTTAACCACGCAGTTATATTTACAGCAGCTTTGGTTATACATTGCTACAAAGTGAAGCTCTTTTTGTCTATAATATTAAATGTTAAGACGAGGAAATAATAAACAAGACAGCTGGCAAGCCCCCTTTAGCTCGTCCCTTAAACTTGGTAGAAGTATTCAAAGTAGTCATCTGAGTGATATTATTTGGGGGCCAAAGTGAGGCTTTAACAAATCGTATTCACAGGTGCCAGTCCGTCAGTGAGTCAGTGAGATAGGTACAAAGAGAACTGTAGGTTGGCCCTCTGGGACCAGCACAAAGGTAATCTCATCGGTTAAACAGAACCAATCTGACAGTCTGCAGTGCATAGTGGTTACTTTTTGACACGTCCTGTTTTATTTTATTATGACTGTGTATGAATTCAGGGTTTTTATTTTATTTTTTACATTTCCGACATTTCTCATGGAAAACTTTTTTTTAACAAAGAACCGATAGTGGCGCGGCATAGCCCCGATATGCTATAAGGATTGTGCAAATTGTGATAAAAGCATGAAACTTCGCACGTTGGTTCTTCATGCCATGAAGAAAATTTTCAGATATACAGGCATTTCATATTGACCTCTGGTGATCTTTGAGAGGTCAATGAACTTTACACTCTATTCATAACGTTTGTTCTTCAAAACTTCACTTTCCTATGACCTAAGTCTATGTCATAAGCCTGCAACATATACATCACATAACGGGAGATAGCTTGCAGTATTGATCCAGGTCCAGAAGTCTTCATACAATGAAAATAATGATCAGATGTGGGAACATTTCATATCTGACCTCTGGTGACCTTTGAGAGGTAAATGACCTTTGTAAACCTGTTTATAGATATTTGTAAGATTTATTCTTAAAACCCCAGCTTTTTCACGATTCAAGTCTAAATGAAAGACATTCATGCTATAAAGGGAATTTTCATATATAGGGTATTTTATATTTAACCACAGGTGACCTTACGAGAGGTCATGACCTTTGTAAAACCAAAGCCTACCTATTGATATTAACACGATTTACACAATCGTATGACCCAAGTCCAACATTTGTGCCATGAAAAGAATGTTCAGATGTGGGGACATCATATTTGAGGTAGTGATGCCCTCGAAGAGGTCAATGAACTTTGTATTTCCTTGTTGCCGTTATTTATCATATTTATTCGTCAAAACGCCATTTCTCGGTGACCCGAGCCTTAATTGTGCCAAAGAACGGTATTACACCTATAAGTTTAATGTGGATGGCAAAACTTACCTTTGGAGATTCCTGCGAAACAAGGTTTCAAGACTTATAAAACAATCGAAACGAGAATTCTACAAAAAGAGCGTGAGACACCTTAAATGTTCTAACCCCAGAGATTAGCATAAAGAAATCAAGAAACTAACAATCAAACACAAGGCCTGCATCTGGCCTCCTTGTGTCCACCACAAAGCCATCACTGCTTTTCAGCGTGTGCAGACCAGCTTTGTTGAATGCTCGTACGTTGCTGTAGTATCGCAGTCCACTCTTTAGATTCAGATTGGTGAACTGTGTGGAGGACACACTGGCCGGGAAGGTGTGGTCAGCAAACTGACGAATATCTTCACCTGAGAAACAAGATAGTTTACATCTTTTACATTCTGAAGTCAGGCAAAACATGACAAGAACGCATCACAGAGACCTCTAGTCCTGCTAGTAAATGTTTTAAAGAGCAAGGGTGACTCATATAGGAAACAAGATGGTTCTCGAACCATGCGTCGCCTGCTTTCGCGAATATCTTTAAAGAGTGACTAATCAGTATGAAGGTTGCCATGTTGCATGTATATGACCCAAGTTTGGTTCCAATTGGTCTTCAACTTTTGAAATGAGACCAATACGTTCTGCCTATTTTACAACTTGACCTCAGATGACCTTTAACCTTGGTACGTGACCTTTGACTTCATTATCACATATCACAGAAGGTTGCCATGTTGCACCTATGACCCAAGTTTGGTTCCAATTGGACTTCAACTGTTGAAATGAAAGCAATTTAACATGTTCAGCCTATTTTACAACTTGACCCCAGATGACCTTTGACCTTGGTATGTGACCTTTGACATCAATGTCAGAAGAAGATTTCTATGTTGTATTTATGATTTAAGTTTGGTTCCAATTGGACTTCAACTTTTGAAACGAGACCAATTTGATGAAACTTTAACCAAAATACCACATACATGTACACACTATACATGACTTGTGCAGACTTAGTCATTGCATAGTCTCTTTCCTGAACTTCATTCAGGCGAGACAAAAAGTGAGTCTTTGAGTTGATTTGGTGAGATTTGAGTGTACTTACCTCCTGGGTAGGTACTCAGAGACACCTGGTAGTGGGACATCGCGTCGTCTAAAAACACTCTCTTCCAGGAGATAAAGAGGACGTTAGGATCCATCAAGTAATCAGTGTCTTTCCTGGCATAAGATCTGGCAAGATCTTTTATCTGGAACAAAAACGTATTTCATTCAGGTACTTTGACAATATTGAAGGAATGATTGGCTGAAGAGGTTTGATAAAACTGCAATTACGGCTTGTGTATTCTCAATGATCTCACATTATTAGAAGAAAGAGCACTGTTAAAGAACCAAAGAAAGGATATATTGCCTGGTTTTGTCAGATTCCATTTGTACATCTGACTCTCTAATTCTCATACCTTTGCACCTCTGACTGTTGATATTTTTGGTGGTGTGATATCCGGGGTGATGCCATCTGATCTGAACACTGCGTATGTAGTAGGATTATACCAGGCTCTGATGAACACATGATATGTGACTCCCTTCTCCATCTTGTGATCTATAACAGATATTAACATTAGTTTCTTTGCTTCTTGTACACAACAAAAAAGGGGGGGGGAAGCAAGGTCAGGGTGACATTCTGCTCATTTTATAAGAAACTTTAATAACCAATCAGTCCCTGTTGTGCCCTAAACCGCCCGAGCAATATATGGATTATGGATCGATTCATCAGGGAACAGATACAATGCAATACAGGGTGAGTAAAAAAAACAAAACCCAAATAGCAGGACAAATTTTTGAATGAAGTTTTGCCTGTAACACTTTCAAAATCTAGGATATCAAAGCCCAGTAATTAAGCTTTCTTTTAGTACAAGAATAGTTCAAATCACTCATGTACTTTTCAAGTCACGGGATGTTTAACACAAACACTGTTTTAAAGTTCTGTCCAAGGATCGCAAACACGTATATTCCTACAGCAAGACGAAAACGATTCTCATGAATCGTTGTACATGAATTGTTTTCGTTTTACTAAAAGAACACTTTTTTTGTGATCTGTGGATCAATTTAAAATGGTGTTTGTGTTCAAAATTCCGTAACTTGAAAAGTACATGAGTGATTTGAATGATTTTTTTGTACTAAAAGAAAGTTCAGAGATTCGGATTTCATATCCTAGATTTTGAAAGTGCTACAGGCAAAACTTCATTCAAAAAATGATCCTGCTATTTGGGTTTCGTTTTTTTACTCACCCTGTACAATTTAGTACATTATGTACAACATTTATTAAAAAACTTCTTTTTTTTTCATTATTTATAACGTTGACTTATAAATTGGACGGATTTCATTACCTTCATCCAGTGTGATGATAGTTTGGTTGTTTTGTCCAATATCATACCATAACCTATCCTGAACTGGATCAAAGATTCCCACAGGATCTGATGAAGAGTCATCACCAATGCTCCATTCGAACCTGCAAATATTATAAATTCATAAATTTCTACGACAGTCTACCCAATCCTATTGGTAGACAGCCAGTCACGTGGCCGGCTTTAAACGGTTGATAAAGACCAGCTGAAATTTCACATGAAATTTGGACTCCTCTAAAATCTGGTGCCAGTACAGTTTTATTGGTTGAACGTTCACAATCCTCATGCATGCATGCGCAATACCACAAGTGAGTCAGTATTTCATAGTCCTAAATTCACACTACACAAGCACAGCTGCATTCTGCGTCACATTTCGCAGTACACGCGGTACACGCGCGCCAATCTCCATATAAGGAGTTTTTATTTACTTCTCGCGAGAGGGCCATACCATAGCATAGCTAGAGGGGTGTTTCGAAAAACATGAAGTAAAGTTGTTGGAAAGATCTTACAGACCTGAGTCCTTACAGTCCTGCAATTATATCATAAACGTCAATCATAGAACGACATATCAAAAACCCCTTTAAGGAGCAGTGGCCACCACTATTAAACTGGGTAAAAGTTTACCAAGTATCAATTTCTAAAGATGCATAGTCACTCAAGAATTATATAGTAAATGGTTCACAGATATCAATTCCATAATCGATATAAATCACATGTCTCACCACTTAATATCCAGTCCTTTCTGCTCAGTGACTCGCCATACTGCAGCAGCCATAGACTGAGTGGCGGTATCATCAATATCAATCACATTATTGATATCATCATTCATCAGATCCAATACATCCAAAACTTCTATCTCAGTGTTGGGGTTACCTTCAAGTCATCGTAAAAGAATGGGTCAAGACAATCAAAATAACATAACAGTTTAACAGCACTGGTTTGAATCCTGCTTAAATAGTTATCAAGCTGCATGTCATCATTTCCTTACTATCATAACTGATGTTTATCACTTTTCTGCTTAAAGATGTTTGCTCACATCTCTAAAACCCACGCCTTTATCAACCTCGTCCTCAGTGCTTACTTTATTTCCAACCTCGTTTCCAATAGTAAACCCTGGATAGGAAACTCTGTACTTGTGCTCTGATTGGACAACGACAACACAATATTAGCATATGTTCCATATTCATAAATCTATAAGAATTACACCGTACAGTTGGTGACTTCTTTTTAAGCTCGTTAAAAGTTAAGTTAGATTGCGCGCGAAATAGTCTGAAAGTCACACACGGTAGGCCTACAACTTTTCTAGCCGAGAAAGTCTTGCCGAGTTTCTACAATGGCGACGCCCAGTCCCTGTAAAACTAAAAGTACCCCAGTCAAATCTGATACTTGCATGCTGTGCTCCAAAAGGGACAAAAATGGAACGCACTTATGGGGAGTCATTGGACGAAAAAAGAATTTCCCGCAATTGCTGTCACAACTCAACGTACCCGTTCCGGGTTTGAGCGACTTGGTTGGTGACATACTCTGCCGAAGTTGTGGAACGAAGGTGCACAAAATGGTTACGTTTTTGGAGGAGGCACGTGTGAACATCGCTAAAATGACACTAAGTCGTACCAGTCGTAGCAAACGGTTCCTGACTTCTCCTGCTCAGAGTGTTCCTACTGCGAAACGGCGGATTTTTTAGCCAAACACCGGTGCCCAGGCCCGCGCCCGTCCCCCAAGGCCAATTGCCCCGAAAGCCTGTCCATCGTCGGAAGCGGCAAGTCCCAGGCCTTTGCCTC
Source organism: Patiria miniata (assembly GCF_015706575.1). Classification (NCBI taxonomy): domain Eukaryota; kingdom Metazoa; phylum Echinodermata; class Asteroidea; order Valvatida; family Asterinidae; genus Patiria; species Patiria miniata. Next base: position 35,493,362 of record NW_024037047.1, on the reverse strand, counting down.
ACAAGTGCGCAACTTATGGGCAAACCACAACGAAGACTGGTCTCGCACGGGTATGGGATTTTTTTCTTGGATTTATTTACATTTATATTAACTCTCAAAAAAAAAATGTGCTAGGCCTACCTTAATAATTGCTTGTGTTGTGCTTTTATTTTAATTTGATAACGATTGATTATTAATATTGATGATACATTGACATTGTTTATATCTGCACCTATCAAATTCCCCCTGCCCCCCTCCCCCGGCTCTCCCACCTCCCCTCCCCCCATTTTGTAACTTCAAAAGTGACAATCCCCCACGTCTTGGGTGGGGCAGCCCGGGGGGGGGGAAGATGGAGGAAACAATTGATGAGTGCATAGTGTGTGACATGTTAATGACCTTGGCGCCAACTTTTTTTAAAATGGGGTGGGGGAGGGAGGGGGAACTGAATTACAGGCATGACAGGGGACAATGCCTATAGTCACTACAGTTTGGAAGATCCTGGTTAATTACACTTTGAAATAGAATTCTGAATCTGAATATGGAAACATTTTTTTATTTGGAAACAAACAATTTGCAAAGTGTTGTCCTAAATCATATTTCTGTAGATGTCTAGTTAATCATGTAAAACAAAAGGCAAAATTTGCATTGAGTTCATCAAAAAAACTTGCAGCTTTTGCAGAACAACTTTTCTCAGGATCAAGGGTCATGAAAATTTGATCTTTTGATTTCCCCTGGTTAATAAACTGCTGAGTGCCTCACAATAATGGTGGAGCACTAGTGAGTCAGTCACATGGAAGTTGTTGATACCCGTGTCAATAACAGTATTATGCAGTTGCCTTTTTAATCAATTTTGACATCCTTTTTCTCTTCATTTCATTCAATTTCAGTACACAAGTTCAAATCAGCGCTTGCTGAGCTTGGAAGAATTCAACGGCTTGTCATCAATAGTGTCAAGTAGAGATCCAGACTCCATTGCAAACGTCATGTGGGGGATAAAACCCATACAGAGTGCAGTGAAGCACTTGAGTCTGGCAGAGGTGAAAGCAAACTGCTGCAGTCTGCAGCGTTGTTCCATACTCAGGAAATGCGACTTCTCAGATCATTCCAACTTCAATTGGAGAGACATCCTCCAGGAGATGGATAAACAATAGGTGGCATCAGTTCTCTTTGTCATCCCTATGTACACCCCTCAACAAATAATGCATGATATGTTCCTGTTAGAACTAGAAGGAATTGATAAAGAACAGATCAACTCTGTAACCCAACCCACCCAACAAACATGTGAACATTTAAGCACTTCCTTTTAAATGCTGACTCAGTTCAAGTTAATTCGAAATTTCTATTGTGTTGTAAAAACTGTACAGAAAACTGCCAACTCAGTCACAGGCATATACATATATTATACTTTAAATAAAACTCACAAAAGTGAAAAATAATTGCAGTAATGTACATTTCAGGTGTCCATTTCTACTTGATGTCCTTGTGACAACAGCTAGTGATGATTCACATGTCTTCGAGGATGCCAAAGTACCGGTTATCTGCATGGCATATGGAATGCTGTTGTACCAGAGGAGTTGTCGCATTGGAAGACTGCAGCAGCTGTTCACGATCCTTTTAAGTAGATCAGCAGCCAAGAAGGAGGTCAGTTTGTTTGTTTGTTTTTCTGAAATCAATTGCCGATAAAATCACTTAGTTTTATTTTGAAATTCTGTTGGTGACAACTGCATGAAGCTGTATAGTTCTGTGCAGTAAATGAAACTTTGGGAATATGGGAAATAGTTGCTAAGTTGTAATTATTGGTAAAAGAGATCACTTTCATGCCAGGACTATTTCAGTCAATTTTTTTCTTCAATTTCTGTTATTTTATATTAACACCAGCGACCATGGTAAATTCTAACAAAACCCCAGAGTGAGAGTATTCTTCATGTAATGTGATGCAAGCTTTTCCATGACACTCAAGTGAAAATATTCAAGATGGAAAATATTATAACTCCTGCAGCAGGCACTTTGTTTTCAATAATGAACACAAATAAAATCCACAAATGAAATATGCTTTTTGCCCCCAAAGCCTGAGACACTGTGGAGGACCCCCCCCCCGTCCCCTTCAAGTGGTGCTTGTGTAAAATGGTGGGTGAATTTCTGAAAACCATAATTCTACCTCCATGGTTATACAGTCTGTACAAAAGAAATCCACACTGAAAACAGCTACATGTATTTGAAACCTTACAGTCAAGTCTTGTTAATTCAAATTCAAAATGTTTTTTTTTAATCCAGAATTTTGTATTAAGAGGATCATCAGCCCCAGATCAAGGCTTTATATTTACTTTATCCAAATCTTAATAAGTCATTCAATCATACAGGGTTTTTCTTCAATATTTATTTTCCAAACAGATCTACAGGGAGTTTCAGCGGGTGGGAGTATGCCAGTCCTTCACACAAAAAGATGTGCTGCTGAACAAAATCGGTGGTCATTTCAACGAGGAAGCAATGGAACTGGTCAAGAAGGGAAGCAAATTCCAGATTATTGGAGATAACTTTGACCTCCGGGTTCTGCGACATGACATGACGAAGGATGCAAAGAACATTGACTTACATTACTTTGCAAGCACCATTGTATTTGACAGGATATCATTTGAACAACTGCCTGATGACAAACCAACCCGACCACTCCAGCAGTGTCCCATCTCATCTTTCGTGCCTAACGAGGATGAAATCAACACACTGAAGAAGAGCTACAAGATTCTGGTGGCAAGAGACATTGTCGAGTGCTGTCCTGCATTGGCTTTCATGAAGTCGGTCATACCACATCACATCAAGCACAAGTACAGTGACATTACAAAGGAGAAGAGTGCCCTGTTTACCCAAGAGATTCTCCCATGCAACGAGAATAACTATGGGGAAGTGGTCCAGATCCTTAGCAGATACGAAGAATGGGTCCATAATATATTTCGAAAAGAATCTGCAACTCCACTGGTTGAAAAGCAAACTGAAGTAAGTGTGAACAAGTTAGACGCATGTTTCGAAAGTAAAATCCTGCTGTCTCATACAAATGGAATAATCACCGGCCATGTATTTGTTACAACCACAACCCAAAACATTTTTTTTTTTAATTTTACTAAAGAAAAAATAATGACACTTACACACATAGATAGTTGATCATAATAGCTGTAAATAAGACTTGACAAATGTACAGACGTATCCAATCTATCTCGTACATATCATACATGTGCTGATTCACTGACTAAATGATAAAGTATAGTTGTTTTGGTTCAAACATAACTTAATTAGAGTGCAATTTTCCCCCACTAGCAAATACTAAGAACCTTAAGGAAATTTGGAACTTGCACAACAGTGTCTACAATATTGTTGTTACAGGTTTTGGGTCCCTGAGGAGGGGAAAGTGTGAGGGATAGGGTGATTTTCTCTTTTTTGGAAAGGTTACAATTGAAATTGATTCAATGAGAAGTTTCTACTTTTGAGTTTTGAAGTAACCTAAATTGCATGCTTGTTCTTCTCAGGGAGATGGGGATGCGGATTTCTGCATGTTGGGAGCTGACGAGCTTACTTACCATGATCATGTCCATACCAAAGATCTACAAGACGAGGGTGTTGTCATCTGTTCAGGCACTGACAACGTAAGTTATTGCCAAATATAAAATAATGCATGCTGCCCTTCCTTAACACACAAAAACCAAAACATTTAAATTTGGGTGTTGTATGGTGATTCTACACAAAGACTAAACCTTGAAACACAAAGAATCAACCTGCTTCTGTTGTACATGTGTGTTTGGAAGAATCATGTACACATGTACCAGCTGTGATATGGCAGCATAAAAATGTCCCTGCCCCACCCCCCTCTAAAAATGATAAAACAAGAATGTGTTGTGAAATAAAGAAATTTTTTTGGGGAAAAACATGTGCCCCCTTCTCGAAAAAAATCCTTTTGGCTTTGTTTCATCTGAAGTTGGGTCAGGGAACCAGACTACACGAACAGCACTTTTTTCTTGGTTTTCCCAGCATTATGAACACATAACTGTAAAACGGGTCAGTGTATCAACATTTGTTATAAAAAAAACTAACCCCAAATCCATCCATTCCTGGAAATTACAGCAAAAGCAAATATGGCATTTACCTTTTTTTTCTTTTCTTTTTTAAATATGTGTTACAGGAAACTGGAGCAAAGTCTGATACACCAGCTTCATGTCCGAATGTTCAGTCAAGACCAGACCAGCCAGGATCTCATATGATGCAAGTGGATCCAGCTGATCCGCTACAGCACGTCCACATTCCTGTTGGTGGTGACCAGCTGACAAGAGTCCGGCTTGCCGGGGCAAAGGATCTCAGGACTGGAGTTCACACTGCAAGACAGCGGTTCGATCATCTGTACCCCTTCGTCTGTGAAATTTGGCATGCTAAAAAGGCTTTTTTGAATGTACGTTTTGGATTATGCATTTTCCTGTACTTTCCAAAAAGCACCCATGACAACAAAATTTGCAGCCTTCCTGACCTTGTTTTAGAAGTTTTCTAATTTTTGGATAGAAACAAAAAACGTACATTTTGTAGATGATGATGTTCCTTCTCTCGTTTTTAAACCGCTTAAATTCTTAACAATATTCTGCATTTATCTTCAAATCAAGTTGAATCCTCAATCCTAATTGGTCAGTTCATAACAATGGTGGCGATATAATTCCAAAATATCACTGCCCATATCACTCTATATCATGCATACATGTGATTACGATAACCACAGCAAAGCTCATGTTCAGTGTGCATATAATCTGTACTATTTTTGCTTGAACTGAAGATGAAGTTTTTATCCCACTTGCAATCACTGAAAATGATGTGTGTTTATGTTCCAAATGCCATAAGCCTGAATACTTTCTTAAAAAAAAACCAAGTATCTTTCCACGCCCACAGTATGGGAAAACTCACTTTTTTATTGAACCTTTAAAATACCCTTGCATTCCCACTTCTAACAGATTGTTTGCTTTCTTTTTTTACACAAATATTTTCAGATGGCTTTCGATGTGCTGTTCAGCAACAAGTCAGCTCACGATGTAGGTACTCTGAAGTACTTTCGGGAGAGGATTGGAAGGCGCAATGTGACAACTCCTGACAAAATTATGAAGCGTGTGAGCAGCTGTTTCTGACTGTTGGCAAGGGATACCTTTGGAATGCTGCTTGTCAATTCTAGGGAATGAAAGACATCTCATCTGAACCTACCCAGCACATCCCTACAAAACTACAGCGAGAACGACAAGCTCACACAGAGCTGTATTTTGATAAGGTTATTACTGAATTTGTGGATCAGTATGTACTAGTCAGTCATGAGTCTGAGCAGATGATAGTTGCCAAAGATAGATTGGTTCAGTGCAGCAGAGTTGCCCTTGATCATAATTACACAGTAAGACAGCCTGAAGATAATGCTGAAGTGGTGGTTGAGAAGGTGAAGGAAAACATACAAGTCACTGCACACACGTCCCAGATCACTAACCCTCCAAAACCTCCTCCCACTCCGAATCTGCAACCGTCTTCGGTAAAAGTGTCAAAACCTGATGATGAAACACCATCACCTTCACAAACGGTAAATCGTTTAGATGGAGTTAGATCTTATGGGATGTGTTTGCTTGACATGTATGTGTTTCTCCGACAAATGATTGACACAACTAAAGAAGGAGATGGAAGTCGACTCCTGATAAACATGAAAAGGCTACTTTTGTACTTCTATGCAATGGGTCAGAAAAAGAAAAAATATGCTCTAGAAACGCTAGTTGCTATTGCTCAGGTGGAAGCACTTTTAACTCCCCAAATGGCCCAAAGAGTTTTGTGGGGACGTTTCTGTAGTATTAGAGGAGGTCCTGGCAACAATATGGAGTGTGATTTAATGCAAGAGATTTACAACAGAGAAGGCAAGAAACAAATACAGTGCATGGGACCAAATAAAACTGTGAAAGCTATCCAACGAATCTCAAAAGCGCAAGCAGGTCTGCAGAAAATTTCTGAGAATTTTGCTGGTAATACCAGTGTACACAATTTGTCAGTGAAACACACTCATAGGTCAGCTGCAAAGGATGAATACCAGGTCATTAAAGATTTAATGTCCTGTCTCTTGAAAGTAAGCTCTCATTGTATGTGGCACTCCAATGTGTACAACATGGCGAATACTTGGGGCATCTACACCCATCCCTACTGCACATGTTACAAACACAACCCTGCATGTGTTCTGTGATGACAGTTGCTTGAGCAGAACTTGTTTCATTTCTTCAGTTTGGGGCGCATGATACTGACCGAACAATCTGTGATCTGGACCAGCACATGTTTCTGGATAGTACTGATGAACTCCAAGTACATTTTCAAATAGCCTGTGTGCATAGCCGCAGTACTTTAGTTTCATGTAAATGATATTGGATGGATAACAGATGCGTTCTTCAAGCAACTTGATGGCTATTGGATAGAGTATGTCGTAGTAACTTTGAACACCATGGGTAGAGGGCAATCGACTCTTTACGGCATACATGATGTTTTCTCTGTCGGGGTTCCTGCTAATAATTACTGGCTTCTTCAAGCAAAGTGATTTAATTATGGCTTCTCTGTAATCTTGGGGAGCGGTTGCCGTCATTGCAGCTGTTGGAGTATGTGGAAATAGGCTAGCTAAAATGGCTAACTTTGCAAAGTCCTGTCTAAAATCCAGACCCCATTCTACTATGCAATGTGCTTCATCTACCACCGTAGCAACCACGGTATTTTGGATTGCATCAGACAGTAAATAGGGACGAGATGACACAACTGCTTCAGGATGGGCATAGACAATATTTGCTTTGCGTAGTTGCTCCTCGGTGCTCCCAGCAATACAAACATCTGTAGATGAAATGCGGTTTGTCTCTTCTTCTTCTTCTTCATCACTTTGATGATCAGGACAAGACCCAGTCATATGACCACGAAGAATACCAACTTGGACCCCAATGCTAGAAAGTTTTGAGGCTTGATCTTGAACTATGGCATTCAGAGGAGTGACTACCAGAAGTTTTGGATTTTTTATGTTTAGTTTATGTCCAAGCATATAAACAGCTAGCTGATAAATAAGGCTTTTGCCATAGCCTGTGGGAAGAATGACAAACACATCATGTCCATTGAACAGTTCCCATAATGCCCGACACTGTGCAGGTTTGAGATTAACACTGAGCTGTAACTGATTTACTGCATATTGCACCGAGGGCCAAAAGCTGTTAATTTGCCAGGATAACATTGTAGATGCCGGCAACTCCATGCAACTGATCGAGGAGAGAGCCATCAAATGTAGATTTTACTTGTACTTGTACAGTAGTTTAGTAGTAGTAGCCCCCCAAAATGCCTAATCTAAATAATTTTAGCAACCTGAACTGTCTATGTCTGACAGTGACATTGTCTGAGTTACACTCATATTAATATGTCATGTACTATTTACTAATAGAGTGTCCAGTACACTACCACGTAATAAATAAGTAAACAAGAGGAGATGTGAGGTGCAGTACTGAAGTGACGATGTCTGGTTAAATTTCTGTTCACAAGTTGTCGATATAAATATAGATTCGCCTCTTTTTATCTTTGTTTTCAACATCAGCAATCGGCAACGATTGATTTGCACACCGAAGACTACATGGCCGGCCTTGTATTGCATGAATTTTCCAATCAAGTTATTAAATCTAGTTCCAGACCACACAGACTACGTTATGAATGCGACGAAGATGCGAAGTTCAATTCGGAACCAGACTATTACGTGCGCCCAGAATACATCGCCCACAGGGAGACTAATTTACATACGTGTGCAAAAATCTTGCACATGCAAATGATCCAATACCAGGGTGAGAGAGCAGGTAGTGATGGGCGCGTACTGTTCGACACCCTGGGTACGAGGTTGCGCCTTTATCATCATCATCTCACAAAATTGTCATACTTTGTCATCAGTTGGCATGTTACTTTTCAGCTTTGGTTCATGGAAATACATGTACACTGCGAAAAAAAGCGTCTCTGCTAACTATAAAGCTTGACTATGGGCTCAGTGCACCAACAAAAGAGGGCGCGTTTTTGCCACTTTTCAGAGCATCGTGGACAGGACACACAGCGTGTGCATACTGTACTGTACTCTACTGGTTAGAGCACAAAGTGTGCACGACTTCCTGAACGTGCCAAAGCTATTAGCCACAGTGTCTTCGCGTGAGCGTCAGGCGTAGTCAGCGCGTGAATACAATCAAATTTTACTTGCGATGGTCTCCCCGACTAATCCCGCCCCCAATATCTTTGGATCATTCGAAATACGCAGTGGATGGACTAAGAACCGGCCCCCAACTCTACTTTCTGTCTGTTGAAAGGGTACTTGTGCATGGAGCCCATGACAGACTGAGGGTAACCGAGAACCTTGTTCTTGGATCTCCATCTAGTTCTAAGGATTAACACATTAGTCTCTGTACCGCCCAAAAGTGCCGGACTTGTCAATTCTTTATACACCCCTCAACCACCCCAACACTCTATGGTGTCAAGGATTCAATGAGTAAACACGGTTTAATACCAGGTTAAACAAATGAAATTTTTTAAACTCATAATGATGATTTGTGCCAATAGTTGCTACCCTTGGTAGCAATTTTCAGCACAAATCCTTGATTCATTTCCAAGATATTAGCCTCCAAAAACCCTATAAATTTATGCGTGTGCGAAAGTGGGCATGGCACCAATCTTTGTTAAGGCCATATCTCAGAAACCCTTAGGAGATGGTGCTTAAATTGTTGCATGTGTTCATTATACACAGAAAGGTACTTCTAGGTTTTTTTAAGCCAAATCCGAGTCGATTGCCATATAGGACCTCTGGTTGGAGTGAATATGGAATGGCCTATACACCTATTACTTACTGTGAGTGACATCAGTGCAAGACTGGTCTGGATTACATGTTCTATCAATGGGTGCACACGCACAATGGCCCTTGCACGTTGTAGGCAAGCAGCGTCGCAGCAGGACAAGGGAGCCCTCGTCTGGTCGAGTAGGAGAGGCTTCAAAAGTGGAATGATGACGGCTGCTTGGTATCCCAACCTACAGAGATATTAAAAACAATATGAATTCAAAAAGTAGTTTATCTTTTTATACTTTCATTGATCACGTTACAACCAAACCTCTTTCTAGAATGAGACAAAGTTTTTATGACCAGTAACATCTTTTCACGAGATGAATCTGCGTCAGGGTGATGTAAATGAATATTAGGTTTTGCCCTTTCAACATCTTAAAGGAAGGGTAGATCATTTGTCATTTGTGCATTTTTTCGTTTGAAGCAACGAAAGTGCTCAAAAACTAAAGACAGGTGCTTAACAACTAACCTGATGAAGTTTTAGCTCTATGAATGCTGTGCACTCAGAGAAAACAATATTCTAGAATCTCGGTTTCAATTCTAAAGTTGCTGAGTCATGTTTAAATTGCGCACGAAATCAGCATGCGGCACACGTTCTCTTTCAGGCTACTGCAGCTATACGTGATGTCGCGTACTGAGCCGATGAATAATAGCAACCCCGCGCAGGTGTGCGTCGTGTCAACACTTGCAAAATGTGACATTTGGCTCATCCTTGGAAAATGACCTTCTTTTATTATTTTCTTCATAATGACAGCAAGCAAGAAGGAACCATTTCGCAGGGAGTTGTAATAGTGCCATTACTATCATTAAACCAAGTAAGCTTGTCAACAACAATTCAGTCAGTTACTTTTTGGATAGCTGCAAATGATCTACTCTACCTCTAACTGGAGTTGATCAACCTCGGCTTTCACCATTTGGTATTGTTTCATGTTGAATGGAGAATAAATGTTAATAAAAATATTGTGATTTGTTTCACTTTTTAAAATATGACCAAAAATTTAAATACTCCACAAGTTCTCCTCAGTTCATACATGATTATTTTAATAGAGACCTCAAAGGAATGTATCCTTTCATAAATTATGAAAAGATACATTCCTTTGAGGATTATGATAATGTCAAATATTTTCCAAAATGGCTGATCTCAATTTGAACTGAATCTATAAAATTGCACGATGGCTCCAGATGACTTGAGACCAATTACAAGTAACATTTCAAATGAATGTTACACTTGCAAATCAGAGGTTTTACACTTTTCCAACCAAACGTGTTTTAATCTACATTTGTATAGATTCATAACAATTACAACTCATTACCCCATTAACAGCCCAGATGGAGATGTAGAGATACAGATGAGATGGGTCTGTTATACTGCCCTCTAGTGGTATGATGGCTGTCTGTGCGATGCCTTCATCCAATGACATGCCGTCATTGCTGTGGTTTACACGAACCGGTCCATTCTTAGGAAAACAAAATTGTCATTTACTTCACTTTTGACACACAAGAGTTCCATAAACTGAACAAAATATAACATTCTCGAAAACCACACAAAACCAGAATTGGATTGTTCAAAAGAGTCATCTAGAGCAAAGAGCGCTTCAGATTCTTGCAATTAACAGAAAACTTGACATAGAAAACTGAATCAAAGGGCAAGTTTGTGCAAGAACTACTGTTAACCATAGTTCGAATAAGTTAACCCGAACTCTGTCTACTGGACGATGGTTGGACTACGCTAGTCAAATATTTGGAACCAGCCTACTGGGGCTGGTCGCATCACTGGTTATCAGTAGCCTCGTTTTGTTACTTAAGTGCAGAGGGAACCATTGACAAAAGGTTAAACCGTAGCGAGTTGTACTACCCACTGGTGGGCCTCACAGATATCTTCCGGTTCATTCAACAGGTCAAAGAACGTAAACAATCCAAACATACTCGTGACCGCCATATGTTGACAATGGTTTGACTAGAGTCGTTCGCACTTTAATGTTACAGCGCATGCGCCCTGTTTGATACCAACCAACCATTGGTTGACCACAATGGTTGTTGTGCAAACTTGCCCAGAGATGCAACAAACAGAACACATCAATGAAAGTTCAAATACAATTGAATAAAATGGTCAACAAATGATTAACACTTTTTTTTGGGGGGGGGGGGGCAGATCAATGTTGAACTATTTATGCAATTATTTGAAAAATTTTCATTTGTCAATAACAGCCATATAATGCTGGACATGGAATTCCAAATAAAGCACAAAGGTACCGGAGTGAGTTCAGTGCCGCTGTACGTGCGTCCGGCAGAGACCAAGTAGTGGCTGATACCAGAGTGTACATCAGCAAATCCCAGCCAGGCAAGGGCTAAGGAACCCAGGGATGTACGGGGGTCTTCAAGCCACGTCATCCAGCCAGAGTGGTAGCGTGGAGGAGATGGGGTGGTCGGTGGACTCTCCGTGGTAGAGCTGATTGAGTCGGTGGCGTAGTCTGTTCCATCAGGCTGTTTTGGAGGTTAGTATACAGGGTGGTTAAAAACACTTTTGAAAGCAATTTTCACCAACTTAATGAACTTATTTTAAATATCTTATCACATAGTAGTAAAGTATAGGCCTTTAACTATGCATGGTGAAAAAAAGCTTAGTAAAAGTCGCAAAAATAGTGATTATTATGCTAATTTGAATACAAGTCACCAAAATCAGTCTTGTCCACGGGTTATTCTATGTACATTTGACGTTTTCGGAGTTCATAAAAATTAAAGAGGTTGTGGAATGCTCGAAGGCATTTCCGTCATTTTTCGGGTATATGTAGCCTAAGGTGTGATGAAACAAAAACGACTATTGTTTCTGTCATGAAATGAGTACAAAAGGTACTTTTGAGAGCTGTTTTTCAGGTCCAGTTTCGACCTGAACGTTCAACTGTGTAAAAGTCGTCGTTGCGGGCAGCAAACAAAACACAGTAAATCGTGACGTAATAAACAGGACTCCCGATGCACAGTAGCATACACGAGTCCTGTTTATTACGTCACGATTTACTGTGTTTTGTTTGCTGCCCGCAACGACGACTTTTACACAGTTGCACGTTCGGGTCGAAACTGGACCTGAAAAACAGCTCTCAAAAGTACCTTTTGTACTCATTTCATGACAGAAACAATAGTCGTTTTTATTTCATCACACCTTGACTACATATACACGAAAAATGACGGAAATGTCTTCGAGCATTCCACAACCTCTTTAAAAAAAAACCTTCCCACCAAAATATATTTTGCCATGGTAACTTTTTTTGAAGCCGTCCAATTATTCATGTCAGTGTTAAGATCATCTACTCAATGAGCTGTCAGCTTAAGTTCACTGTTGCATAACATTACATAACATAACAATCAAATGTCATGCCCTTTCAAATAAAGCTCCAATAGCTGAGCTCAGTCAAGCGAAGGGAATGTATACCTCCATGGAAAAACAGGTTTCGCACATGAAATGTTCAAATTAGCATAGCTCAACAACAAAATGTGTAAATGCAACGATTTCTTCTTCACATTTGCTTAAAGGCCAGTACTTTAATAGCTACTAATCGACAGTTAAAAATAATTTTGAAAATAAGTGAAAATTGCTGTCAAATGTGGGTGTCCTTTTTTTTTTAACCACCCTGTATGAATCATACCACAATAACTCAAAAAAAAAATTCACATTCACAAACATTTTAGCAGGATTCAAGGGACAGTTGTCTTCTTTGTGTGATTCTGACAGTCTCTGATGTAGGGCACAAGACATCCTATTATTGATTAGAGGAACTTGAGGTTCATGTGGAAACTGCCGTTGCTACTTGGAGATTTCAACATGCAAACAGCAAACCAAAACTGGTACTATACTTAGTTAAGTCTGTCAAATGCTTTCCCTTCAACAAACTTCCTAAACACTTTTTTCAATTATAAATTTCTGTATATCTTCTCATTTAAACATAACAGGTGTACTTTCTTAAGTACGAATTTTCACAAGAATTTCAATAAAACAGCAGCAACAGTGATTCAGCATTTTGTCTTCTTTTATTCACTGAAAGCTAAATGCTATGAAAATTCTACAAAACTGTCAAAGACTGAACAGTAATATCATAAACTCACAGTTTCAGCCGGTTCAGTTGGATCAATCCAGATGATGTGATGACGCTGCAAGTTAGCAGCACTCTCTGTGCCAATGGCAAAAGTCACAACAGAAGGTGGGCTGCCATCAACCTGAGGAAGAGAAATGATACAAGAAATGATGGTACAGTGCCATCTTACTAATGAGAGAACTAGTTAAAAAGGATTATGGGTGGGGATAAATTAAGACATCAATAACACTGCAGACATATCTAAAGTAAACATCTTAGACAGAGACGCATGATACTTCGAAAGGGGGATGAAGGAGGCAGCCTACATAAGAGCCTTCAAACTTTCTCTGGACCAGGGGAGGTACAAACTCCCAGGAGTCTATGGCGCGGTGTTGGGATCACGTGTCTGTAAGATCAAGAATGCAACATCCGGGTCATCCTGCTGATAGAGACCAAGGTTTCGGTCAAAAAATTTCAGGTACAAAATTTTCTAGTGATGTGATCACAAGTTTACCTCTAAATTGTAAATAACACAAATGGTAATAATGACGACTGATGACAACAGAGATAAGCAGTCTATGGCATGTGTGTATGGCAACTCAAAGAACTGAATCGATCACTCTGATGGATGGAAAGGTCTACCGGAGATTAAATGTAGAAGTACTAAAATCTGTCATGAAAGGTCAAGTTGGTGGAGGTACATGTGTGGTTATGATCAGGGATTGTGAAGTGGATGTCACTTACCAAAAAGGATTCCGTATTGGCCTGTGTGCAGAGACCAGCAAAGTTACAAGCCACTACGGTAACGATGTAACGACTGCCTTCATGTAATGTCAGATTGGTGAAGGTGTAGTCCAACTCACTCCCTGCAATCTTCAAATGATACCAGAATCAGATCCATTAAGTTGCTGCTAATAAACATACACTGCAATCCAATTCAGACAAACAGCGGAATGCGAAGTGACAAATGGTCGACCTTCCAACTGTCAAAAAGGTGGAACGGCTGTACAAGGGTGTTTAAAAAAAAAAAGGCAACCCAAATGTAAACTACAAAATTAATGTAAACTACAAAAAAAACCTAATATTTTCAGATAGGTTAAAAATCATGTAAAACACCAATGTGTCCTCTTTCCAATGATACCTTGATTGTGTGTCTGGGGCCATGGATGACTGAGCAATCATTGTTATTCTGTCAAGGGTCAAAACCTGCACTGGGCCAAGTTTGTGAAAAAGAGTACCTGGTACTCTGGGTAACTGGTATTCTGGGCACGTAGAACGGCTTTATTTAAAGAAAGAATGCATCCTGTTCTTTAAAACAATTTATACAGCACGTGAAGTTTACCCCTCATGGCCCGATGCCTTCAACGTGGCCGCCACCTCTTTCCACCCAAAGCTCTGCATGAAGTCTAGTCCATTTCAAGCCTTGCACAACAAACCAGCCAGCAATCTTAATAGCTAGGTAAAACTTGGCCCAGTACAGGTTTTGACTCTTGACAGAATAACGAATGCTCAGTCATCCGTGGCCACAGACACATAATCAAGGTATCATTGGGAAGAGGACACATTGACATTTCGCATTATCTTTAACTTATTTGAAAACATTTATTAGATTTGTTATAATTGACATTTACATCTGGGTTTCCTTTTTTGATACACCCTGTATGTATTTAAAATTGTTACCTAGACCGATTGCACATTATGTTGGTTATATTTGGTAAACTTAGCTCACTCTTTGTACTTTCATTTTCACCTCTCCCATCTCAACCCATGAATATTTTTATACAGATAAAAACTTTACCTTTATTGATGGAATATTCACATCTCCATTGTGATGTGTGCTGACTGATACGTACTGGTCTTTAATACCACTTTCAGGGTCACTGAACTTCCAGGAAAAGTGAATCAGATCCCGCAGAACCTAAACAAAGAATGTTACAGGTTAATTTCAAACAGAGATTTGAAATCGCAAAAAAACCAAAAGCAATTTTATCACGGATAAATGCAAGACTAATCTTGTTTAACCAGTTTGAAGCCGGGTTTATTTTGACAGTGACAGACCCAGGCGTGGGATTATTTCTCACAAGCCTCGATGCCAGACGGGTTCAGGCCAAATGTGCAGGTAGCACACCCTGATATTTTCGGCCTCGCTCACTGCGAGCGGGTCGCTGACAGATATTTCCGGCCTCACTCGTTGCGGGTTTATCTGTCATCCAATCTGAATTTCAGAAAACTTTTGCGTGTATAGGCCTACACATCCTCTGGCACTAACTGGTTAAACATAAACAAAAAAGGTTTCTAATTTTATCCTCTCTTGTCTGCAGAATATGTCTCTGAAAATAGGGGGCATGGAAATCCTTCGGTCCCATGAGTCTAAAGTTAGTTATATGGGAAAATGTCCAATTATGGTTTATTGAAAATTTGTTATAACAAGCTGCATCCTCTCTGAGTTATGCCCATATATTTCCCATGTTTGCAGCATTGCTAATGTTGCTAGCATCATGGCATGTGGCGTGATCCCTGGCAACATGGCATATACTGGTTTCTGGCTTCTGACAAGCCCCCTTTAAACAAAGATATTGAGAAAATGGGGAACCACCAATATAGGGCAAGATTGCTCAGTTGATAGAGCACCGAATAGCAATTTGACGATTGCAGGTTCAAACCTGCTCCAAGTTTTGTTCAATTTTTTTTAAATGTCAAAAGGAAGGATAACTTATGGACATTCTTGTGTACTTGTGTATGGTTATTATCTGTCAGTTCCTGTTGCTAAATGTTGTCATGAGATCCAAAAGAGAGCAAACGCCACTTCCCCTGCTACATGTTCCTTCTGCTTATTTTCTACTTAACCAGTTCACGCCAGGATTTTTTTTGACAAGAATGGAACCAGGTGCGGGATGTATTTTCACCTCAAGCCAGGGGGGTTGAAGCCATCACCCTCGGGCAGCGTGCACTCATATTTCCGGCCTCGCTCGCTGCGAGCGAGTCACTGACAGAAATTTCCGGCCTCGCTCCCTACATGTTTATCCGTCATTCATTCCGAATACCACAAAACTTTTGCGTACATACACGGCCTCCAGCGCGAATGGGTTAATAGTCTATTCAGTGCAATGCAAGTACAGGGTTGTCCAAGATGTAGAATGAAACAAAATGGCCGTTTTTAATTGTGAATCATTTTGGGTTCTTACTTGAGTGTTTCTGACAGCCATCCCCTGAGTCACATCCACAGCGGGTGCATCCACTACATCAGGAGGGCTAGAGTCCACACGGAACCCATTAGATGTAGCCCGACTCCACATACCAAGCCGGTTAAAGGCACGGACTGTGATGTAGATATCAGTGCCAGCTGGCATCTGGTCAGCTGCTGACAGGAATATCAGAGCATCTTCTGACAGCTCAATGCGTGTACAGGGGAGAATGTCTGCAGCTCCTGGTGTCGTGCCAGCGCGCCATTCGTAGTGGGAGAGGCCCGAGTGAGGATCATGGAAGCCCCACCAATGGGCTCGCAACTGACGCCTAATGAATCATGAAAAACAAGAACACGGAACACATCATAACAACACCTCAAGTAATGACATGTTGATAATGCAAATATATCTCAATTTGCTCCTTTAGATCCTAAACAGCACACTTAAATATGAAAAGCTACCAAAAAGGGCAGCAGAGCAACCAGTACAGAATCCTGTTGGTCACAGGTTCAAATCCAACACTTGTCAAAATTCTTAAAATAAAACTCAAATGAACCACTAACCACCTATCCCTGTCCAGAACTGATGGACTTGTAAGGAGACTGCTAACATGGGACTTGACAAATTTCAGTTTAATGAGTTTAAATTGAAGTGGAGCTATCTAGATGAACATGTTTCAATCGAGCATCTTAATTCAATCGAAACAACTGGCTGCCCCCCGCCTTGCAGCCTGCATCAGTATTCTTTCTTGCTTTAAGCACTGTGACTTTCAATGATTTGGGCGGTTGGGGTTTGTCTTCTCCAGTTTAGAAAGTTTTTGTATTTGTGATCACCTTGACGATTGGAAGCTGATATCACCACCCCCAGGACCACCATCATTGACACGCCCCTGCAATGGGGGAGAGTCATCCACCGTGACCCCATCAGACGTCACTGAGGTACAAAGGTCAGCAGCATTGCAAGCCGTCACTGTCACGTAGTAGGTCAGACCTGGCACTAGGTTCAGGTTTTCAGCAAGGACATCTGCGAAGGAATATATGAACATCAATGCTTAGATGGGTTATCATTATATCTAGGCTACAAAACTCAATAGAACAATACAGGGTGGTTCAAAAAAAGGACACCCACATATGACAGTAATTTTCACCAATTTTTAAAAATTACTTGTAACTGTTGATTAGTAGCTATTAAAGTACTGGCCTTTAAGCAAATATGACGAAAAAAATCATTGCATTTGCATATTTTGTCGTTGAGCTATGCTAATTTGAACATTTCATGTGCAAAACCTGTTTGTCCATGGAGGTATACATTCCCTTCGCTTGACTGAGCTCAGCTATTGGAGCTTTATTTGAAAGGGCATGGCATTTGATAATTATGTTAGGTCATGTTATGGAGCAATGAACTTAAGCCGACAGCTCATTGAGTAGATGATCTTAACACGGACATGAATAATTGGACAGCTTCAATAAAAGTTACCATGACAAAATATACTTTGACGGGAAGGTTTTTTAATTTTTATGAACAATGAAAACGTCCAATTTACATAGAATAACCCTGGGACAAGACTGATTTTGGTGACTTGTATTCAAATTAGCATAATATCACTATTTCTGTGACTTTGACTAAGCTTTTTTTCACCATGCATGCATGGTTAAAGGCCTATACTTTACTACTATGTGAAAAAAAATATTTAACATAAGTGCATTAAGTAGGTGAAAATTGCTGTCAAAAATGGGTGTCCTTTTTTTAACCACCCTGTAGACCCCATAAGGGAGTCTTTAGAAATCCATGTACCCCATAAGGGAAACGCTACGGAGTTCAATAGGAACAAAGGAGAACAAAAGAAGGGAGACCAAGGTCTTCCTCGCAAGTATATGTGCCTAGGGCTATGTGCGTATTTGTTTTTGCATTTAATAGGACAATAGGGGCCACAATTCCCGAAGGTCCATGATTGACGATCGTGTACAAAACATATGGGAGGTCTTCCTAAACAGTTAAGGTACAAACAAAAGAGGGACAAAAGGTTCACACAGTCTTGTTCCGTAGTTGTGGGGACAAACACTCGTCTGTACATGGTATTTGTTGGGACCAAAAGATGCTGTGGGGAAACCAGCAAGTCCCCACAACTCGGTCCTAATTAGCCTAACGATAAAAAACTTCCCCATAACGCAGTGTAGGCCAGGGCACGTTTGAAAGTGTTTACACACTGATGTATGTGGTTTTGTTTTTGTATTCCATAGGGGATGTTAAACAATAGAGGACAATAGGGTCCACAATTCCTTGAAGGTCCATGATTGACGATCGTGTACAAAACATATGGGAGGTCTTCCTAAAAAGTTAAGGTACAAACAAAAGAGGGACTATAGGGGGTTCGCGATTGAAGGTGTTTACACACTTTTGCTCTAACCTTACATGCTTTTTTTTGTTACCTGTGAACAGAATAGGTCCACAGGATGCAGGAAGCATGATCGTTGTGTGGACTTACACATGTCCACACGTTGTGTGGACTTACACATGTCCACACTAGGTTTCCCCCTCTCTGGAAAACAGGTTTAGAGGCATTTTTGGGGTTATGTTCATCAACCCAAAATGAAGAGGAACACTCAAAGAAATCACACACAAAAACATGGGTTGAAAGATTTTTCTCAGTGCGAGTAAAGGTAGTTTTTTTCTCTGGTTTTTTTTAACTACACGAATACTAAAGCCCTGTCCGCACTGGACTTTTTTGGGTCAAACTAACCGAGACTATGGGTACTTTTCCCATTTTAAGTCCAGTGCGGACAGCCTAGGACGTTTTTTCTCTCGGTTACTTTTCCTGAGTCCAGCGGTTACTTTTACTGGCCAACTGCTGCCCAGGAAAACTTCCCACGCGCCCAGGAAAACTGACCAGGTCACTTTTCCCGAGACGATAAGTCCAGTGCGGACAGTGCGAGTCGGTAAAAGCGGCTCAGGAAAGCGTACATCCGGCCCGAGCGCCCTGTTATGCATATAGACACCGCACGAACCTGCACATGCAGTGGCCGAACATTTTGTAGAAACACGCTGCGGTGTATCATCAAGTCCGAGCAGTAGAATCTCGTTAAAATATATATTTCAACGGACAAATACATACACAGAGAAGAGAGATCACGTTCTGAAAATTAATTTGGGGAAATTCTCTTTCTCCACCGATGTATGTTATTTTCTACAATCCAAATTTGTCCTGATACGCTACTGTAGGCATGCACGGAACATCATGGTCCGGTACCGTACGTAGGCCGTAGTCACTGGTTCCTGGCCCACATCATAGCTTCGATTCTGTAAGCATGCAATGGGAACCAACGAATACTGATGGCGCTGCTGCCGCGCGCACGGAACATCGTACAGCGGCATGGCTTCGACGACGTGCATCACAAATGCGTCAGAATTATAGGCCTTTTCGTCAAGATTTAGCGTGTCAAGATGAAATAATATCGTGTAAACGATTATGTTGCGCATGCAAATGGCGTGTGTAATATTACTGTGCATATCGGCGGCTGAAAATGTGATCGGCAATTTGTTTTCTGTGTACGGTGAGTCATTATACTGACACTGTGACAGCTTGGTTACTTCTCCCACGCGGTCTGGGTAAATTTCCCGTGTCGAAAGTCCAAGTGCGGACAGTGGTCACATTTGACCATTTCTCATTTTACCTTCGTCTCGGTAAAACCTTCCCAAAAAAAAGTCCAGTACGGACACGGCTTAAGGAATGTCCACAGTAGATATGTAAGGTAAGGCTTGGGGGGTGTGTGTACGTGAGAGAATGAGTTGTTCACGGTCACAGTTGACTCCCTGCAATACAGGCAACAGGTGGCAAAGTCGAGACAAATCTCGTCAATCTTAATTTGACAAATATTCTTTGAAACTTACCAGTGTCCAATCCCACATGCTGCTCAGTCACAACATTGCTACACCCTGGACACATCCCAGCTCTCCAGGAATAACCAACAATAGCGCTGTGCGGGTCATGAATCCCTTCCCAGAATGCCCTGATCACTCTGCGATCCTCCTGGAAGTCTCGGTCTCTGTGATTGGCCGGGGCATCCGCTGGGTTCCCATCAAAGACATGGCCAGCCAATGGCGGGCTTGCATCCACTGTAAATGCTCCATAACTCTTCAGTGTGATCAGGTCTGCAGTATTGATGGCCTAAAAAAAAAGAACAATCACATAAACCACGGACTTCGAAAAACCACTTTAGTTGTGATCATGAATATACATTGCAAATCTAGATCTGTTATCACCCTTGTATTAGACCAACACAAACAATAAAATCTCTGACAGTTTACCTTCACAGAAATGAAGTATGAGTGACCTTCATGAAGGTGCAAAGGTCGTGAAGGGTCACTGACTCCTATCTCTGTATTCTCTCTAGTAAATGGCATGACGTCTGCATGACCTGGATGTGAACCCACAGCCCACTCATAATATGCTACACCACTCTCCTTGTCTGAGAAGACATTCTTCCAACTGAAAGAAATAAAAGAAGTAAACTGGTGTGAAAATTCAACTTATGTGAAGAAATAATTTAATAAATAAACATCGGTGGATTTTCTTCATTGAACATATCATTCAAAAGTAACAGATACTAGAAAATTGTAATCGAACAAACAAATCTATTTTTCGAGGTGAAACTCGAAACGAGCACACAGGGAATGCATCCTTTACTACTTCATTTTGGCTTAGTGCCACTGGGTTTATGATAATTGCTAGGGTCACAAAGGGTATACCTCTCAGCGAATCATGTGATGGGTTTTCACTGCCTTATTATTATTCTAAGATTTTAGGCTTTGCACGGTGGAGTATCGATATTGCTTCGGTAACACCATGTAGTTGTGTGTACATTCGCTCAGTAGAATAGTTCCGATAAGAATTGTCCTGCTAGTTGCCTAGTTCAAAAGGAACTTGTCCTGCTTATTTGTCACCGTCACCACGGAGTGACTTTAACCCCGCAAAGTGGAAAATGTGTGTTTTGAGATACAAGTGACTTAAGTTGATTATGTTTTGAAATGGTGCTCTGAATATCGCTTAAGCCTGAAAATTAATATTTTCTATTAGTGTATTAGCTATGGGCTTAGTGTTACTTTGTGAAAATTCCAGAAGTGGGTCGCACATATCACATGACATTTGTGTTACTTCGTAAAAACGCAAAATCCGTTTTGGACGCGCAGTGCGCAGGCTGCTTACAGGCGAAAGAATGGTATAGTGCACGTCTTGAAAACGCATTTTCCGGTTTCGACCCATTAAGTTACAAATGTTAATTAATGTTAATTAATATTTTGACAAAACTAATTTACTCTGTGAATAGTAGCTTCTTGAGGTGACAGATTATGTGTAAATAATCACCAATTAGGAAACAAAAAATTGAAATCGCAAAATATAGATTTTCGATGTTAGTTTCACTTCGTTGTGACGGTGACGAATTATCTACTTTCGCTAAGAGCTGGCCGGTTGAAACGTTGAGACCAAACTTATCTCACTCAGCCTCAGTGATTTTGCGAGAAGTCCCACCACCTTCCAATGTACTTAGCGAAAGTAGATAATAAGCAGGACAAGTTCCTTTTGAACTAGCACGACAATTCTTATCGGAACTTTTCTTCTCAGTGAAACTATACACACAACTACATGGTGTTACCGCAAACTGAAGCTATATCCCTTATTATTGTAATGTACTTTTCACATTTTTAAACTAAGAAGAACTTGTCCTGCAATATTCTTCAATTTTTTTTCTCCATAATTGACATGCCTGTCTCTTAAGAAGGGTGACGGAACGAAAATGTGTTACTCTACCTTGCTGAGATGGAAGTTGTAGACCGGATGAAGCTGCCTCCAATGTCCAGTGAGTGATCAGCACTGAAGACAGGAGGCGACATATCAATGGTGATTGAGTCTGACATGGCGTGTGATGACAGACCAACAAAATCAGTCGCTGATTGGAAAATTAAACATCAGTCAAAAGAAACGTATAAAGGAAAGAACAATTGGTCAAAAGGAATAATGTATGTGACATGTCAGTGTACAAAAACGTATTTGTTACAAAAGTGCAAAACCTTACCAGATAGATTTAATTTTTGTTTGGTTGTGACCATGATCATGTTACCACAGATATATAACACTGCACCAGAAAGATTTAGATCTTATGATGCCTGACCTGAAAGATCTGAAATTGACTTGAACCTCACACAACATAAACAAAACATTAAACTCAAAGCCCCTATGCCCATCTTTCCTCCTTTGGAGAAGACGTGTATTGAATGTTTACCTCTAACAGTGGCATAGTATGTGTGTCCATTCTGTAATCTCAAGTTGTGTACGATAACGCTGTTAGTGATTCCAACATGAGTGAATTCTACCACATCACTGCCACCTCGCATCGAACCTGCAACATATAACAATTGTATAAGTTAGGCCAAAAAAAAAAAAATATTCGGTCTCTGGTCAGACCAAAGTTCCGGAATTGACGCGGCCACTCGGCTTTTTTTTTTTTTTTAGCTTTTTTTTTTTTTTCTTCAAGCTTGGATTGTACAGACAAGGTGGGGTACTATTTTGCTTTTTTGGTGTCCTCATGTACATTGGTGTCCTCCATAATTTGCCTTGGTGCTTTCGATCATTTGCCTTGGTGCAATTTCCCATTCCTTGGTGCTTTTTGGTAAAAAAAATTGAGGAGGTGCAGAAATAGAGGGCGCTGTTGGAGCTACCGCGGAACATTTTGGAAAAAAAAAAGATCGACGCGCATGATTAAAATCGACGCGCGCGCTGACCAGAGACCGACTTATATTTTTTTTGGCCTTACAAAGAAAGAATTAAAAGTAATTTTCACATGGATAAACTAAAATCTAAGATGAAAGTGACTTTTGGAAATAAAAAATAGGACCGAGGGTCCAGAGCTGCCATGAAAATATCACAATTGGCCTAAGAGCATTTATCGCAGTGATATCCCCACTGTCACGTGCAAAGACCACAAAATACAGAAACGAAACGATTGTGGATGTATGCTCCTACCAATGGCATATTCATAGTACTTGACCCCTGAGTGATGACTAGCCAAACCATGTTCCTCAATGTCAGTGAAGGACTCCCATTGTAGGACTAACTCTGAGCTGGAACTCTGTCGAAAATACAAACATGGAAAGGCAAGGTTCAAACTAAAGTTATGAATACCACATCTTCCTGAACAATCTATTTCAAAACAGTGGACCCATGCTAAAAAATATCCTGCATTTATACCAAAAACTTTGTCAAATATTTGATGATAATGTCAGAAGCGAGAAAACATTAGTTTTCTAAAAGGTTACCCAGTAAAAAAGTTGGATTTCTCTGACATATACTGGTGGGAAGGTGGATTTCCTGGATTGTGTAAAGAACAAAGAGGAAAAAATGATTACAGAAATTACTTGATAGGTTTGATGCTGGTTCCATCCAATCCATACAGAGCCAGGGGTCGGTGGGGTCGTATCTATGACAACACCATCGCTACAGCTGGACACAGCAGGCAACAGTTCATTCCAAAGCTCATGCTCTAATGTCACTTCATCAGCATGGATGCAAATGCGATAACGCTTGCCATGATGCAGGACTAAACCAGGAACGTTGACAAACTCTTTATCTACAAGATATAAAGGTGTAACAAAACTATCACTTTTCGCATCAACGAAAATTGTCACATTGCACCAAAGATGACTTTTTTATTTGACAATATGTCTTGTGTTTCACTTTTAAAAACAGATGTTTTGTGGTATTTTATTTATTTTTTTCCTGGGGACACTTTTATAAGAATCCACAGCTTCACTGATTTCATTTTCAATCTTTCCTACTTGTACTCCCACAGGTGATGCTCCTCGGGTGATCACAAGGATACTGCAGACCATCATCCAAGTTTCCAAACGATCCAGTGTCTTCAATGGCTGCCCAGACGTAGTCCCTATGACGTAATGTGGGCCAGACTGCGGATAATGAGGACGTAGATGAGATGTAGTTCTTGTCTGGTTCCGGCCACATGGCATTCTGCTCCATGCTGACTTCATCTGTTTAAAAGTTACAAAGCAAGAAGTTGTTGTTAGGTAACAAAAGTCTTCAGGTCTTCCTTTTGTTTTGCAATATCCACACTTTGGCCTGGTGTTATTGTTAGGTGCAATCGGTGCTATCACTCTATCACACAGAATTGCATTTGCACAATTGGTCAATCCCGTAGGAAATCGCAGACTTTACTTCTCTTTCTAAAAATAATCCTCCAGAGTCACGAATAAGATACAGTGATCGACCGATGGCACAATATAAATGGCACAGATCCACAGAGTGCCCAAATTGTTATCAAACCTGGATAACTTTTGTGATAAATAACGACAGACAATGCACTGGAAAGAAAAACATATCAATCACATTAAAGCTACAGTCCATCATTAGCACCTATTCAAAAAGTAACGGACGAAATTATTGTTGAAAAGCATACTTAGTTTAAACATAGTTGTGGGACTAAACTCCCTGTGAAATTACTCGTTCTGGCAATCTGTCATTTTGAAGAAAACAATGAAAGAAGGCCAAGACGCATCGTTGGAAATTTCCATAAGTAGTTTGATTTTAATTCAGCGAATTTCCAAGATTGTTTTCAAGTGCACCACATTAGGGAACACTCGGCTCATTTTGCTCCCAATTTCCGGCTCCTAACGTTTTTAATATTTCAGACTTAATTTAAGGACACGAAAATTGTTTACAATGGTTCAACAGCAACTATTATTAGGGTAATAGTACCAGTATTTAACTGAATGAATTTGAAGTTTGTCAACTAAGAGGTTTGGCAACACTGCCTGAGGAAAGTCAAGGGAAACATCAAAGTGCGCCACGTTAATTAGGGGACTCAATTATACTGTGGATTTCATGGATGTTCAAATTTCCTAACCATTTTCAGCAGTAAATTAGTCTACAAATATTGAGTGGCTCAGAGTGGAATGGGAGGAATATTATGGCAAGGTAAAATCTGGACTTTTTTTCACGATGCAAAGTCAAATGAAATGGAAAAGTCCAGATTTTACCCAAGGATAAAACCGGCATGCATTTGCACACAAACACCGCGCCATGGAACAAGGATGATCCTAACTGTTGAATAGTAAATCCCATTTACCATGTGTGAATGGGACTTTTTGAGCCCCAGCGTGAATGGGAGCAGTAATGAATGTCACGTGATGCGAGTTACACCAATCAGAGGACAAGGACCTGTATGTCAGTTATATAATAATATATCAACTGCTGCAATTTATGTACTTTTATAATACTTAAAAAAAACACAATAAAGACAGCTTTGGGTTTTGCCCACCCAATCTCTTCTTTTCAGACCAATAGAAAGCCCTGGGGGAAGTCAACGTGCACTTACGATCAGCATCAATGACAGTATGGGGGACAATCAGCTTCACGTTATCACAGTCCACAATCTCAGTGCTAGCGATGGATGACAGACCAGCCTTATTGTAGCCTCTCACTGATAACTGCAGACAGACATCTAGGTCTAAGGATCCACTGTGAGATGCTGTAAAGTGTGCCTGTTCAGCAAAACATGCAAGACTTAAGGTTGGGCAGTGAAACATGTTGCGATAATGAAGAAAAAAGTTCATTTTATTTTAATAAATACCTAAGACACTTTACCCATTCCTGTTGGTCGAGAACCTGTCACGTGGTCGGTTTTAAATGGTTGATAAAGACATGGCTGGCTGGTCTTAAACACTTTTCTAGTGTCACATGAACTTTTGACTCCTATGAAATCCGGTGCCAGCACGGTTTTATTGGTTTAACCTTCACAATCCTCACGTAGGCATGCGCAATACTACCAGTGAGAGTATTAATAGTCCTAAATTCACACTACACCAGTACATCTGCGTTTTGCACGACATCACACAGTACGCACGACGTACTTGCCAATCTCCATATCAGGATTGTTTACCAGGGGGCTATACCATTGTATAGCTAGAAGGGTGTTTTGTTGAACAAAATCATTGGAAATTTATAATTTTGACCTTTTTTTTTTTTACTCTTGTGGACCGAAAAGTTTTGATTTTTTTTTATCAAAAAGGTTTTTGTGAATGGGAATAAATATGTGCTTGGTCGGTATCAAATGGATGCTGATAATTACCCTTGCTGAACCTGCTGAACCTCCCAATCACACATTAATTCACTTATTAAGCTCATGAACTATTACTTATACTTTGAGTTTAAAGCATTGTCGACCATTGGAAAGTGCTGAACTTGGAACAGACCTTTCAATAATAATTGATTTATAATTCCAGAACAATAATTCCGCGTGAACAAAAATGAACTATCTGGTCATAAAACAGAGGCACTTTAAAGTCACAAAGAACTACACCTAATCACCCATTAACTGGACCCGGCCTTCAGCTGATGAATGTCAACCTAATTCCATTTTGTGACCATGCACCATGCATGGTCTCCTTTAACAGATTCATCTAGGATTGCTGCATCAGTTATAATACAGTATGTCCCAAAAAAGCTGGCTGACCATAATGAAATGCTCAACAAACTCGAACGCTTCAGCAGACGTAACAATGTCAGAGTTATCGGCTTTCCACAAGAAAAAGATGAAGACTGCCTAAGCCTGACCAAGAATCTTCTGCGAGACAAGTTTGATGTGACTGATGCTAAGATCGAACGAGCCCATCGTGATGGCCCCAAGATTCCTGGTAAGCCCCAACATCTTCTCTTCAAATTGAACTGCTACCAGGATAAGCTTGCAATCTTGCGGCACCAGCGACAGGCCCTATCAGAGGAGACCTACTTCTGCGTAGAGGACCTGACTAGACAAGATCTGCAGGAGAAGCGTAGGTGGAAGGCTGAAGTAAGCAAGGCATACCGGGAAGGTAAAAAGTACCGTTTCTATGCTGGTAAATGGCGTGGTCACGGAGGTGCTCCAGCAGTCTTTTCCCGACAATAACTGCCCCTTCTCAGGCCATTGTGTGATTAAACACCATGCAATTTTCTCACTGGTCTGCTTTTGAAGATATATACAATGTATGCATGTTACCGCTCCTGTCACACAATGCATGTTTGTATCTTTAATAACACATTTCGCACATAATTTTGGTTATTTGTTTTCCATGCAGAGTATAGTCGCTTACGTTTTCATTGATCTGTCTATATTTTCATCAGTCTTTCTTTTTTTTTAATTATGTCCTTTTTGCTTGTGACTCATCGGTAATTTGATTTGGTGTTTGATTGTTGTTGTTTTTTTTTACCTTGAGGCCTGTGCAGCTGTTTCACACTTACCTGTTCCATTTATCCTGTGGCCTTCGAGTTTACTTTCGTTTACCTTAAGGTTGATTTTAAATATGCTGTTTACTTTTGAGCTTATTGTTTTCGTTGTTTCGTTCATGGCTGGCTTAATTTGTTTCTTTTTCTTTTTGTTCACTTTTACTTAGTTTGGCGCATACTGAGTTTTTTTTTCAGCTTATGAGCTCGATTCATTTGCCCACGTTTCCTTATACTACAAAGTGCTTTTCTTTTGTGTTTTCTTGCTATTGCAATCCCTTGTACATTAATGTAATTGTTTCTGTTGTCTATGTGATTCGTTTGTGTATTTTGCTTGAATGTTTAACCAAAATAGTGCTGATGATTTGATTAATGTTAATGAAGATGGTATTTTGTCAGATAATGACAATTGCTCGTATTATGATACTCATGGTTTTAATCAGTTAAGAAACACACCGGGTGATTTTTCTATTTTCTACTTAAACACCAGGAGTCTCTGTAAACATTTTTTTGATGTCCAGGATTACCTTTGCTCCCTTACCTCTTCTTTCTCTGTATATGGCTTCACTGAAACATGGTTTAAAGAAACTCCTCCTGCCTATATTCACATGAACAACTTCCATCTTGTTCACTCCTCACGGTGTAACCGAGTAGGGGGAGGAGTTGCCCTTTTTGTCAGTGACTGCCTGAACTTCATCAAAAGAGACGATCTCATGTCCTCTTGTGAGGACTTTGAATGTGTGTTTATTGAGATCCAGCGTGATGGTGCTTGTAATCTTGTCATTGGTAATGTTTACAGAGCTCCTGGCACATCCATAGACAATTTTTTCCATTCATTTGATATTTGCCTCAACAAGATCACGAATGAAAAGAAGCTGTGTTATATAATGGGTGACTTCAATCTTGACTTGACGAATTAGTCCACTCATCAGCCTACAGAGGATTTTGTGAATACTCTTTATGCCTACGGTCTTCGTCCATTGATAGATAAACCTACTCGTATCACACCCCACAGCTCCACTCTTATCTACAATTTCCTTACTAACAATAACACCGATATTTCTGCCTCAGGTATACTTTATGCTGATATCTCTGATCACCTTCCCCTTTTCCAGATTACTTCTGACTGTTTCCAAGGCCATCATCCTTCCCCAAGTACTTACATCGCAAGGGACATCTGTAGCGCTACACTCTCAGCTTTTAAAGCTGACATTGAGCACACAGACTGGAGTGAAGTCTACGATTGCACCAATGCGGAGACCGCATATGACGCCTTTCTCAATCGATTTACTGTTCTATACAATCACCATTTCCCACTTGTAACAAAAGTTGTTGGTAAAAGCAAGAAGAATCAGCCATGGATGTCCCGGGGAATACTGAAGTCCTGTAAATTTAAACACAAGCTGTATAAACGCTTCTTGCGTAATCCTACAATGGCAAACGAACAGAGATACAAAAGGTTCCGTAATCGTCTCACTCAAGTTATTAGAATGGCAAAGAAAAACCACTACGCCAGCAGGTTCGCCAATGCAAAGAAGGATGTCAAAAGCACATGGCGTGAGATCAATAACATCTTGGGCAAGAAAAAGAAGGATGATCTTCCTTATAATTTCCTCCATGCTAATCAGTCTATTTCTAATCCTTCTACTATTGCTGACACCTTCAATTCTTACTTTTCTTGTATCGGATCAACGCTGGCTAGCAGGATTCCTTCCACCGATGCTCACTTCACAAATTATCTGCAGGATAGAAATACCTCTTCTTTATTTCTTTCTCCCACCGATCCTTCTGAAATTTCACAAGTTGTTCATGAACTTAAAAATGCCAGTTGTGGGTTTGATGATATCCATTCATCAGTAGTTAAATCATGCATTCCCTTCATCTCTCAGCCTCTTGCGCACATTTTCAACCTGTCTATCCTTACTGGTGTCGTTCCTTCTAATCTAAAGATAGCGAAGGTAACTCCTGTTTTTAAAACTGGTGACCGCCGTGACATTTCCAATTATCGGCCTATCTCCGTCCTTCCATGCTTCTCAAAAATACTTGAAAAGCTGATCTATAAGCGACTTTCGAACTTTCTCTCCAAACACCAGCTTCTTTATGATCATCAATTCGGCTTTCGGAATAAGTATTCCACTGATATGGCGCTTATCCATCTTGTTGATCACCTCTCTAGCTCTCTCTCTGATAAACTACACTCTGTTGGTTTATTCATTGATCTTTCTAAGGCTTTCGATACGATTGACCATTCCATTCTCCTATCAAAGCTTGAGTATTACGGAGTTAGAGGCGTCGCTCTTCAGTGGTTTGTTGATTACCTATCAAATAGGAGACAGTATACTACAGTAAAAAACTGCGATTCTTCTCCCATGACAATCCACTATGGCGTGCCGCAAGGCTCTATCCTTGGCCCTTTGCTGTTTCTTCTATACGTTAATGATCTTCACTGTAGTTCTCCTCTCTTGTCTTTTATCCTTTTTGCCGATGACACTACTATTCTCTTCTCACATTCAAACCTTGCTTCTCTGATCAACATCTTGAATTTTGAGCTTGTTAAAATTTCATCGTGGTTCCAAGCGAACAAGCTCTCCCTTAATTCCTCTAAGACTAAGTATATGATCTTCAGTAGGTCATCCAACTCCAGTCAACATGAAGCTGTGAAGATAGATGGTACTGCCATCTGTGAAGTTCATTCCACGAAATTCCTTGGTGTCATTATCGATGATAAACTCTCCTGGTCTCATCACATAGCCTCCATCTCTAATGTAATAAGCCGCAACACAGGTGTACTCTCCAAGCTCCGCTCATTTTTGCCTTCCACCACTTTATTCACGCTATATAACACACTGATCCTTCCCTATCTGAACTACTGTAACATCGTTTGGGCACGCACATCAACAAATAAACTCCATTCCTTAATCAAAGTCCAGAAAAGAGCAATTCGCATATGCACCCTATCTCTCCCCCGTGACCACACCGCACCTTTGTTCGCCAAATTACGCACACTAACACTCATCGATATTAATAAACTTCAAACAGGTATCCTAATGTATAAATTTACCAATAATCTCTTGCCCTTCACATTCTCATCGTACTTTACCTCTGTTAATAATATCCACCAATATCACACCAGATCTCACAATAACCTGTATGTACCATTCACTCGCACTTCCTACTCGATGAATACCCTACGCTTCTATGGACCACGTCTCTGGAATGGACTTGACCCACTTATCAAATCTCAATCCTC
This sequence comes from Patiria miniata, assembly GCF_015706575.1. Taxonomy (NCBI): domain Eukaryota; kingdom Metazoa; phylum Echinodermata; class Asteroidea; order Valvatida; family Asterinidae; genus Patiria; species Patiria miniata. Next base: position 35,462,743 of record NW_024037047.1, on the reverse strand, counting down.
TGTAGGCAGATTTAAAAATCATTATAAGACGCATCTGCTCGCCCATTATATTACATAGCTTCTCCGCTTCTTCGTTTCTCTCAGTTTAATTTGCCTGCTTTTTACCTCTTGCTTTGCTTTTTATTTATCTTGTCATCTCTGCCGCTGCTCCTCTATTGTTCTATACGCTTCCGTTATTATTATTGCACTTTTGTAATGTTTGTCACATTTGTTTGTCCTTTTTTCTAATTGTTTGTTTGTGCTTCTTTTTTTGATTCTAAACGTTCGTCTATCGTGTGAGTTGTTATGTATGTGTACAGGCATGTTATATGTTATAAGCTTCGGCTTTTTTGAGCATGCCTCCATCAGTATAATTTTTCATTATTTTGTATTATAATCAAATGTTGTGAAAAGATGGAAATAAATGTTCTTGAAATTGAAATTCTTGAAATTGAAAAGGTGTCCGTCTGACTATTTTTGAAAAAAAACCTACAAAACCATGAGGTCAATTTTGAATTGTTTTGGTTGTACAGATACTTGGCCTCAACCCCTATGAGTTTCATTTATTTTCAGTCACGCATCACTGCACAATTGTCAAGTGATCACAACAACATTTTGGGACACTGTGACCAGGTTTCTTTCCTTATTCAATTTCAGTAGTGTGTTTAGTAAACTGTGTAAAATCCTTCATGCTGTGAGAAGGGCTGCAGTGCAGTTGGGATTGGAATAATTTGCCTGGCTACCAGTCATGACGGCAAGACCTCAGTTTAATGCTCAAGGGCAAATGATTCCAATCCCATACCACACCAGCCTATTCTTCTCAACATGCAGGATTTTACACAGCTTACATAAAACAGCACTGTAATTGACTAAGATATGGAACTTAGTCACAGTGAGCATAAATGTTGTTGTGCTCAATGGACAATTGTGCAGTGATGCCTGACTGAAATTAAATGAAACTCATAGGGGTTGAGGCCAAGTCTTAGGAGTATTTGCACAGCAAAACATTTTCAAAATTGACCTCATGGTTTTGTAGTTATTTTAAAAACAGTCAGACGGACACTTTTTAGGGGACATACTGTAGATATTTCCTTCTGCATGTTCAGTAAATCTCTGCCACTCCCTTCTGCTACAAGAACTTACCACATCCCCAGTAACCACCAAATCTTGGATTCTTGTCCACTGGCTCAGCAAGGCTCCATCGCTACCATCCTCAGCAATGCTCCACTCATAGAAATCCATCAGTTCCCGCGGGTCGTCGTGACGGACGTAATCGTGGGCAAAAGGCTGGAAGACCACACGGATCTCCGTCCTGCCTGGCGTAGCTTCAACGTCGCTGACTGTGACCTGACCGACCTCAGGAGGTTGGGATAATACCCAGAATCCATCAGTGACGACGGGTTTGAAGCAAACGTTAACGTGGCAAAACTGAACCTGCCAAATAAATTACCAGAATAAAACCAAATGTATTACAATATTTATATTTTTTTCCAACTAAATTTCACACTTCACCTAAATAAAGTTTGTCTTGCCCAACCATATTGTGAAATTTTAAACAACCGCACATATTGCAATGATGTTGCACCAAGGGGGCGTAATATCCCCGATTTTTTTGCAAAGGGGGTGGTGGGCCATTGGATCATCGCCCCATATCTTAGTGGTGAAACCGGCACCCCCTAGTGTCATGTGGTGTCTAGCGCCACCCCCCCCCCCTTTCTTCAAATTTCCACGGCTGGGCAATTGCAGATTTATACTCATCGTATACTCATCTCCCGTCCCCCTATCACCGACACGGATTCAAGCCAGTGTGTTTCATCATGACAATTTTTAATTCTTACCTTTGATCTGTAATGACCTCCACCATGCAACCCAACCCCAGCTCCAACATGTTGGAATGACATGCCAAGATCTTGATCGTCAATCACTGGGATCCATTCCATCATAGTGTTCTCATCATCTGTGGGAAATGAAATATACTTCATTCTGAAAAGGTAACATAACTTACAAAATCAGTGACTATATGTGAAGACACCAAGTAAAAACAGTAGCTTGTAGTGGTTCCTTTGCCCAAATAATAACTAGATAAAAATTCTCGATTTTTTTTTACAATTTGATTCTTTTAAAACATTACAAACTAAATTACCAATACTATCAATTCAAGCAGTAAGGATTACACGTCTGTAGTAAAACTCAGAGGCATATGATTTCAGGTTTACCAAGGTATATTTCGATTTCTTGTTCAACTGCCCAGAAGACACCAGTCACAAAGGGTTGCAGCACCTCAGGGATGGTCCAACGAGCTGAAATGTCTGAGGTAGAAGACTGGTAGGTGATGTCATCCTGACAGGGTTGCTGAGCAGCAGATGAGTGATGGGATAATCCTGGTGGCGTAGACGCTGCAAGGGACGTTGAGGGATGGTCTGCGCTCAGATAAGTAGGGTAAAACTGGTAATTAAGTGATGTCATCCTGACAGGGTGATCAGCAACAAATGAGTAATGAAATATGCTGACGGCACAGACACTACAAGAAGGAGGCAAGAAACTGTGAGTAAAGAGGGATGTTGGAGGATGGTATAATGAGCTGAGATGAGTGAGGTAAGACTGGCAAGTGACGTCATCCTGACAGGATGGCTCAGCAACAGATAAGTAATGAGGTAATCCTGATGGCACAGACACTGCAAGAAGGAGGCCAGAAACTGTGAGTAAAGAGGGATGTGGAGGGATGGTCTAATCCCCCGAGATAAATGGGGTAAGACTGGTAGGTAATGTCATCCTGACAGGATTGATGAACAACAGATAATGGGATAATCCTGATGGCACAGACACTGCAAGAAGGAGGCCAAAAAACTGTGAGTAAAGAGGGATGTTGAGGGATGATCTAACGAGCTGTGATAAGTGACGTAGAAGACTAGTGGGTGATGTCATTGTCATCCTGACAGAATGGATCAGCAACAGATGAGTGATGGGATTATCGTGGATGCACAGACACTTCAAGAAGGAGGCAAGAAACCGTGAGTAAAGAGAGATGTTGAGGTATGGTATAATGAGCTGAGATGAGTGAGGTAAGAATGGCAAGTGACGTCATCCTGACAGGATGGCTCAGCAACAGATGAGTGATGGGACAATCCTGATGGCACAGACACTGCAAGAAGGAGGCAAGAATCTGTGAGTAAAAAGGGATGTTGAGGGATGCATGGTCAGCTCAGATGAGTGACGTAGAAGATTTGTAGGTGCTGTCATTCTGACAGAATGGATCAGCAACTGATGAGTGATGGCATAATCCTGGTGGCACAGACACTGCAAGAAAGAGGCAAGAATCTGTGAAAGAGGGATGTTGAGTGATAATCTAACGAGCTGAGATAAGTGACATAGAAGACTAGTAGGCCTAGGTGATGTTATCGTCATCCTGACAGAATCAATCAGCAACAGATGAGTGATGGGATAATCTTGGTGGCACATACACTGCAAGGAGGCAAGATACCGTGAGTAAAGAGAGATGTTGAGCAATGGTCTAATGAGCTGAGATGTCTGAGGAAGAAAACTGGTAGGTGATGTCATCCTGACAGGGTTGAACAGCAACAGATGAGTGATAGATAATCCTTGAGGCAAAGACACTGGAAGAAGGAGGCAAGACACTGTCTACAGAGGGTTTTATCACATTTAGATGGTTAATTAACATCAGGGACGTTTAGCAATGGGAAAGGATCAGAGAAAGATGTCCTATCAAGATAAAAGGCCTGAGTAAATATTAGCCAATGCAAGATACTTGATTCCCTTCAGCGAGAATGTCACACCACAGAAATATAAGCCATGGGTCTTACTTTCATCTTGATCGCAGCCCAGTCCATCTTTGATCCCAGCTTCCTCCAGAACCTGACCCTCCTGAATGACTTTGACACCGTCTGAGGTAACATTGACACTACCAGCTTCAGAGTTAGCACGGATGGTCACATAATAGGTCTATCAGTAATACAAAACAAATTTCCTCAATTAATACGGAAAACAGAAACAAACACAAAAGGCATAAGGAGATGTCAGTGGCTCTTGCGAAGGTAAATAAACAGAGAGCCCGAAATTTCAAGCTCCATTGTTTCATGAAAATACAATTTAACATTTTCCACTATTTTGAATTCATGTCCCAATTACCATAAGTGGAATGAGATCTAGTCCATCCAGTTGATAGAAGGTTGCATTGCCAACATCAATGAAACCAACGCTGACATCAGAAGCACCTCCTTCTGATCCGATGGCAATCTCATAGTTGATATCAAGATGAGGATGCTCAAAACCAAACCAACGAGCTGAGATGCTTGCGGTGCTCATCTGAACATCAATGTCTTTGGCCACCTGTTAGGGAGACATTTGTGTAACTGAGACAATAGGCTGGCAGTCAGTAACAGGAAATTAATTTAAAATTCTTAACTTTTTTTCTTTTCAGGTTGCTATTCATCAATGTGAAATCATTTCACTTGATGCTTTAACTCCATTAATTGGTTTTCAACAACTATTCATTGGAAATTAATTTTAAATTCCTAACATTTTTCTTCTCAGTTTGCTATTCATCAATACGAAATCATTTCATTTGATGCCTTAACTCCACTAACTGGTTTTCAGCAATTATTACAAAAACACACCAGACATATTTTTCAATGGACCCCACCATTTTTCTTACAAAAACCATTTTGGCTTATTTGTTGTTGCTCAACTAATGCTTAATAATTTTCAAAGTACGGAGGAACATATACTTTTTATATCCATTCTTTGAAGATATGATCCAATTACTCAACATAAAATTATTGAAGTGGCTGTAAGCATTCTTTCAGCATTTACTAATGGCAGTTACAAAAGATTTCAAACTAATGGAACAAAAAAGTGAAAACAATATTTACTGTGAATTTGTCATAATTACCCCCAAATCCACATGCACCTTTTCGCCAGGGGGTGCAACATCCAATACAACACCCAGAGATGGTAACTGCACGATGTGTCTATAAACTGATGAGGTCCCCACTGTAGCGAACCCAGCACCATTCTGAGCTCTGACTGACACGTAGTAGTCACGATCTCCATGGAGATGCCAGTCTAGGTCAGCCAATGAGAATGCAGCACATGATGTTTGGGACAAACAAGGACCAATTCTGTAGGCTTTCTCCTTCTGGAAATCAAGAGTTTCAGTGCCACCTGGGCTACCCCCTAGAAGAAAAAACAAAACAAAAAGAATTTATCAAAGAATGTTTTTGAAAAATTCTGAACACAATTCTTTTTTTAATGAAAATGAATAAAACTGCAGTAAACTGCTTAACATGCTTAATAAAAGTCAAAATTACAGTACAGAAAAACCTTCCGTTAATAGGCAATATTCTGTTAAGGTGGTGACCACTGGTCGGCAAGCATAATAGTGTAATGCCATAGAGTGTGCAATGTTCAGGTGTCATCAGCAATGCGTTCGAATGTCCCTTCCAATGATCTCCCACATGTCAATTTGTTAACCTATACACAAAATATAACCTGGGTACCAGACAAAACCGACCAATTGACAAATAGTCGCTGCCCGGAGGTGGCGTTTTGGTTTAGCCTGGCAACTTGGAGGTCAACGATTGGAGGTCAACTATTCCATCTTACACAAATCAGATGACGCGACGAAAAAGATTTTGTGCACTCAAGGAGTTGCACTATAAAAAAAAAACGTTTTTGGGTTCAGCTTGATCAAATTGTCATTTTGAGAGGATCTTTTGTTCCATAAAGGATTATAGGCTGTGATAGGTGAGTTGTTGCTTGTAATTTTAACGGAAATGGAAAATATCAGCACAAAAAAAAACATGACAATAATCACCTAATCTCCATTCTAACTCATGTAAGTATGGTTATTATTTCCAACTTTCCTGGCAAATCTTCCCATACGTCATGAGCCTAGAAAGCTGGAAATTTCAAGGTAGGGCTGAGTCAATTCCAATCACCGGCGGCGGAACCGGGGGGCAGAGGGGGCAGTTGCCCCCCCACTTTTTAATAGGTAGCTATTTTGCCCCCCCACTTTTTACCAAGGAGCGATTTTAAAAAAACGAGGTTAATTAAAATGATACAGGAGGTAAAAAAGATTTTTGAACACGTGTCTCATTTATCGGGCCCAATTAATAGTATTATGTACTACAATGTATCTTTTGCTAAAAAAATATTGGTTAAAGTGGTCACTTTTGCCTCAGATCGCACCACAGAGCATCTAGAATCCAATTTTTCTCCGGGGCCCTTAAGCGGGCCCTGAACCCCACGCCTCAAGAGCTTCGCGCTTCACGCTCGCATCAGTTCTGATCAAGGTATGTCCCCCCCCCCACTTTTGAAAAGCGATTTACACCCCTGGTTGGTAGTGCAATTTGACAACAGGACTTATACCTAAGTGAGTATGGCGAAACAAAATTAGAAAAATGATACGAAAAATAGGGATATACCGGTAGGAATAGTCCACATGCATAGGTTGGCAGCTAGGGCGGATCCAGGGGGGGGGGGGGGGGTGCAAGGTGGCCATGCCCCCCCCCCCCAAAAAAGAAACCTTTTTTTTTTTTACGTGACATTCCAATAAAGGCAGGCAATGAGTACATCACCATCTTTTCCTCAAAAAAACATTGATTAAAGTGGTCAGAAATTGCCTCAGATCGCGCCACAGAGCATCTAGAATCAAAAAAAAATTCGGGGCCCTTAAGCGGGCCCCGAACCCCACGCCGTAATTTTTCCCCCCACTTTTTTGGGGGACTAACAATTTTTTGGGCCCGCCAAAAAATTGTGTTCTGGATCCGCCCTTGGTTAGCAGATATTACGTAGGTCACACTTCGGACCAACTTCACACTTTTCCCATTTGCTTTGATTTTGCTGTAATCCTGCTCCGGGAACAGTAACTGGACCTTGCCCTCCCACTTTTAAAAGTGTTCCGCCGCCGATGATTCCAATAATTGAATATTCGAATATTCGACCTTCCAATCGATCGAATATTCGAATATTCGGTTATTTGGCCATTCCAAATTCCCTCAAAAGCAAAAATATGCCACACATGTACATTGTACATGTAGTCAACGTACGTGAGCACGTCAGCATGCCATGTATGATTTCTTCACAGGTAGGTCAAGTATTTGACAACAATCAGTTGTTCTTCAGTCGTCAGTAATTTAAAGATTAATAATCACCAGAGAAGCTACAGTGAAGGATTCCTTGTTTGCATGGGGGACGTATTAAGCCGTGAACCCCAAACAAGGCGGGTGGCGTCAGCTATTGTGACTCTCCGACCCTTAACTCGCAAACAGGAACCGGGCATATCTATTACTGGAAGCTTCTTGAAGTCTACAAAACGGTGTACTTCCTAGTCACAGTATTGAAGATAAAAAAATCACTTTTATAGTAATAACTCGCACTTTTGTCACCAAGAATTGAGGAAATGATTTTATATCATTTTAAATAAACTTACTCTCAACAACCAAAAACTCCAAGAAAAAAACCTATGATATGTAATGTCTTTATTCAATGAAATATGGGTCTTTGAATTGTAAATGCATATTTAAGTTATAATGGGCGTGGGCGCGGCATACACACGCCCCAGCTTGACACGTGCAAAGCAGTATTTCCTTGTTTGCCCACAGGGGATGTATTATAAGCCGAGCTCCGGCGGGCGCATTGTTGGCGGGCGCATTGTTGGCGGGCGCATTGTTGGCGGGCGCATTGTTGGCGGGCGCATTGTTGGCGGGCGCATTGTTGGCGGGCGCATTGTTGGCGGGCGCATTGTTGGCGGGCGCATTGTTGGCGGGCGCATTGTTGGCGGGCGCATTGTTGGCGGGCGCATTGTTGGCGGGCGCATTGTTGGCGGGCGCATTGTTGGCGGGCGCATTAGGGCACAGGTGCGCTGACCCGGTTCTTTTGTCTGGCTAAGTGCGTGCTCTGGAGATAACTTTCTAATAGATAGGCCACTAAAAGGTTTGGATATTCCAACTTGCAAAATTTTGATACATTTTGTCTAGCTGTGGTTTTCTATGCTGGGAATCAGGGGTACGGTGCGGTGTGGTGAGTTGACCGCAAAGTCTGTCTGGCCAAATAAATGAGAGCTCTTTTGAGTTTGAAATCCTCTCTGTTGTCTGCCCTTTTTCTTGCGTTTTGCTCAACTTGGAGGACATAAGCCAGAGGTTCTTGCTATTATTACTGAAAGTATAATTGCTGAACTAGTTTTTGAAGTGTTTATGTATGTTTTATTTGTGCAAATATTGGGTGCAATTAGCAGACTAACCCAGCGAACAAAGCTGACGGACAGCGAACGAAAATGTGTTCGATAAAAGGGTGCTCTGATCAGTTGAGAGAACTAGATTATTTTGTACATGTACATGTATATAATTACGGAGGCATTGAGGCGAACATCTAACAGCCATAATAAATTTACCCCTAAAAGTAAACAAGAAATTCTTTTAGAAAAATCCCAGACTCCGTAACGTAAATGAACCAAGGTTTTTAAAACGTTTTAATGTAATGTTGGGGTTCATGACAAGTTTTCTACAACACCGCCACGTGCTGTGGGCAGCATACTGCGTGCAAGGCGATTCCTTATAACCACGTGCATTCGACACGATTGAACAGGCGATGGAAAACTTTGGGGGGAATTGGCTTCGCTGTATCAGTGTAATGTACCGCTTCTTTGCATGAGATTGCAGAGGTCTTCTACATCGATGTTGGCATGCCATTTTCGCGATGTCAATAGCCGACCCAGTAAGCCCCTCCCAGCGCACGTGGGCAAATTAACACGTGCTCCTCTCCAATGCCACGCTGCATTTTCCTATGCTGCACACATGCACATGTAACACCAACGCGCGGGGAAACTTGCCAGGACCGCATCGGGGAAAACAGCGGCGGTTTTCTTTTGAAAATAGGGATTGTAAATAGGACAACAAACAAAAATATGGACAACGGAAATGTTACTACTCATGCTAGAAGTTTGATATGAAAAGGTGTCAGGAAGTGTTTTGTGAAGACATGAAAGACAAAATGTCTTGTTTATCTTGTCGGAAGCATCAGCGATTGGTGTTGCAGTCCGGCGTTAAAAAAATGGGTTGGCTTTACTGCAAGCACTCCCAAAGCAGAAGTAATATATGTATGGCATTATTGCTTGGCATATATACAAGCTATTTTTATGGGTTTTTTTGGCATTTTTTCCACCTTTTTATTTCATTGCATATCACCACCGAATATTCTTATTCGAAAATAAATATTAGAATATTTGATTATCGATCAAATATTCGAATATTCAAATATTCGGCACAGCCCTATTTCAAGGTAGGTCAGAAAATTTGTATATTTGAAGTATATTTGGGAACTTTTGGGATTTTTAGGAACTTTGCGTAAAGTTTTCGAAATTTTTATCCATTCCCTTCAGATTTGGCTGATCGAGATTTCACTGTATACATGTATATGAAAGTTGCTCGTGACTCAGACTCCGACTTGACCTTTGTGTCTCATGACTCGGATTCGACCTGCATGACTCGGGACTCGGACTCGGGAGAGGTGACTCGGACTCGGACTCGATGTTTCGTGACTCAAATACAAGTCTGGAAATGCATGGGTGGGGTACTTTGGGCCAATTACCAACACTTTCTTAGGTTTAAGTTACTCACTGATGGTAACTTGGTATCTCAGGCTGGTGTGCTCATCATCAATGAAACCAAGTACATCTTCCCATTCAGCGATAAAATATTCATCTTCCACATGGACAAAGACACACCTAACAAACATGGGTAGGGCACTATGGACACCATCTATGTTTGACTGACTCACCAATGGCAACTTGGTATCTCAGGCTGGTATCCTCATCATCAATGAAGCCATCATCTCCCCATGCAGCAATCAAGTAATCATCCTCCACATGGACAGAGACACGCCCAACAAACATGGGCGGAGTGGTATCCACTACTATTGGACCAACCACCTGCAACAGGCAAAATAACCAAATGTGACAAAGTTTATGTTAATGCATACTTTCAAATGCTTCTTTTAAAACTGTTAAAAACTGTTCCTTGCTGTTTCTTTGGCGAGCCAATATGTTGCTCCTTCCCTCTCAACACTCAATTGGGTTCCGAGTCACACATAGCCATAGTACATTAAACAATTAGGCATTTACAGTGCATGCTGTCCAAGTCTAGAAGCTTTTGGGGGTTTTATTTAGACAAGGATAATTCTTTACACTTTATCTACCTTCCATATGTGTGTACTTGCCATCCACAGCCGAGTAATTCAGCCTATGGCTAATTCTCATCAACAGTCAGTCCATTACATACCTTGAAGGTAGATAGCTGAGCCTTGTTGATGGCCTTCAGAACCAGAAAGAACACAGCTCCCTGGCTGATATGAGGATGGTACATCACAAAGTGATCATGACCTGATGTTGACATGAAGGTCACCAGGTCAGGGGTCGGGTTTGAGGGGTCACTGCTCAGACCTATCTCATAGTCATAGATGGAGCTCTCTGTATCGATTCCTCCAGTCCATGAGATGGTCAACTGTCATTGACAACATGACATTAATACCATCCACAATTACTACATCTAATAATGGTTTTTGTTTTCAAATCTCTTTCACAGTACTACAGTATACTGCTTTTATGGAGTATATTTACATAAGCCGCATCCTCATGTATGTAAAATGTTACAAGAGAGAGCGTCAACACCACCTTCATTGTGAACTGTCCTCATCCAGATATCTGTGAATTACTTTCCACCTTGGGACAATGGGTCGAATACATAAAAACTGGCAATGGCTTATGAGAAGAAGTACCCAGCTAAAGCAAAAGCTTATCAGGCAGAAGCAAAAGTAAAAGCAATTGCTTAAAAACATATACATAACCTTTTGCTTTGACTAACAGCTTTTTCTTAAGCTTGCCTAGCAAATGCATAAGTTCTGAACAATAGCACTATCTGTCCAGATATGCACATGAGGCGTGCGTAATGTAAAAGCTTTTTATGGACGCATGTTTTGCTTTTTATCCCCACACACCAAGTAGCAAGGAAAAGAAAGTGAGGGCACTTCTTGATGTCAAAGCATCAATTGCTACAAATACTGGAGGAAAACATGGATGAGAAAAAAATATTGAAGAGAAGGTAGCCAACATGAAAACACAGGTCAAAGAAAACAGATGCAAACAAATGATGATAACAGTTGATCTTGTCTGATAAGCAAGAGCAAAACCTACCGTGTGGAAAACTTGAAACACTACAAGCAAATGCTTAATAGCAAAAGCAAAAGCTTGTTTTTATGTATCCATTTTTAAGCAATTGCTAATCTGGGAAGTATTTGCTTGCAAGGGAAGTATGGGAAGTATTTGCTTAACAGTACAAGCATTTACTTGTCAGCAATTGCTTATTTTTATGTATAAAAATGTAAGCAAAAGCCTAGAAAAAGCAATTGCTAGTTTTTATGTATTCGGCCCATTGTCTCTGAGCTGCTTAATTTGGACCCTGCTGAGCAGATCATATATACGTACATGTTTGTCTATCGGAAGGAAGAACTTCTGCTCAATGGGCGAAATCCAGACACAGTCTAGGTCTCCTTGTAGTATTGCTGAAGAGTCATTGGTACCAGCTATCTCAGGATAAACTGACAAATCATCTACCAGAGCGGCCATGGAACTGTGCGCAAGAAAATCCAAACTCACGTGAATACACAAGGCTTTCAACTGAAGTATACTTATCAAATATATGATTTCATCACCAAACTTTGCATAGGTACAAATCAGAAGGTTGGAGAGGGGCGATTGCATTAAAATGTAGTGCTGAAGGACATAAGCATCATTATCTTGAACCCGATTTGGTAGATGACTTAGTAAAGGTCAGTGTCAAGAAGCATGAGTCTTATCAGAATGCTCAACTGCTTCAGTCTCATGTGCATACCTGCAGTCACTGGACGCATTCATCAGCTCCATCTTCCGGCGATGCTCATTGATGAACCACACCCGACCCTCAGCATCCTTGGCCAGACCAGGCCACATCCGAGCATAGCTGATAGCAATCTGGGTCAGCTCTGGAGGGCTGGTATCGATGACAACACCGTCAGAACAGACAGCTGCTGAGGGTTCCAGGGCACGGTTGTAAGCGATGACAGTGATGTAGTACTGGCCAGGCGAGGGGGCTGTCCAACTGGCATGCGTGGCGGTTGTCTTTGTCATCTTAAGAAATGATGGAATTCTAATAATTGGTGTTGCTGAAGTGGAGGACTGACTTGTAAAGTTATGTCAAAGCAGTGTGAAGGATTACAATTTGGAAGTCACAGCAATGTGAATCACAATGGGATATTAAAGATTTGAGTATTGCTTATATCAAGGACAAACCACCAACCCACATGCAACTTACATCATTCATGGCACTGCCGACTGTTGTATAGCCGGTCCTGCAGGAGTCATCAAACAGATACTGATAGAACTTGACCCCACTCTCCTTGTCAAAGAAGCCCTCCCAATGAGCCGAGAGGTCACTGCCCTCCTGATAGTCTATCTCATTGGACCCAGGTATCCCATCATGCACCACACCAGCTTGAGGAGCAGAGGCATCCACCGTTATCTGTGATTCATCAGCAATAAGGATTTGAGTTCAGTTGAATATTTGGACTGCATTACAACATTTATTTGGAATTTCTTTGAATAAACATACCTTGATTGTCTGAGTAGTTGCTAGACTTGCTTGGTTGGTCACCGTCAGGGTGATGTAGTAATCATAGTCATGGGTACCAATGTGCATTGTTGGGTGGAAACCATAGTCTACTACATAACAATCACCGAGTGGGACACACATACAGCTGACAGGATCACATTTCTCAGTGTCCTGTGTAAAAAAGCAAACAATAACAGCAAACTTTCCTGCGTCAAGCCATACATTTACAATTGCAAATGGGATGCAAGTCTGACACAAAATACAACACTATAATATTAAACAACTGTAAAGTTTGGCGTTCAGGAATTACCGTGTTGTTGATTTTCATGGCCGCCAAATTCCGGCTGCCATGTGCCATCTCTGTGCCAGTGTGGTTGTCAAAGAGACGCCACTCGATGGTTTGTATACCACTGTGAATGTCATATGTCCTGAATTCAACACTGTGGAAAAATGAAAGAAACATAGCCTTGAGATAAAAAGACACAAAGTTTGTTTATACACGTGCATTCCTGTGGAAGCTACGGTAGGTAGGGCCCCTCATATCCACCTCACTCCTATCTCTTCAGAAGGTACACATGTGAAAAAAAGGGTCAAATCATTTCGTCTCAGGGGTATTAGAAAATGCATTCCTTAATTTGCATCGGCTCGATCAAGAAATATTTAAACGCTTGTAAATCTAAGCATAGCTGTGTAATTTTTAAAATACATTTTGCAGGTGCAAGATGTATTTTCTATTTGTTAGGTATAGCTTAATCAATCGCAGATCATCTTAGCATCACCTAATGAAAAATAACATAGAATTCCTACCTCATCTTATCCAGATCCTTTGAATTATGAACGGCTAGATTCACCTCCCCGTCCCGTACCAGCCAGAAGTTTTCAATAACAGGCGGGGATGAATCAGCGTGCACCAACACACTGTCTCTCACAAAGTGACCAGCCAAATCCCTGGCCTCCACCCAGAACCGAATGGAATCACCATCAACAAGGGTCAGGTCATAGGTCGCCTGTGTGTTTGTGCCTTCACTACTCCAGTGGTCCGAGTTGTCGTCACTCACGATGACAGTGGTTCTGCCACCGCTGTGGTCGATGTCGTGTAGGACGCGGAATTCTGTCACACCGAGGGTGTTAGGGATGGCTGCACGGCCACGCCGCCCAAAGCTCTGGTCATAATCTATAGGAGAAACTCAAACAGGTGTAGTGTTTTAGAAAGCCCCAAAAAGTTGCAAGGCGCGCGTGCTCCATTATACGTTACAAGAGATGAGTAAAATTGACAAGGGCACGATTTATACCTGTAACTTTTGGGAAACCTAAGCATTGCTCTATCAGATGAGCTACTGTTGGCAGTTTCTCAATTTTGCTAACAGTTTCACAATTTTGTTAACATCTGAAGAAGAAATATTTGAAGAAAATCTATTAAATTACCTTGTTGTTTCCCATATAATAGAACTTATGATTACCGCCTCACATCAAAGCAACATTTGCCAACTCACCAGAATCGATGGTACCAGCAACATAGGAGCCAATTGGTTTCAACAATCCTTGGTTGTGATGAGGTGCATTCATAAATCGGTTCGTCCAATCAAGCTGCACGGATGTCATCCCTCCGCTTGAGTCTAGACTGGTCATCCACTCGTAGTTGGTTTCTGCAGTCGCGGAGACAACGCGCAGAGAGGAATCATCCTGAAGGGTGACATCTTGTGGATCGTCATCAAAGAACACAAAGCGTCTGCTGAGTCCGACATTGCCCGTATTGTCAAAAACACTCAGGACGATGGAGTACACACCTGTACAGATGTAGAGGAAAAGATACAGCTCGTCTTATATTCTTCTTTACAAGGTGTATTGAAAGTGTTGGAAATTGAACAGAACAAATTTATAAATTTGGACTTGTTTTGACTTTTGGATTGAAAAGTTTTTATTTTTTGACCTAAAAGGTATTTATGAATGAATGGTTCGTTTCGGGTAATTATCAGCATCCAAACTCCAAGCTATCTTAAACATAGTGTTTTAAACTGGCCAGGCACACAATATTCTCTTAACACATTTTTTGAAAGAGGCTTAATACAAAATAACCCTTCCAAATGCAATTCGTTGTGAAAAAAAGTACAAGGTACATTTTGAAAGGTACAAGGTACATTCTTGGGGAGTGTGTGGCCTAGTGGTTAGGGTTCGTGACTCATGATCAGAGGGTCAGGGATTCGAATCCAGCCGCTGGTCATATATTGTGTCCTTGGGCAAGGCACTTCACCCCAACTTGCCCCTCTCCACCCAGGAGTATAAATGGGTACCGGCATTAGCTGGGGAGTAACCTGCGATGGACTAGCATCCCATCCAGGGGGAGTAGAAATATTCTCAGTCGTTTCATGCTACTGAAACCGGAGATAAACGCCGGCCTGATGAGCCACATTGGCTCGGGACAGACTTTACTTTACATTTTGAAATATAAAAATTTACAAGATTTGCTCAAATGAACTTGAATTTTATTATTTGTCAAGGATTTGAAAATATGGTAACAAGGTATGATATGATAACAAATTTAACGCTCGATTTGCAAAAAGACTTAACGTACCAACATGGTGCAAAGTGATGTTCTGACTAGAGTCGGTCACTCCACTATAAACGGCTGGACTGTCAAAGACTTCCGTCATCTGATTGCCATGGCTACCAGATAGCTGACGTACTTGCAGCTCGTACTCCTTGATGCCAGCGAGACTGTCTGCCCAGCCTTGCCAGGTGACAATTATCTCTGCCTGTGAAGAACATGAAACCAAACATTTATTCATTAATGCCTAAGACAGTTTACCCATTCCCATTGGTCAAGAGCCTGTCACGTGGCCGGTCTTAAAGATAGTTGGGTGGGAAGACGGGGGTATCGTGCACTCTTGGAAATCAACTTCTAATCAACGTCTCTCTAGATCGGAAAAACATTCTTGGTTTTTCCAGCATCTTCAAGCCCAAAACATGAAACAAGTCAGTTTAACAATATCTGCTATAACATTCTAACCCCCAAAATCCACTTACTACTGAAAATTGCAGCAAGAGCAAATGTTGTACATTCCCTTTCAGTGTCTTGCCCAAGGGCATAAACACCATGTTCCTAGCTGGCAGGGTATGAACCCATATACCATTGTACAAAAACACCGTAACAACTGGAACTTAGCATTCTACATTTGAATGGTAACTTACAAAGTAACGTGCTAATAGAGATTATAACACCTCACCCACAGATTCTGTGTCTTGATTGGCCGAGAGCGAGTCACATGATACTTTTTATTTTTGCTATCTTTCTGTGCACGGCCAAAAGTACTATACCCGTAGCAACCAAAGTACTTTACCATTAGCAACCAAAGTACTATTTCCACGGCACGGTATTTGTGTGCAAATACATGCTGGTCTGCGCGTTGCGCGTTTTGTTCCAAAGAGAGCGCGCCAAAGAGTTGGGTTCAAACATTTCGCGAAGGGGAGGTTTGGAAGAGAGAAATACATTTTCCACCTATTTTGTATTGAAATTGAAGTTTATTTCAACTGTGTTCAGATTTAAATAATTTAAAATATTAAAACCAAGCAGAATCTGTGGGTGAAGTGTTATAAAACAAATATTGAATGCTTTATCGCGTGGTGAAGTAAAACTAGCCTGCCTCGGTGATCCATGGAGCATTCTATTTTCCCTCAGCTTCGCCTCGGGAAAATAGAATGTCCATGGATCACCTCGGGAGGCTAGTTTTACTACACCACTCGAAGCATTCAATATTTGTATACTGGAAAAGAGCACTCTTTGGAAACTAAAGTTATAGAATGACCCATATACATCAATATATATCCAATTGTATTTTCCTATTTTCAAGAGCAATTTTATGTTTACAATAAAAACCATGATCAAAATTCATAAGGCATATGCTTAGTGGATTGTGGGTTTGTGTGGTCTAGCGGTGGAGCACAGGATTCATAATCGTGAGGTTGTTGGTTCGAGCCACGCCGTGGCCATGAGTGTTGTGCCCTTGATGAGTATAAGGCGCTTTACCTCAATTACTCCTCTCAACCCAACAAACTCGCTGTGGAGGAGGTGTGGCAATCCCCTCCCCCCCCCCCCCCCACAGCAGCATACGAGTCTGGCCCAATCGCTAACGAAAGAGAGATGGGCACTCCGTTCCTCTTAACACAGGTTCGTCCACTTTACTTTAGTGGATTATGTACTTGAGCGAAGACATTGAAGCTGGATTTGACCCCTGATCTGCTGAACACCATATGTGGCTGGCGCTCGACCAAAATAGGCCTTAGACATAATGACGTCACGCTTTGTTTACGTCGTGCGCTTTCCTATGAGAACGAGGTGGTGACAATTGGCTGGCGTCCCCACCTGGCTCCCATAGAATAGCGCACATGTAAACAAAGCGTGATGTCATTAGGTCTCAAGACTATTGAGCTATCAGCCCTAGGTTGGCAGTCTCCCAGTGCAAATCTTTGAGTCTTTGATCAAAGGTGCTAGTTAGATAAGGTGTGGAGCGCTGTGGTTTAATGGTTACGGTGGTCGACTCACGTGCCGTGGTACGTGGGTTCGAACCCTGGCTGGGAACATGGTGCTTGTGTTCTTGGGCAAGACACTTTACTACAATTGCCTCACTCCACCCATGATATTTGTGGTACCTGTAAAGGTAGAGACCAAAATGCGTTGATCTCAAGCTGCTGCACAAAGTGGTCTCATGGCCTGATGAACAGTGGTAATAATTAGTGTGAAGCACACTTTGAGACCTTTGGTATAAGGCGCTATATAAGCACCATATTAGTATTACATTATTATTATGCCATAAACCCATCATGCCATTTATCCATTCAGGATTTAGATTATGTTTGGTCCACACTAACCTGTGATGTAACATCATTCCCTGCATACAGCATAGTGGTTCTACATCCACTGCCAACATCCACACAGTGGTAGGGGTCATCGAAGTCAAAGGTGAAAGTTGAATAGCCGGAGGTTGTCCTGCCATTGTAGTGTCGTGTGATGATGCTGTTTGAATGGTCCCTGTCATAGAGTTTCATGTACCCGCCACTTGTGGAATATACATCATACCTCAGGCTGTAGTATACAAATGAAGAAATATAAACAAACACACATACTTTAGACATGAAAATATAACAATCTGAAGAAAACAGCTGATAGACCTTTATCATGCTGCCACCATTTCAGTCATGTTCCCTGTATCCAATAACAGTACAGAATAATAATGTCTTTGTGGAAAAAGGAACCAGGCTATGTTTCCTTCCAGCCTCGCTTTGGTTACATTGATCTGAATGGGGGAAAAATCAAATGGCTGCAACATGATAATGGTCTATTGAAACTGATTCTATATACCACTGCAATGTTGTCATTTGAACCACGGAGCAAGGAACTGAAGGAGTCAGAACTCGATCCCCTACTTCAAAGTGATTATGATCGTCAACGCGCTTGAAAGCAACAATAGAAAGCACCTGGCGGCCAGCTGACTCAGTTGCTCACTACCCTATTGAGATCCGTGCTCACTAAAGCTAGAAGAAAGAGTTTGCATTGCGTTGTGGATAGCACTATCATATTATACACAGGTGCAGTTGTCATACATCGCCAAAAATGAATGATTTTGAAAGTGTCTGTTCAGAGTTGGCTAATACTGGCCCACAATGTGGTCAATATAACTGAAACAATCATTTCATGACAAACAAAATATGCTCTATATCCCTTCCGTCGGAAACCTTAGGAAATTTCCCAAAATGTCATATTTCATGAATGATGTATTGCCAATAAAAAAATCAAAAAGACATGATAACTTATCGGGAAATAACAGGAACAGAACAGCGCATTCAAGGGCCAACAACTGCACATCGAGAACTTGATTTCATTACTCACATCTAACAACTGCGCAGTTGTGAAAATCTAAAAACGTGATTATAGGGAGGTTGTTGGTTACTAAATGAAAAGGCGGTGACGATCATCGTGTTCAAAGGCCGCTTGCAGTCTCGCAATGAATGGTCCAGGATTGCGGTCACAGTGCTGTAGCTATGGACATTCCCGAGGGATTGGAATGTTAATGGTCAAAAATGTAAATCGCCGAAGAGTTCTAACTCCTATTCCTTGCTCCATGTTTGAACAAAGTAATTCTTGTATATTCTGAAACAATCTAAACTGTCCTAATCATGTATAATATCTTTCTGAACAAAATTATTTCTACAGGCTGGAGAATTTGATAATAATTAATGCAACTGATAAACCTGTATGTATTAAAGCATTACAAAAATGTGTTTCGAATTTTGCAGCTAACGAAATTTGCTGAGTCCTTACACTCAAATTATCAAAAAAAATTGGATTTTTCAAGATACATTGTATTCTCTTACCCCAACGATTTGTCCTAAACCTCTTTACTTCAAAGGTTATTTTCATGCAACTTTTTATCTAAAACATGTGAATGTTGCTATAAACATCACAGCACAGGCAAAAATGTGTTATTAAGTAAAATGTTTGGCATTCTGATCACACTACGTGTTTCTAATGGGCTTACACATCTCCTGTAGCTGGTGTCCAGGAGTTGTAGTTCAAGTTGAATGTCACTTGACAGGATACCAGGTATGTTGCCGGATTGTTTCGATTGAAAGAATTCCCAGTTGTCGACGTTGTACAAGCCTGAGAGCCCACTGAATATATCACACGGTTACCCCCTAATGCATGAAAAAAATCACAAAGGTCAAAAAACTAATATTTACATCACCCTGAAGCAAATTCATCTATGAATAGGTTAACTGTGGCACCCCTGCTAAATGCATCAGATTCAAACCAGCCAACCGATCCCATCAGCTCGGTGGTCGAGTGGTAAGACATCTGCACTACAAAGCAGGAGGTCGTGGGTTCGAGTCCCATCCGAGTGATTTTTTCCAACTTTCACTCGGGAGGTAACACATTTGAATATACAGTGTTTATACGTAGGTGAATGGCAAAAACCTAATATTGATTTTTATACAACACCTGAATAAATCCCCGTCATCTGATTGGTGGATCATTGATGACATGTTTTTGAATTATTCGTCCCAATGCACAGCGCGTGCGGCGCGCAGCGCAGCGCACAGTGCAATGGAAGTTTCATTGCATGTTGAATAGAACTTCCATTGCACGGTGTCACCGCTGCTGGCAGTGGCGCTGTTTTAAATCGAGATTACTTGAATATGATGGTTCTCAACCTGTTGAACAGTTTGCATAAATTAAATATGATGAACTTCCTTGTCAAACTTTCAAACAGTTTTTAACCTGAATAAATTGGCTATTAAAAGTCAACCAATCAGATGACAAGGATTTATTCAGGTGTTATATAAAAAAAATAATGAATATTTCACGTTCGTGCAATAGAAAGGATAATTTCATTCGGTGACAGATGAAATGTTCCATTCCACTCGGCTTCGCCTCGTGGAATGGAACATTTCATCTGTCACCTCATGAAATTATTCTTACCATTGCACTCACAAACATTCATTATTTGTATAAAATCACAATATTATTTTCTGGTATTGA
Organism: Patiria miniata; assembly: GCF_015706575.1. Lineage (NCBI taxonomy): Eukaryota > Metazoa > Echinodermata > Asteroidea > Valvatida > Asterinidae > Patiria > Patiria miniata. The sequence goes on along the minus strand of NW_024037047.1, from coordinate 35,442,571 downwards.
TTAAAGATAAAATATTAACCTTATTAAAATGTGAAGGTTGTACAAAATATGATTTCCGTGTGGCCTAAACAATAGCTTGTAAATTTATTCATATACATGTAGGAATGTTTGGTTCAAAAACATAACTAAAGAAAGACTGAAGGGAATACGAAGAGTACATGCCTGCCCTGCCCCCCCCCCCCCCCCCCCCCCCCCGATTAAGAGAAGAAAACCTTTATTGTCTATTTGAAGCTGACCATGATCAGTACCCATTCATTCCACCCCCTCCAACAAATACCCTACTGCAAAACTGGACCCTAGATATGCCACTTTGTTGACTCTGCAAATATGGGGAGTAATGAGTCAAAAGAAGGCACATGTACTTAATGGGTGTCTCTGGGTGTGTCGCTTTCGATCTGAATCGGATTTTTAAGCTCTGGCAACAGAGCTTCTACCAGTCACTCGGGTTTCGGTTGGTCGGTCCCCCCAAAAAGTGACCAAAAACGAACCCCCAAACTCACCCACAAACCTGTAAGTACCAAACTGTAACTGTCCAAAACAGCAAACAAAAGACATTAAATACTTGCCGAAACTTTTGGGTAACAATTTGTTACATTATATTGTTTATGAACTTTTCTGATTAGAGGCAAGATACTTGTGGTAATGTTATAGTCACATGGTTTTTTTGTGCGCTTCGAACTTCGAAAATTTTAAAGGGGGCTTCTACCTGTGACTATACATCACCCCTGCCTCTGGCCCTGTGTCAGTTTAATGAGTCTCCAGGGGATATAGACCTTTGCATTATGAAGGTTACTATTATTTTGCATTGTGACTTTCAACAAAATGGGAATTAAATCCTCATTTCAAAAAGCGCAATCAGGACCAAGTGAGTAATTGTATCAATTCATGCAAGACTTTCATGCAAGAGGGCCAGAGCTTATTGTGCTGTCGCACTTGTTTGATGGAGAATTGTAACTTGACTTACGATTCACAGCAGCGGTCACTCTAGCCCATACAACACCAAACCGAATGCTTTGAATGTATGGATGTCCACCGCCACTATAGGCTGGTAGTCCCGTAGGCTGGTAAGAACTTTTCCAGTTGGCTCTGATGCTTGTGAAGTCTCGTACGTTGGTGTAGACAGTGTCTGTACTGCCCTGGACAGAGGGAGATTCCCTAGTTGTTGTCCCGTTGACCAAAGTGGCACGGTGCTCTGATAAGACTGGTGCTTGACTGCTGCCCACTGCAAGACAAGAGTTAGGCTGTGGCTATGGCTATATGTAGCAATAATGCAGGGGTCTAGGGGAAGTGGATTCAGCTGCTTGACATAGGCACCTGTATGATTGATAAGACTGGTGCTTGACTACTGCCCATTGCAGGGAAAGATTAAGGCTGTGGCTATGGCTACATGTAGCAAGAATGCAGGGGTCTTGGGAAGTGATTTCAGCTGCTTGCCATAGGCACCTGTATGATTGATAATAGACTGGTGCTTGACTGCTGCCCACTGCAAGACAAGAGTTAGGCTGTGGCTATGGCTATATGTAGCAATAATTCAAGGGTCTAGGGGAAGTGGATTCAGCTGCTTGCCATAGGCACCTGTATGATTGATAGGTCCGGTGCTTGACTACTGCCCAATGCAAGACAAGAGTTTAATAGGCTGTGGCTATGGCTACATGTAGCAAGAATGCAGGGGTCTAGGGGAAGTGGATTCAGCTGCTCGCCATAGGCACCTGAATGATTGATAGGTCTGGTGCTTGACCAGTGCAAGTATTCAACGCAGATGATAATGCAATGGGATCCGTTCACATTGCCCCTCAACCACAAGAATGGGAGAGTGCCAAAACTGGTAGAGAACTCAATGCCGATGATAAACTGATGCTCACACGAAGCCCTGCCTTTGTGTACATTTGGAATACAATCAATCATGCGTGCTTTGCAATATACACACAAACCAGCGTGTTCTATGTGGTGTGTCCACAGACACAAACACATAGCCTGATTGCCAGGTCCTATTCGAAACTACACGCACATACCGTGATCTGCGCAGTGCCCAACTAAAATCCAAACTATGGGCAAATTAATTCACCTCTTGGTATAGGGATCTTACACACAGTTGAACTATTTCAGTAAAAAAAATCCATGAAGTTATTTTTCAATTGTAAAAAAAATCCCTTGTGTACTAAGTATGATTGAGATAGATTAAAATACAATAAGCTGCACAACTTTTTAATGCACACTGTGAGTAAAACAACCTTTTTTTAACTCAACAATTTATTATGTTCCGTATGTAAATGTACATGTATGTATTGTACTAAATGTGTATTAGCATTGAACGTGCGTTGCATCAACAAACGTTTTGCCCATACTTTGTCAAATCACAGTTTTACGCGCACGACTGGCGGTCTTTGCGTTTATATGTCTGTGGGTGTGTCCCATCAAAAGTGGCAACAAAGAATCTTCATGATCTTCTATTTTTGTCCATAAAATAACAGCAAAGTGTTCTTCACTTTCTGCTGCACAGTACATTCTTGGGTCTCTTGTATGACAGTTACATATTTCCTTGGCCCAGATATAAAGAAATGACTTCAAGACTGTCTTTGAAAGGAAATTGAAGGAGATTGAACTTGGGGAGTCAGGTTGTTTCAAGAGTGTTACTTTCCTCACCTTCCACCGCTGTGACCCGGGTTCGAATCCCGCCCGGGCCAATATGTAGATTGGGTTTTCAGTCCTACATGATTCCGTGGGTTTTCCCCAGAATATTCTTCTGGGCTTTTCTTCCTACCTCTAAAACTGTAATTTCTTCTCATTCACTTCTCTCTACAGGTTTCTTCAGGCCTTCGAGCCTACAGTGCCTAGGGCGCTATTTGGGGAATCCTTGGTTTCAGTACCAGAAGTAGTAAATACAAAATAAATCAAACAAATAAATAAAAGTGAGACAGGATTTTATTGCTAGACACGATCTCACCTCCATACCAGTTATTATTAACCTCTACTGATTTCTCACTCACATGTTCTGCAGTCAGTTCCTAAGAAGCCACTGCTGCATCTGCACTGGCCGTTTGTGCAGGATCCTGGGAAGCAGGCATTGCTGTTACTCCTCCATGAACATTGCTCTGACAAATAGTCATTAAGACAAGAGAAATAATTGATATACAGGCTCTAAAAATTATGCACACACCATGTTCTTAATATTGTAACGAAAATAACAGTCATGATTAATTTCCAGTAATCACGCTTTATTCGTCACTCTGATAAAATGCAGGTTCTTTTCTCATACCTTAATTGATAGGACTTGTGTAAGATAAGAAATAAGTTCCCAGTCAACAACTAGTATTTCATTGAGAAGAATTGCCAATACAGTTGGCCACGTATTGATAATAGGGCCTATGATAAACTAATGGTAGAGTAACTGTTAAATGAAATGACTTACCAGTACACAAGTTTAAAAAGCTCTCTAGGTCAAGACGTTAGGGTTATCGTGATTAATGGGTTATGACCAATCAAGCATTGCAAGAGACATTTATATTGATGCGCTGGCTCCTTGCACTATGTACGCGCCCAAACGCTGCAAAAGACAAGCCCAGTCAGGGCTCGGTGTTCACATCGTGACTGGTTCTGGCCCGGTGAGGAACTTCCCCTAGAATAAGGAGCGCGTCTTACTCAACGTTCGATTGCAATGCACACTGGTGCTCTACCTCATCGTTAGAGAGGCATTCGATTGTAAGCATCAGGCACAGCCTGTGCTGACAACCATTATTGTTCTTTGAAGAACGGCACGATCTCTCCATGAAGTCAGAATTCTTGTCTAGTCTCTAGTCATTTAGTACTTGAACCAGTAATTTCACACCCATTACAATATTCAAAAGCTCATTAATTGTTCGTGCAAATCTCATTCAGTGGACCAGCTTTATTCCCGATCAAGCTTTAGTCCCAGTTTCCAACTGGCTAGTACATGTAATGCTTGTCTGGTTTGTTTCGAATATTCTATATTCAACTGAATCCAAGTTCAACTGTATAAAAATACACAGCCCTTAGAGAAGCAAATAATGTCCCCCATACCCCAATCCCCTCTCTACTACAGCCACCTATGGTTGACATACATACTTATGCATTGTCTCATGTCATCACTCTTCTTATAGGCTGATCCACGCGCTGAGCCATAGTCACCATCACATCGGTAACATTTCTGGTTTGAAGATGTGCTGCAGAACACTTCAAGGCAATTTGCGATAGCTGTACATCCTATGAACACCAAAAAAAGAATTGTGATCCTGAATCATCCAGACATGCACCCAAGTCTGATGCAATAATAATAATAATAATAATACAGGCTCTAAAAATGATGCACACACCATGTTCTTAATATTGTAACGAAAATAACAGTCATGATTAATTTCCAGTAATCACGCTTTATTCTTCACTCTGATAAAATGCAGGTTCTTTTCTCATACCTTAATTGATAGGACTTGTGTAAGATAAGAAATAAGTTCCCAGTCAACAACTAGTATTCCATTGAGAAGAATTGCCAATACAGTTGGGCATGTATTGATAATGGGGCCTATGAATAACTGTTTTAAACTGAAATGACTTACACAACTTTAATAAGCTTTCTAGGTCAAGACGCTAGGATTATTGTGATTAAGATTAATATTTGGCGCAGTGGTTTATGACTAATCAGAGCACTGCAAGAGACATTTTGTTATGATGCGCTAGCTCCTTGCACCGATAGCAGGTTATTTCCCTGTACGCGCCCGAACGATACAAAAAATGAGCCCATGCAGTCAGGGATCGCTGTTCACATCGTGACTGGTTCTGGCCCGGTCTAGAATAAGGAGCGCGTCTTACTCAACGTTCGATTGCAATGCACACTGGTGCTCTACCTCATTGTTAGAGAGGCATTCGATTGTAAGCATCAGGCACAGCGTGTGCCGACAACCATTATTGTTCTTTGAAGAACGGCACGATCTCCATGAAGTCAGAATTCTTGTCTAGTCTCTAGTCATTTAGTACTTGAACCAGTAATTTCACGCCCATTACAATATTCAAAAGCTCATTGTTTGTGCAAATCTCATTCAGTGGACCAGCTTTATTCTCGATCAAGCTTTATTCCCAGTTTCTGGTCTGTTTCAAATATTCTATATTCAACTGAATCCAAGTTCAACTGTATAAAAATGCACAGCCCTTAGAGGAGCAAATAATGTTCCCCATACCCCAATTCTCTCTCTACTACAGCCACCTATGGTTGACATACATACTTATGCATTGTCTCTTGTCATCACTCATGCCATAGTCACCATCACATCGGTCACATTTCTGGTCAGAAGACGTGCTGCAGAACACTTCAAGGCAATTTGAAATAGCTGTACATCCTATGAACACCAAAAATAAGAATTGTGTTCCTGAATCATCGAGACGTGCACCCAAGTCTGATGCAATGGGTGAGATTTTATTCAAGATGGAGTGATTAAACAGGGTAAGGCCAGCGGCGTAGCCAGAGAGGGAGGGGCATATAGAATGCCCCCCCCCCCCCCCACCAAAACATGTTGCCCCCTCCCAGTCCGCCCACCCACTGACAACTTGTTAGCCTACATTAGTGACCATGGTTACGGGTTTATTCCGGATGCCGTGACTCAGGAAAAGGTCATCAGCATAGCCAAGGGGGAGGGGGCCCGTAGGGGTCGTGCAACCCCACCCCCTCGCAGTCCACAAATTTTCTTTTCCCAAACTACATATCCACAAACATGGTTGTTTAGCGCCCTCTACAATACTTTTATGATACGTACGCAGGTATATAATTTTTTTCCAGGGTTTGGAGAGCAGTGCGATAGGGTCATGATGTTGCACCGCGAGATTGTGGGTTCGAGTCGCACATCAAGGCCCCAATTCACCCCCATTCGCTGCGATCGCACGCGAAGGGTTTTTGTACTTGATTTCAATTTACTGTCCAGTTAAGAGTGCCTTTACTGTCCAGTTAAGAGTGGCTTACCCAATGACGCAACTAAGGCCGGTAGCTGGACCCGAACCCCTTACCCTCTGATCATGAGTCACGAACCCTAACCGCTAGGCCGCACTTCCCCTCTTTAGGCACTCTTTAAACTTGACAGTAACTTGAAATCGACTTGATTTCAATTTACAATCAAGTACACATTTTTCAGATATTAAAAAAACACACTTTGTTTTCAAATCTTGAATCCATTTATGGCTTATTTGGCTAGAGGAGATTTGTATGCCCTTGAGTTGAGAGACTAAAGCTCAAAACTGGTACTTGTTCTGCCTCAAGGATATCGAATCTTACAGTTACGAGGCTAATTTTCATTGGGTTTGAACAAGGGGGTTCTAATTTAAATGATACTGAAGCTAGATATAAAACCAAACCCTGAGTAGGAGTAAGCTAAGGTTTGGGAAATATTAAGCTATGGTTTTAGTGATCAACACACCACATATTGCGGAGTGCTGTGGCCTTGTGGTTATTAAAGGGCATTGGATTTGTGGTCTGCGGGTACAGCTGGCTGTGGGTTCGAGTCCAGCCTGGGGTCATGGTGCGTGTTCCCTTGAGCAAGCCACTTTGCCACTCATTGCTTCTCTCCACCCAGGAGTAAATGGGTGCCTGTGAGGGCAGAGATGGTTATTGTGATTGAATTAGCTTCCTTGCGCCTAACAGGCTGCACTGAGCTGTATACTCCCCAGGGAGCTGAGATGGTATTTGGAATGTTTCATGGGCCCAATGAGCAGGGGTAATAATGACGTAGCACCTTGAGCACAAGTCCTGGTGGAAACGTGCACCTTATATATATATATATATACCCACTCATTTTATTATTATTAAGGGAATAAATGTGTGCTCCTGAGGTTTTTATCACTCTGTTTAAGACCGCTTAGAGTCTGGGTGCTGATAATTACCCGAGCCGTGTGCTGATAATTACCCGAGCCGGAGGCGAGGGTAATTATCAGCGCCCAGACTCTAAGCGGTCTTAAACAGAGTGATAAATACCGACCGAGCACATATTTATTCCCATTCATAAATACCTTTTCGGTAAAAAAATGTCAAATAATTCGTTCAAAAAATCCCAATTTTGTTCAACAAGTTTACTTCATGCTTTTTGAAACGTCCCTCTAGCAAAATAATGGAGTGTTCAGCTGGCGAGTAAGATGTAAGCAACCCTTTTATGGAGATTGACGCGCGCGTAGCATGTTCTGCCCGATGTTTTACAGAACGCACCTGGGGCGTTGCGTTTTGAATTTAGAACTATAAAATTCTGACTCGCTGGTAGTGTTGCGCATGCCTACGTGAGGATTGTGAACGTTCAACCAATGAAACGGTAAGAGGCACTGGATTTTTAGGAGTCCACATTTTATTGTGACACTGGAAAAGTGTTTAAGACCAGCTGGCCATGTCTTTATCATCCGTTTAAGACCGGCCACGTGACGGGCTCTCGACCAATAGGAATAGCTACACTGTCTGAGGTATTTATGAATACATATTTAAACTGACTTAACCAAAGTGAGATAGTTGGCTGGCTACTTCAATTCCCTGAATGATCATGTTGAATCCTCCCAGCATGGCTGTCAGAGATTTCCTGTTCATTAGGCCTATCCGTTGAGAAAAAGAGTCTGATGTCAGTAGTCTATGATCAAAATATTCAAGTTATATCAAGAAGTCTTTCTGTCATAACAACTTACGATTACATCGTGGAGAGTAGAAGCCTCGGTTACAGTTGCTGCAGTAGTCAGGACGTGTGCAATCCCCTCCATTGGGACACGAATCAGTATGGCCAAAACAAATGGCTTGGTAAGAAATGAGAAAACAAATCAATGAATGCATGATACTTACAGGCATAATTGATTTGATGAACATTTGTGTGTGAGCTTGGTTGGTTACTTGGAAGGACTTCCACAAGGGAGCATAACTAGGAGGCCAGATACACAAACCCCCTTCTCTTAGCGATAAGTGTTACTGGATTCTTTTACGTGTGTTAGGCTTACAACACACGGGACCTCCGGCTTAACATCCCATCTGAAGGACGAGGCAATAATGGTTAAGTGCCTTGCTTAAGGGCACAAGTGTCCGGGCCCGGGCTCGAACCCGCCTCACTGTTGCCTAGCTGAAACACCAGAACATGAGTCCAGTGCTCTTAACCACTAGGCCATATGACACTCCAGAGCTGTTTAAAGCTAAAGCATATAATATAACACTAGTCCGATAATTTTGGACTCTCAATACTGTGTAATGAGAGTCCCAAAACTTAAGGTATTGAAAACATGCAATACCAGAAAACAGACTGGCACCTGAAACAACCAGACCAACAGCACTGCATCAATCAACCATGCCAACAGAATTTAAGAAACATTTCGCATGAACCGAGAACAAGTCTCAATTTACTACACATTTCTCCTCAGTCAGCCACCAGACTAATGTCACTGAATGAAGAAGTTGGTCTTTTCAAACAATTGGACCATGGTCGGACCTGTACCAGTCTAGTCTTTAGCCTCATTTTGAAATCACTTGACTTCCCTCTCATGTGCAAAATATTGAAGAAAAATCTCCTTAATTCAAACATTGAATTGAGTCTACAAACTTGGTTGGTGAAATACTGAGGACCTTTCCTTTGCCCAGTGGAATTTTTTGGAGAAATTTGCTGACTAATGTGAGTAAAGTTGGCCTAATTTAGTTTTGCACATTTCAGAGCACTCCAGAGCCCTGTCTGTAATAACACCTGAGGCAATTAAATTAGAAAAAAAACCAAAATTTTCTAAAAAACTTGGTCAAAACAGTCAACTTACGGGTTGTGCAGCCACTTGATGTACTTCCAGTCCATCCTGTGCAACACCGATAGCAGGTTACAGACCTGTATGATAGGAATAATCATGAATATTATTTTGACCATTACATGTACTGGGGAAATGCGGTCCCTAAAATCTTCAAATCAGCCATCGATAAAGTCCGGGAACTGGCTTCAAGCGACACTACACATACCTCACGAACCTCTGCCAGGAGAATAAAGGAACTGACAAAAGCCAACCATGATCTCCACTGGGAAACACACCTACAAGAGCTACAAGTACAATCAAAGCTATCGGACATTATCCAGTTGGAGAGTGAATCCAAAGCCTGGCAGCGAGTGCGTTATTCTCTCCCCAGTGGCCAGCTAGCATTTCTACTCAGAGCAGGATGCGATACCCTACCCACCCCCATGAACTTGACAAGATGGCGCATCCAAGTTGACCCAAAATGTCACCTGTGTCATAAACCTAGATGCACGCTTGCTCACATACTGAGCGCATGTGAAAAAGCCCTGAATTTGGGTCACTTCACATGGAGACACGACTGCGTCCTCAAATGTCTTTCAAAATACCTGTACGATCATGTGGACCAGGAATCGAACTTGACAGTCGACCTCCCAGGTATGTGCGTGGAATCCAGTAAAATATTCCAGTCGCAATATGCACAACCAACCTTCGTCCGGACATCTTTCTACATATAGCGGGCACACAAGCGCCGTTGTAGGAGAACTGACGATCCCAAACAACTCCACAGTAAACCTGGGGAATGCTAAATACCAAGGACTGGTGGCGGACTTAACAGAACAAATTCAATCAGTGGACTTGGTGACAATAGAAGTAGGTGCCTTAGGTCATTATATCCCATCAGACTTAACCTCTGCTGTCAGAACTTTGGCCCCTAGTATGTCTAAACGGGTCATTAAGACTCTCTTAGAAGATGTTGTAAGGACAGTAGTGAATGCCTCATATACTGTATTCAGTAACCGGAGAATCGAGTGTGACTGGTCATTTAAACCACTCATTTATTATTATAAAAACCAGCGAATGTGTGAATACATTTCAGGAAATTGCTGTAATTTGATTCAGGGATACATGTTCAGTGTAAAGGGATCTCGAATGTGACTGTCATATTGGGTTCTTTTTTCCTTAAATTTAAAGGTGGGCTCATTGGTTTTTTTTGTCAGCAAATTATACTCTCTGATAGAGGCTCCCTAGGTTGGCTCGTAGTTGAGCATCTTCGGGCCCTTGAATACATGGGCAATTTCTCCTTTTCATAAGCTGATTTTGTGGGTTTAAAAAAAAAATTTATTGCTCATCGGGCTACATATCAATGCTTTCAGGAAACCCTTTTCCTCCGATGTTAGGGTTTTCTTTTTTAAGTTTTAAGTTTTTAATTCCAGTCCATGTTAAAAAAATTTGTGGATATGATCTGTGACAGTTTTATCGGTAATTTTTTATTTTTTTTTTATTTTACTTATACATGTAGTTTCTATTGTTGTTTTTTTTGGAATATAGGGAGTTTGAGTGTGATTAGCCATTTCCACTCCCCTTAAAGTTTAGGCGCTCCATTATAATATTATAGCCTAGTAGCCATCCTTTGCAAATGTAAGTTCTGTGCATAATTCAATTTCTTTATATAAGTTCCCTAGCTTGACTGGAATTTGAGCATCAAATAAGGCCTTTGAATGTGCAATTGTTTTCCCTTTTTTTTCTATCTCCAGACAGTAGGGTTTATGTGTTTATTGCAAGCATTCTGTACATGTTGAATCTCTCCCCCCTTTTTTATTTTTTTTTTTATTTTCTATATACATGTCCCTCCAAATTGCTTTTTTATAGCTTTGTCCCCCTCCAGATGGTGGAATTTTCCCCTTTTTACCTTGCCAGGCCCTTTCAAGGTTCTCCCCCTGTTCCTACGCCTGAGTCCTAGGTCCCCCCCCCCTTCCTTTTTTTTTTACTGCTACATTGGTGTATGTACATTTGTGAATTTGTCCATGTCTGACGTTTTCTGTGTGATAATGAACAAAATGTAGATGTTTTTATTTATAAATAAATGTAATTTCTTAATATTCTTATTGTATCACTGATGTGGATAACAATAAAGGTATTTCAATATATTCAAAGCTACTGCGTTTGACCAGGCACTTTCAGTGCACTGCCCTTTATTAGATCAGATCAGTTGTACAAGGAAGGCCCACTGGTTGCCCTAGCAACAACCACCCACTGAGGGTCTTAGGCCCTACATTGTGGTCAGTGTGGTCAGCATGAGCTACTACACATGTAGTAGTTCATTCCATTCTTAACTATCGTCCTAATAATTAAATTAATAACAGAAGATATTCTCTGAAGCAAAGCTCAGCAATCCTTTCCCATCCTTGCTCAACATATACTTATACCCATCTACCCTTTTCTTGCTGTAAAAATAAACTTGTACAAGAAACGAATATCCGGGTCATACACATACAATTAAAGATATCTGGTGGGTATAGGGTAGCCCCATGCACTAACTGGGTCGCTAGAACTCCTTTTTGACATTTTGGATGTTGGTCTATCGTACAGACAGACCAACATCCCAAATGTCAAAAAAGGAGTTCTAGCGACCCAGTTACTGGGACTAGGTATAGGGATGATCTGTACAAATTAAGTTGTGTTCTCCATTTCCCTTATAGATAGTGCCATTTTCAAGTTTCAACCTGACACATGCATCCTTTTTTAAATTATTTTTTGTTCTAGCAATAGTTGTTCACTTTTTGAATGAAACATCCAACAACAAAATCACTTCACTTCCATGTCAAGCTATGGAATGTCATCTTTAAGCCCGGTTCCAGTACGGCGCAAAAGCAAAAGCGAATGTGAATTTGTGACATCATGGCATATCCCCATACTCCTAGAACTATGGGGTCCGCTCATAAGTCCAATAAGGTCCGCCGCCTCATAGGTCCGACAAAATCGCATCCCCCAACCAAATACAGGCCCATTTAATAGTCCGACATCTCACAGGTCCGGTGCCTCATAAGTGTGATGCCTCATACATGTAGGTCTGACACCTCATACGCTTCGTTTTTCCGACGTCGGACTTGTGACGTGTCGGACTTACATGAATGAGGTGTCGGACCTATGAGGCTGAATAAATAAATGTACATTGTTATGCCTCATTATAGTCCGAGTAACTTGGACCCAACTTATCGCCTTTTTTAACATTTGGACATGGTCTGGCGATACTGCCAGACCATGTCCAAATGTTAAAAAAGGCGATAAGTTGGGTCCAAGTTACTCGGACTAGCCTCATTACTAGTCCGACGCCTTATGCGTCGGACCTATGAGGCGTCAGACTTATGATACGGCCCCGAACAATGATGCTCCGCTCTGCGGAGTAGTCGTGGCAAGTATTCGCGCTGCAAATTCATGAAATTAGTAAAAGTTGCTTCGCAGGCCAACACTAAACAGCAGCCCAAAACAGGGTGGATCTGTTTTGTGAAAAAAAGCTACTCCTAGAACTATGTACACTGTAGCCCCATAAATGTGGCCTATTTACTGGACTGCCTCCGTAAACATAGGCCACACACCCACATGAACAAAAAAACGTGTCGACTTTGCCAAATTTTGATTTTCACATTTAGGCTTACCTTGTAGATTTTTTTTGCTTTAGAAGCATTCTCACCCTCTATATAGGCTAATCAGAAAGTGCTGCCTTTTTCAGATGTCCATTTTTCGTGAAATTTCCAGATACATTTGCACACGTTTGCGTATCAAAATTTCAATATGAAATTTCACAAAAATTAAACATCTGAAAAAGACAGCACTTTCTGATTAGCCTATATAGAGGGTGAGAATGCTTCTAAAGCAAAAAAAATCTACAAAGTAAGCCTAAATGTGAAAATCAAAATTTGGCAAAGTCGACACGTTTTTTGTACATGTGGATGTGTGGCCTATGTTTACGGAGGCAGTCCAGTAAATAGGCCACATTTATGGGGCTAAGAACTATGAGGCTCCACAGTGGAGCCTCATAGTTCTAGGAGTAAAAAAAAAAAGCAACAAAGGTTACAGAGATGTCCAAGGTAAATACAAGTACGCTTTTTATTAAAATAAAATAGAACCATACAAATTTCAATTTATACATTTATTACAGAAACAAGTAAAAAAGCATTTGATTCGTTGACGAAAACTGGCAGTAGGCCTAGGCTATTTTGTTTTGGGTTGTTTGTTTTCATTAAATGCGGAAACAGGTCAACTCGTACGCGAACCAACTCGTACGCGAGTCAACTCGTACGCGAGTCAACTCGTACGCGAGTCAACTCGTACGCGAGTCAACTCGTACGCGAGTCAACTCGTACGCGGATTGGTCAACTCGTACGCGAGACAACTCGTACGCGAACCAACTCGTACGCGTGCCAACTCGTACGCGAGCCAACTCGAGCCCTATGCTCTGACCAGTCTTCATCTACGATTTTCTGTCTTCCGTCTCCTACTTCTGTAATTATACAAGACCTGGTTTTAATTGAGTTCTTGAGAATAAAATAATTTCTCCATAATTATAGCTGAGCTCCGTTTGTCTTGTATTCTTCATAGTCATCGTTCATTCCGTTTTTAGCCACAGCTACCGTATCCTAACATATAGTTTATAGTCAAACCTTCCAAAGACTATAGCCAAATCTATATGTTACACTATCGTTAAACCACTTTTTTTATATTTTACGTGCATAACTTTGTTCACAACTAAACCTTATGGCGTGATAGCTATTTTACATAAATGAATGTAAGTATGTCATGAGTTTTAACATTAAGAAGCCTTATTGCAAACGATACATAATTTCAAGCTTCAATTTATAACTTATCAACGAGCAACACGATTTAACCATTGCATGAATGATACGAAGATCGACAAAGCAAAAATAATGTTCTGGTTTGAACAACGCTTGGATTTAAGCAGCTCTTAACCATAGTGCTTGTAGACCTATACATCGAAGAGTACAAACACCAAAGATTGTGAAAAAAAAGGATAAGTAAGATGACATTCAACAACACATGGATGAAATCCAGGAATCATGGAAAACTACGCCTGTAAATTAACACATTAAAAAAAATTGTTCCCGTTGAGGCCCTACGCGTTTTTGTCTAGAACGCTAATTTACTAGTATGAGTGGTATACAGGGGCGTATATAGCAAGGTCATTTTTGTTGAGGGCGGATTACTTGAAAAGGGCACTTGTACATCCGTGCTGAAATGTAGACACGTATTTTCTTTAAAAAGGGCACTTGTTCAGAAAAAAAGGGCACTTGTCAACAAAAGAAGGGCACTCTTTACAATTTTTTTTTTTTTTTTTTTTTGGGGGGGGGGGGGGGTTAAACGCTGGTGAAAAAGGGCATTTGAATGGAAAAGGGCAATCTTTACAAAATATGGGGGGGGGGTAAATACACCCCTACCCCTACCCCCCCCCCCCCCCTTTACAATTTTTTTTTGGGGGGGGGGGGTTAAACGCTGGTGAAAAAGGGCATTTGAATGGAAAAGGGCAATCTTTACAAAATATGGGGGGGGGGGGGTAAATACACCCCTACCCCTCCCCCCCCCCCCCCCCCCCCCCCGCCGGCTACGCCTACAGTATAGGTAGGGGTTTGGTGCAAATTCAGTGTACTTTCACAAGGTTAAATTGCTCTTCCCGTGTTTTGTTTTAAATTTCACCCGATATAGATTTCGATTTTAAAGTGCTGAAGTTAGAATAAGACATTGAACTAAACTAATTAAAAAATTCCACATTAATACATTGTAACTTCACATATTTCGAAATATTTGCGGTTTGAAATTAAATGACGGGCGTATTATTTTGGTCCCGATGCAAAAGCGACCCAAAAATAAAACGTGCTGTAACAGACCTTTGCTGTCATCCGAGCGCTTTATCATTTACATACAATTATATCCCCTTGGAATCAGCACCAGTCTGTCAATGGGTAGCGTGGCGACAGTGCCGGTGTAGCATGAATTTAGGTTTTATGAAATACGGACTCATTGGTGGTATTGCGCATGCTCATGCATAGATAATTAGGAGAGGGACTGGTCACGTGAGAGGGTTTAACCAATAAAAGGGAAAAAGAGTCCGATTTTCATACGAGTCCGATTTTCATATGACACCGGATTCCAATCTCCCTCAGTGCTGATACTATTTGAAAACAGAGAGAGAGAGAGAGAGAGGGAGAGGGGGGGGGGGGAGATGCGGAACACGTCTGTATTGTTTCAATTCCAAACCAGTTCTCTCCTTTATTTAACTCAGCAAATACTTTTATATCATTTACAATTGGTTGTCCTAAACCCCGCCCCTTTAACTGTGATTTGATTGTTCGACCCTACCCTTATCCCTGATTGGCTGCAAGTTTCGTGGAGCGTGGTCACTGCAGTGTCGGGTCACAAGAGGGCGCACTCATTTTCCACCGGTGGAAAATGGGAAGTGACTCTCGTAGAGAAAATACTTACGCAGGAGCCGTCCACGGCGCTTAATGCCAAGACTTATAATAAACAATGACATCATCGACAAGGGACAAATGCAGGTCGTCACAGGGTCATGTTTACAAGTATTCACTAAGGGTTAAAACCGCCCCTTTTTAAGTAGCTTTTCCCGTGAGGGTTGAGATAAACCACACAAATTGAAAGTTTTTTATGAGGGGAAAAAGTGAACACAATAATAAGAACAAGGGTGGAATAAAATTGAAAATGCAGCTATGTGGACAACTATATCATATGCCTACCTTGACGCAAATGGTCGTAAAGCGCCTTGAGACTGTTGATACGATGGAAAGCGCTATTTTCATAAGCATTACAATTTATTTTATTTTTATATTTTTAAATTTGAAGTCAGACAGACGATCATAAAGCAACTGATGATAAGCATTGTGTCCATTCAGACCAGAAAAGGAAAGCTACGGAAACTGAAAGTGTTCCACAACTTCAACTTCTGCGATGGTTTTACCAATAATATAATGGCTAGGCCTACAATAATTTAACGCCTCCACTCGTTTATGCACTAACTAAACCCATCATAGAAACCCCAACATTCAGGAAAATAACATTTTTTTCTTTCTTGCAAATCTTATAAATAGAAAATTGCATTGTGCCAGACACAATCACTAGACTACGATAGATTTGGCTGGGTTTGGTGGCCTGTCGTGCGTTCTGTCCACACCGGCGCGCCGGTGTGGACAGAACGCATACCGCACCGTACACGTACGGCATGCGTAATTAGCGCAGCCTTAGGAGATTGACCAAGTTTGGGTTGCTGAATTCACATGAAAATGACATGTACGTTTTTAACATGGTGGTCTGGATTCGACGCTTAAGGGGGACGTGATGAAGGCTTACGGGGCGGGCACAGACCGAGCGCAACCCAGACTTGGGCCAAGTCTAACGGGGCTCTCAAAAGTGGTTTAAAAAAACGTCCTTTCTTGTTGGCACACGAAGCCCATAAAGCCTGAAGGTTCACCCCTGGCGACGTGCTATAATTATTTTTAAAAACAAATAATTTTTTTAAAAGGTCATATTTTTCCTTCTCTTACTTCGACGCTTTACACCTTTCAAAGTTATGTTATGCATATTTCATTTTTCCTGCTCAAGCAGTCGTAGTTTTCTTTGAAATAGCTGTACATTACTTCATAAATCTTTCGAAAATGTCCTGTCATTTTATATCTTGACCTAAAACATTTTCCCGATTTCATTGAGCATAATAGAGTTGCTTTCGTAAAATTTAAATCAAATTTCAATGCGATTTTGTTTAAAGCTTTGCATAACCGACTGAGCAAGGTATGAAACTGGACAGGAAAACCTGAAGTTAATTTGGTCGGAAAAAAAAATCTGCAAAATATATCAACACGTATATTATACTGCATATAATTTAGTCCTAAACAATACTAGCAATAATTCTTACAATAAAAATACGCACGAAAAAGAAGGGAATACTTGAGGATTTTTTACCTGTAGTGGGTCAGGCAGGCTCGTTGTCCGGCAACTTTTGATGGTGTTTATCCTTATATGAGAACAGGCGTCAGTATAGCCCGATAGGGCTTGCAGTCATATGCCCAGCGAGACTTAGACTTGGCCAAGTCTGGGTTGCGCTCGGTCTGTACCTATAGTAAATCCACTCACAGCGCTTACCGCATACGTCCTAACAGTACATAACGCGCGCCCTCATGCGTCGAATCCGGACCATCATGTTAAAAACGTACATGTACATGTTATTTTCAAGTGATGCAGCTAACTTTTGCACCACATGTATGCACATGCTCTGCAATACATGCACACACATGTGTACAATGTACGTGAAATACGCGTGTTGTACAATGTACATACAGTGTGTGCGCATTGTTATACGGCACTGAAGTGGAACGCGCGCTGAAGTGTACCTTGTCGGGCATCTGGGAAGGCGTAAACTAAGTGATTTTCGCTACTTTTTTTTTCTTTTCAGATTCCGACTTAAAGCAATTCCGACTTGAGTCAAGTCTAAGCGAGACTGCACTCTGTACTGGTCTCTTTTTGTCTGTGCATTCTAATTGTTCCATTCGCTGAAGCAACATGCGCAGTACGGTCAAAGGTGATGCATAGATGGAATGTGGGGATTCCCCTTTTCCGTGACCGGTCGCGCGTTGGCACTGCTGGTATATCACGTGACCCTCTCGTACAACTTGTAAGAGTGAACCGTGTTCAAACATGTAGTGTGTCACTAACTCGTCATCACAACGGACTTCAATTTTTGACATTAGTATTTTAGGCAAAATTCAAATAATGGTTGTGTCCAAAAAAATAGGGTTTTTTTCCATATGGAATTTGGATCAGGAAGATTTTGTCCTCCACCTTTTTGTAGACCTTTATGCCCTGCGAAGAAAAATATAAATTTTCGTCCAATTTCGCAAATTCAAACGTTGGTTTACGAACTTCAATTTTTCAGATATTGAAGGACACGCCACGCTATCATAAATAACTTTGTTTTTCAAGGATGTTCAACATCAAGTGTAATTGTTGACATGCGTCTAATTTTTGAATTATGAAAGCGTGTGAAGCGTATTGCTGTCACGTCCTATTAAAAGAAAAATCACGCAATTGTATGAAACGTTGTTCCGTCATAATGACGCGGGTTTTTCATTACGGGTGCACACCGGTAAATCGATCCGCCAAGCTCATGAATACAAGTTATACCCACAAAATATTCTATATTAGAGAGTTCTGAGCGCCGTAAAATTGGAGAATTGAAGAGATATGGTTATGAACCTCTGGCCCGGACTTGGGGCTTCCAATTCTGAGCATTTTGGATGCTCTTGGGCTCGAAAGTCGTGCTATTTTGCCGTGTTGTGGAGGTATCGTTTTTCAAGATTGCTACTTTTCCGCTTTGGGGAAACTAGGGGTCGTCTTCTTTGGGTGAAAATATCTCGAAAAGTCAATGGTCAACCCACCAAAAATTGAAAAGAAAACGAAAGATGACATGTTGATTATCATTTTTCTGTGCAGCTTGACTACCTGTGAGAGTTTTGGGTATTTTTAAAAGAATTTTGAAGTATGGGCATTTAGCACTAGTGTCTATGGGAATGTATTTGCAGGTATGCATCCTATACAGCATGCATGTGCGCCATGTTGCGTTTAATCAGCGCACACCCCTTAATCGGTCACAATCCAGAGATCAAGAGACGGGTTTTCTTGCTTTACAAGTATCACATAATCAGCACGCGTGACAACCGTATTTACATGCTCACCTGTATTTGGTACAGCGCTTCCAGTTCCAGCCAAACAATCCACACTTCGTTGTGTAGCGCTGAGGGCATCCGTATCCACAGACACTTCCCCTTGTGTACAATTTATAATGTCATTTTCAGTCAATATGGTTTTCACATTTTTATCATAAATATAATACCTTTGAATTTTTGTATAGATAGAAGTTTCCAGAAAGCATGTCAAAACTCTGGCTTAAAATGTGGTCTAACAACACTGGTGAAGAGGAAATACGACAACAAAACTTTATTTATCCATATTTTCAGAAATACTGAGATTTGCGTACAGCAAAATGAAAAAAAAATAGGGAGGATATTATTTTGGGTAAATCCATTTGTAATCTTGTAACTTCAGTACTCATCTTCTGACCGACAATGTAACAATACGAATTTCCTCTTTTGCAACTTTGAGCCGACGCAACTCTGTTCATTTACGATTTGTAATTTGGTAGGCCTACAGTAGTTTACGGTATTCGTCAAGAATTTCTGAAAATATGGGGAGTCAGGGTGGCGTAGCGGTACTTTCCTCGCCTTCCACTGCTGTGACCCGGGTTCTAATCCCGCCTGGGCCAATATGTGGATTGGGTTTTCAGTCCCTACCTGATTCCGTGGGTTTTCCCCAGAATATTCTTCTGGGGTTTTCCTCCCACCTCTAAAACTGTAACTTCTTCTCATTGTCTTCTCTCCACAGGTTTCTTCAGGCTTCCGGGCTACAGTGCTTATGGTACTTTTGAGGAATCCTTGGTTTCATTACCAGAAAGAAATAAAATAAATAAATAAAACAATGTCTCACTTTAAATTCTCCTTGCTTTAAACACCATTGCTATAATTCCGCTGAAACAAAATTGAATCATTCTGATATTTAAGAAAATATCACCGCATAATGACCACCCATTTAATCATGTATACAGCCGCTGTGGAAGTGGGGTTGACAATAATTCCAGAGTCTTACATTTCATCAAGAAAAAATATCAGAGTTTTTTTCGCACTTGGGACGGCACGACTTACTGTGATTGTGGTAAATGGGCAGCCAAGATGATGACGATAACACAGCCGAAGGAAAGCATGGTTTATCTCCAGATGCGGGAAACCAAAATCGAATCCTCTGAAAAGATTAACACATAATACCACTCAATAGGTGATTGTGTGCGACAGTTCTGGAAATTGGAATTCTTGGGGTTGTTGGGCTGACTTGACCGTCTCTCCCACGGAAGGAGTGTATTTCTTTTTCACGAAGTAAGTTCACCCAGATCTACTTCAAACTGGCTCAAATGTATTAGTGCAGACTTCATCATCTGATGGTTATTACTGACAAACTAGCTCACACACGCTAAAACAAAGATGTATAGGCCTACAGACTAGGCCAATACTGGTCGTGTACTGCTTTTTTTGTTCACACGGCTTGGAACTTGTGAGCGTCTCGAGTAAAGACCAGCACATCTGTATTTAACATCAAGAGTGAAGTAGATGGATAAAATGATAGCACACACATATCCTACATCCGTTATGCGACTATTATGTTTATTTCCTGGATGTGTTTTGTATATTCGTTGGTGTCTAATAGTTTTGATATAGTGCTGTTGATATGACATTATGCTCAATACCTTAATGACTTTATGCACGAGATCGGGAGCTGCAAACTACATGTATAATACAAAGTAAAAGCAGAACTAACTTCAATATGGGAACTTGGGAACTGGAATTCCACTGAGCTGTTTGTTTCACACTTCCTCTTCCTTACAAGTGCTGAAGATAATCGCACTGGCAGAAACACCGGGGCGAACCCCTTCTCTTAGCGATGTACTGGGTTCTTTATTGTGCATTATATTATTATACAACACACGGGACCTACGGCGTCACGTCCCATCCGAAGGACGAAGCAAGTGCCTTGCTTAAGGGCACAAGTGTCCGGGCCCTGGCTCGAACCCACGTCACTGTTGCCTCTGAAACACCAGAGCATTAGTGCACTGTTTTTAACCGATAGGCCATGGCACTTTTCAAGTGCTGTACAATTCAAGTAGGCCTGGACTACTGCCAACCGAAACCTTATCCCCGGAGCTGCTAAGCAGAAAAGGACGTCTAATAAAGTGAAGTGAAAGAGATTACATGTTTATGTTAGGGGGGGGTCTGTGCAAAGCAGATGCATGAAATTTCGGCAGATGTTGGTTAAAGGGAATATACAACATTTGCAAACATCGAAAAACAAAACTTACTAGGATGTTGGTAAATGACAGTCTAAAGCATCCTGTAAAATTATGGCACCTGGTGTGAAGTCATTTTCAAGAAAATTGTATTAATGTATTCATTTCCAACGGTGGTCAGCCGACCACCGTTGGAAAAAAACCTAACTATTTGACAACTACTGCTCAATTTTTTAGACCCACGTAATTTTTTAGACCCACTTTTTTTGGGGGGACCAAATTTTTTTTGGGCTCCCCCAAAAATTGTGTTCTGGATCCGCCCTTGTCAGGGCCACCATACTCACGTGTTTTTGCCTGTTTAGAGCACTTCCTTAATAATGATACATCTGTCACGTTCACGGTAAAGTGACCGCAACATATTCTTTTTACAGTAGAAGCTATAGTGGTTTTATTGAGGGAACTTGTAAGTACGTGTACCGTTTTGTCTCCTGAGTTTGTAAAGGGTGAGTAAAACAAAAGGAAACCCAAATGACATGACCATTTTTGCAATGAAGTTCTGCATGTAGCACTTTCAAAATATAGCATATAAAAAGCCTAATCAATAAGCTTTCTTTTAGTACAAGAGTCACTCAAATCACTCATGTACTTTTCAAGTAACGGAATTTTAAACGAGGTTCTGTCTATGGATCACAAAAAAATAAGTGTCCTTTCAGCAAAACGAATATAATTCAAATAGGGATGTACACGGGATGAATTGTTTTCGTTTTGCTGAAAGAACACTGACCTTTTTCGTGATCCGTGGACAGAATTTTAAAACGGTGTTTGTGTTTAAAACTCCGTAACTTGAAAAGTGCCTAAGTGATTTGAATGATTCTTGTACTAAAAGAAAGGTTATTACTTGGGCTTTCATATGCTAGATTTTAAAAAAGCTACATGTAGAACTTCATTTGAAAAATGGTCCTGACTTTGGGTTTCCTTTTTTTGATTCAAACTTTATTTGTAAAAATACAGGCCATTTTCCTTTGTTGTCCGTCTCAATCGTCGTCGTTGAAAGCAGCGATCAAAGGTAAGAAGACCATCGCACGAATTGTCAAATGTTATGTGGCATTTCCAATATTTACAAATTACAATCCTGCTTATTGAGGGAATGTCTGTACGTGTATTGTAGTTGATTTAGGAGTAGTCCTCTTTAGTTTCTGTATTATGTTCTACTTCTCGAAGAATCTTTACTCGGTAATGGCTATCCAGAGGTGTCTTTTTCTTGGTTACAGCCCGATAGTCCGAAGGTTCGACAGTCCCATTGTTCTTTAGTCCGAAGGGTCATTAGCAGGCGCGGTTCTACGGGGGGGCTAGGGGGGGCTGTAGCCCCCCCAAAATTTTGTCTAGCCCCCCCCCAAATTAATTTCCGTAAAAAAAAAATTGCATTAGCAAAAAGAAGGATTGTGATGTACATGCGAACGGTCTCCCCCTAAAGAAGAAATAGCCGTGACAAGGGTGCATTAGTTAATATATTGTGAATGATTTTAGGATGTTATTGCGCTCCCCATTGAAAATATGGCATGAGCCCCCCCCCCCCCCCCCCCCCGTAATGATTTTCGGAGGCCTAAGTGTCTGGAAAAAATAACCAGTCAACATTTCAGCACGCCTCCCTGAAAAAAATTCTGGATCCACCGTGCTAGCCCCCCCCCCCAAAATATTGGTTCTAGAACCGCGCCTGGTCATTAGTCGTCCGAAGGTGCAATAGTCCGAAGGTTCGATAGTCCGAATAGACGATAAGGTTCGATAATCCGAATAGATGATAAGGTTCGATAGTCCGAATATACCGTAGGGTTCGATAGTCTGAATTGACAATAAGGCTGATAGTCCGAATTGAGAATATGGTTTGATAGCCCGAATGGGCAATACGGTTCGTCAGTATGACACTATCGGACCTTATTGCCGATTCGGACTATCGAACCTTATTGTCAATTCGGAATAATGAACATTCGGGCTATTGAACCTTTCGGACTGATTAACCTTATTCTAAATTCGGACTATGAATCTTCGGATAAATGAACCTTCGGACTATTGGACCTTCGGATTATGAACCTTCGGACTATTGCATCAAATGTTAGGATTAACGAACCTTATTTCATTTTCGGACTAACGAGCCCCCTCTTATGGAAATTTCGTGCATTCAGACTATCGAACCTTCGGACTAAAGAACATTCGGACTATCAGACCTTTGGACTATCGGGCGCCCCCCCCCCCTTTTCTTCACCTATTGCTACATGTGTAGGTTTATTGTCCGTATTATTCACCAACTTGGATACGACAAAAAATCCTTTATTGGGCCCCTGAAAAAAAATATGGCTTAATGTTGGGCTATATAACAGGCTCGGATCCAGGCGGGAGTTTGTGTGGTTAAGTGGCCAACCCCCCCCCCCCCCTCTCCGCCCCGGCCCCGCCCCCGCCCCACGACTTACCAACGTTAATTATTGGCATAACCCTTGCAAGGTTCCCTGAATAAAGTTACACGCGTTATTGAAAATCTCGATTAATTGATTCAGGTCTTTAGTCTTATAACTGCAACGCCTCTTCTACCCCCCCCCCTAAAACCTTGGAGTCTTACATCGACACCCGTCGACTTCTTAAATCCTGGATCGGCCACAGCCTGGCGCCTTGTAAGTAGACTATAATTTCCCGTCCCTGGATTCTCATGGGGCAGAACCCCTCTACCCAACGAAAGTTGCGTTATCCACTTCGAAAGCCATTATTCTACTCGTCTGACTAATAAGTATTTCCTTGATTCAACCAATTACTTCACATTTTGTTTCATTTTCTGCGAATGGCGCGTCATGACCTCGCGCATCTCTCTTTCAGTACTAGGGCATTCAGATCAAGGAAATTCAAGGACAATTACTGTGATTGCTACTTTCTATTCATGTTATTACGATTAGAACCCCTATAGGCAAAAGGGTATAACTTGAAGGGAAAAAAAGAGCATTTCGAGAAAAATCAGTGTCAAATTTCAAGGTCCTCTGTTTTTTTTTTATTTTACCACAAATTAAACCAATGTTTCTACCACGAGTTGTGAATAAACATACATTAGAAATGTCAGTTTCTTGTCCTTGGCAATTTTAAACCAGAAATTTGCGCCATTTTTTTCCATGAAGTATAACAAATATAATAAAAAGGATTATTTTGGCAAAAGGATGAATCTTGAGAAAGCATATCCAAATGCACTATTATTGCACTTCCACTATGCGTATAATGTATACCTAATAACAAGGCAAAAGGATGTATCTTTTATGCCCTTTTGACATGAGGTCACATCCAGCAAAAAACCCAGAATATATCTCAACAAACGCCCTTTTGTCAAAGAAACTGAACCAAACATTCACAATTTTGCACGAGATACATCTGAAAAGGAAGGACATATGGACTTGAGGGTTCGTTGAAGGAAAACAGCGCCCCAAATAACCCCAGAAGTGACTTCATCTCAAAAAGGCCAAGACTGAAGTTACACCCTTTTGCCTTGAGGGGGCCTTACGCGAGCTCCAAATGGACTTCATTCTATCCCGAAATTGACCACTGGGTTGTAGTTTTTCACTTTCAAGATTTGTCTTTTCTCTTTAATTTCAGAACTTTAAATATTTGAATTCGGATTTTTCTGCTGCCAAAGCAGGCCATCCACCAAGATGGCCTTGCCGGCAGGGAGGACCAATCTTCGGTTTGGAGTCACCATGCTGAAGCTAGCTCTGGTACTCTCCATAAGCACTAGCTGGTTCAGTCCGGTCCTTGCCAGTTTCATCCGGTTCAAACCGGACACCGAGTACGTCTACACCTTCCATTCCTCCACGGAACTGAAGATGGTTCGGACGCTGCAGGCCGAGTCTAAGGTATCGAGACCATTCAACTTGAGTAAACAAAAAGTCACGCATTGGTCATTTGTTATTCAGAGTTTCCCTCCTGTGTACAATTATTGTTCACTCTAAAATTAATCTTTCACTCTCAATTGTCTAGTATGTTGTATAAACAAGGTTGCATTTCAGGATCCGACATGAGGTTAAATGTCAGAGATCGAGATCAGAGGCTTTGTAACATCACTTCTAGCCTGTATATAACCATGTGGGATTGTTTTCCCGTACGCCCAATAATCGTCTGTTTCTCTAAATCATTAAGGATTGGGATAGGCAAAAGTCTTCGATTACACGATGCATGGAAGCAGCCAAACATTCTGGGTTTTTTCTATCTCTCCACGAGGACTGCGATTACTTCATATGAACTCGTTTTCAAACGCCACAGGAATTTGTTTGATACCTTCTCTGCCTATTGAAAAAGAATGATGATGTTTATTCGATGGTTTGTTGTCGTTGTTTTTGTTCGTTTGTTTGTAAATTTGATGGTTTGTTTTGGTTTTTGCAGTACTCTATCTCTATCATTCTTTATCGAAAATCTGACAACGTTGGAGCATCGAATTGAACTGACTTTTAAGTCTAAATGTTGTACTGTACTCCCCCCCCCCCAGTAATTACAATTGCAACAAATCTCCAGGCTCTTGAAGATTTCAATGATTTGCACGCCCAAGTTAACTTTTGAAAATCCGGCCTTGTAGTACAGGCATTATGTGAAAAATTAAGGGATAACCTCAAACAAATTGCAACAGAAACCATTTAAAAAGGTTATTACTCAGAAAAATCTCCTCTATAACATATTAAAAGTCTTAAGAAATCCGAGTGGTGGAAAGTAGTTTTCTAATGTGTTTCTTAACCACACCCAGTACCACTTTTTTTTGCTACTTTATAATGGAATATTTAGTGATGCTGCAACAATATATTTAATACTAAACACAGAGAGTTGATCTTAATTTATTATTGAGATGCCCATTGACTTCAGAAAAGATCTGTAGATGATTTATATTCATTTATTATGCTGTAATATATATATACTATCTGCAATATGATATATATATGAATCTATATATAACATATAGGTTCAGTCTATTCTGCTACCATTGGTTTCACGCACACGCACACTGCGTGGCGATCATCAGGCGAATTTACTCATTATTCTAGACCTTGGTAAGTTTCAATATCCCTATGTTTCCCAAATTTGCGATATGCCGATAATAATTTGCATAAATGCCATTTATTAATTTGCATAGATTAAAGTTAAAATTATGGCTGTCATGTGTTGACATGTCACAATAACATTTCCCCTGATAATCCAAGTCCAGTCATGTACATAAATTAATTTCACACCATGGTGCATTGCCATAAGGTTCCTTAAAAAAGGAAAGAAATCCAAGTGGTGGAAATATGCCTAATTTGCATAAATTCAAAATGGCCACTAATTACATGATTTTATATTTGGCCATAACTCTTGTCCTGCATTGCTTTTTGGAGTACTTTGAACAACAATTTGTCCTTTGACATTGATTTCATCATCATTCCAGTCCGAGGTACCTTATGAGATCCTATGTTTCCTATGGGGTATAAGTGTTGGAAAATGTGATATCCCTGTGTCGCAGAGCGAACCCTTGTGCCGCTCTACTCGGACCAAAACTCAAGGAATAACTCAAGAGAACAGAGGATTCAACACAGGAGTTACAAATCACAAAAATCATATTATATATACGGGAAAGAAATAAACAAAAAAACCGCAAACCTCAATCCGAAAATACGTGGGCGATGGTTTTATACCCCTCCCGCATGGCTGCAAGCCCGGAATTGGTATGCAACAAAGGGAAAAGGAATTACGATTTGCATAATTCACCTAGCACCCACCTCCGAAGTTACATAACACTTTACGGCCGTAAACAAATTAGTGATTGATGAATTAACTCAGAAAATAAAAGGAATAATTTTAACACATTTCAGGGACAAAAAAAAACCCTACTTTAAATCCACTAGTACACTGCATAGGGATATCACATTTTGCAACGCGTATGCCAACTTTGAGATGAGCCAAAAACCGAACAAAAAAATATCTTTCCCAATTTTTTGATATTTTGTAGCGAACATCTTGGGGTTTAATTTTCATCCAAGTTTGTCTCAATGTCGGGTGATTCACTAGGTCAAATTCAAGGTCAAATTAAAGGTCAAAATGTCATTTTACTTAAAATAACCCCCACATGAAAAAAAAATGGTAAATTTGGATTTCTCATGATGTAACCTTTCAAAAGAAATTAAGATTAACACATTTGGCTCAAAGATTATAGAAATATGGTCATTTAAAAATGGCAGCAATGTCCATTTTGACCAAAATTGCCTGGGCGGTAGCGCGAAAACTGTTTGTCCGATGGTGCTCAAACTTAAAATTTCGGCTTTTCAGCCGAAATTACCCCATAAACTAAATATGATCCAATTTGAAGAGGTTGGGGTTTCAAATTTAAAGGTTTTGGGGGTTGATTTGGCACTGAATGGCCCCAATGTCAAATGACAAAAGTTGTTTAAAGTACCCCGAAAAGCAACTTAGGACGAGAGTTATTACTAGATAGCATATTATGTCATATTTTTGGCCACTGCATTTTTCTTTGCTAAAGAAGGAATTTTTCTCATAATTATTTGGATAGACTTTACCTTCCTTAGCTGGAAATCCATTGGTAAATTTTTTTTCTATCTACCATGTGGCGGTCATCTTGGAATTCAAAATGGCCGCCATTTCGGGCCTAATTTGTATCTAACTTCGGACCTAATTGTCATATGAAGTTCAGTTTGGTGGCAAACCCCATGTTTTTGATACCAATGAACCCACGAAAATCATTGTTGATGGGGTATACTCCCAGTGGAGTACCCCATCAACAATGATTAACTTGGGTTCCTTGGTATCAAGAACATATGCAGTTTGCCACCAAAATGGACTTCATACGACATTCAGGTGCCACCTTATTATTTAAATGAAATCAAAGATGGCCGCTATTTTTGAATATCCAATATGGCTGCCATCCATTTGGGATGCTTAAATGTGCTAATTGGATTCCTTGGTATCAAATTTATGGGCTTTGCCACCACCAATAGTGACTTCATACAACATGGAAGTCCAAATTTATTATACAAATAGTTCAGAACGGCGGCAATTATGAAATATCAAAGATGGCTGCCATCAACTGTAAGTACCCCGTCCACAGTGATTTACTTGCATTCATTCAAATACATGGACTTCATAGGACATTCAGGTGCAATGTTATTATAAATAAGATCCACGATGGCGGCTATTTTGAAAAAAAATCCAAGATGGCTGCCATCCATCTGGGATAGATCATCAGCAATGGGTCATTAAGATTACTAGGTATCAAATGTATGGGGTTTGCCACCGAAATTGACTTCGTACGCCATTCGAGTCCAAATTTATTATGCAAATAAGCCGAAAATGGCGGCCATATATTTGAAATATCCAAGATGGCTGCCATCCATTAAGAGTACACCATAAACAATAATGTACTCAGGTTCCTTGGTATCAAAAACATGGGGTTTGCCATCAAAATAAACTTCATGTGACAATCAAGTCCGAAGTTATGATACAAATTAGGCTCGAAATGGCGGCCATTTTGAAATCCAAGATGGCCGCCACACGGCAGCTGGGAAAAAATGTCTTCAATGCATTTCCGGCTTAGGGAGGTAAACTCTTTCCAAATATGGCAAAAATTACTTCTTAAACAAAAAAAGCAAAAGTACATAACGGCCTATATACTATTATGGCCGCGCCAAATCATATGAAAATCATGTAATTAGCGGCCTTTTGAATTTATGCAAATTAGGCATATTTCCACCACTTGGATTTTTAACAACCCAAACCTCTAAAAATATATTTCATATTTAAAGAAAGTAGCACCAAAACTAATAATGACTGGAAATCCGATTTTATAAACTACTTTTTAGATGGTAAAATTACTGAAATTGCTCAATCCGTTCAAATAGTATCACCATTTAAACACATGACCCTAAAACCTCCTTCGCCAAAAAATGCGATTTCAAGAATCGACGTTACAATTGTCTTCAAACATCACCAGTGATAAAACCTCAGTTTAAAAGTTAACATTCACGGAGTCATTTTGAAGGCCCGTTTTTTTGAAAAAAAAAAGGATTTTATAAGGCCAAAAAAAAAAAAGTCTCCGGTTTCTGGTATGCGCGCGCGTCGCCGTAGCCCTGCGCGTCGGCAAAATGAAAAAGTTTTTTTTTCAATAAAAGATGATGTCTCAAAACCGCCAAACTCACTGGTTTGACTGGAATTC
The DNA here is from genome assembly GCF_015706575.1 of Patiria miniata. Lineage (NCBI taxonomy): Eukaryota > Metazoa > Echinodermata > Asteroidea > Valvatida > Asterinidae > Patiria > Patiria miniata. The sequence goes on along the minus strand of NW_024037047.1, from coordinate 35,413,718 downwards.
TGCCGAGCACAATTTTAACGTGTATTTAGATGGGGTTATGATCGAGAATAAGCTTTATGTGGCCTCTCTGGACACCCATATATTTGCACTAAGTTTAGTCGGGCACCATTTGCAGTCATCAGCCGACATTTGAAGCAAAAAATTCAGGTAAAAAAAAAAAAAAAAAGCCGCGTCGTCGCACCACTTTTTGGGCAAGCTCCATACCAGAAACCGGAAACTTTTTTTTTGGCCTAAACTGTATATGGTAGGAACTTGTTACTATCAACATACATCGACCCTCATCCCTTGTGGTTCATTTTACTCTGACGTCATGATGACGTCATCGGGTGTAAAATTACAACTGATTTTCGTTAAAAAAAAATGACCAATACATTGGTCTCAAACAAAATAACCAATTATGTTCATACGTTGTGATCAAATAACATTTTTTTTTGTGTTCGTAAACTCACATGACCTTTACTTCCGGGTCAACCAGAAGGTCAACGTTGGGTAAATTAAAGATACAGACAGAAGCCTTGCAATCAAAACGAACCCAATTTCTTTCAACGATTTACTCGATTATAATAAAACCTGGTATGAACTTGAACCCCCGTCCGAAGATATACAAAAAATACAGGTATCAAATTACAAGCAATTTAAGTGCCAAATTGGTGAAAATAGTTTTAGCTATATCTTTGAAACTAAATAGAGTATCGCGTTTGCTTTTTGCGTGCGGATATAAATGAGGCCTCGGGCAACAATTCTATTCCCGGTCACAAAACAGCTTGACCTTCACTTCCGGTGTTACCGGAAGTCCAATAAAATAATGAATACAACTCAAAAGCAGAGCTCTTTACTATCAGCAAATAAATTATGGTAGTGTTAGAACGGAATAAATGACACACAAATAACATTATGACGTCATCATTTCAAAGTTCGCCCTCTAGTGGTTCATCAAATAGAGTTTCCTTTCTTCAACTTAAAAAAAACATCCGTCCCAATTTAACCAAAATTTATCAACTACATATAAGTTTGCAAGGTTTCAAAATGATGACGTCATCAGACTGGAAGTTAATGTACGGAGAATTTAAAAATGATCATTTTTAAAATTCTATCTTTTGATCCCTGTCTTATCACTTTGTTCGTAGCCCAAATAGTATAATTTGCTCTAGTGGCTCATAAGCGGACCGTTGGCTACGCGCGAGCGTACACAGGCTTGAGTTTTTGTTTTACTGCCCCGCCCCCAATTCCTTTCCCCCAATTGCCCCCGGCCAAATGTTAGAGTCTGGAACCGCCACTGAATGGACTCCCCGACTTTCAATGTGCCAACTATCTATCTAAACAAGTTGAGTACTTTACTTCCATGCCATCAGCACTTTTGGTTGAAGGCACTATCGACGAGATGTTGTTGCATGTAATTTTTCAAGCAGAATTTAAAGGGAAATTCCCAAGTAATGCTGGTTTCTTGTTTCGAATTACTTCCTTAATGTTGGAAAGTTTATTTAAGGACATTTGAAAGATTGTCTGCTCGCAACCGGATAACACTACTCTGAAAGTCGTGTTAGAAAAAACCTCCGGGCTCATACACCTTCATCGTATCAAGGACCGGGGTATTTTGGGGTCTTCTCAGGACCGAGGGGGGGGGGGGGGCACATCCCATCCTAAATTCTGTATTCGACGGCAAATTATCCTGAACATTTGCAGAAATGTTGATTGGCCGAAGTTCTACAACATGAAGTCATTTGGTTTTTAATGCGCTGGCCACAAGAGGAACCTTTATTGCATTTTCCCCATGTTTGGTGAAAAACAGTATTTAAGGCAGAGACTTGAACATCTTTCATTCAAAAACATTAAAATTTAGGTAAACAGGTTTTTTGTGGTCATCAATAATGAAATCAGAAATGTCGATAATATAGTGCTTGGGTAGTTTAGAGTGCTACAATGTATTATGCAGGGGTTTGTGGTGCGCTACATAGACTAAAGGATATCCCTCCTCTGCACAGTATTCTTGGTTCTGGGATTTGACAGTTCTTGCATACAAACATACAATGCATACATTAAAGAGGTTGTGGAATGCTCGAAGACATTTCCGTTATTTTTCGGGTATATGTAGCCTAAGGTGTGATGAAATAAAAACGACTATTGTTTCTGTCATAAAATGAGTACAAAAGGTACTTTTGAGAGCTGTTTTTCAAGTCCTGTCATGCCTGTTTCGACCAGAACGTGCAATTTGTGTAAAAGTCGTCCTTGCGGGCAGCAAACAAAACGCAGTAAATCGTGACGTAATAAACAGGACTCCCGATGCAGAGTAGCATAAACGAGTCCTGTTTATTACGTCACGATTTACTGTGTTTTGTTTGCTGCCCGCAGCGACGACTTTTACACAAATTGCACGTTCGGGTCGAAACAGGACCTAAAAAATAACTCTCAAAAGTAACCTTTGCACTCATTTCATGACAGAAACAATAGTCGTTTTTATTCCATCACACCTTAGGCTACATATACCCAAAAAATGACGGAAATGTCTTCGAGCATTCCACAACCTCTTTAAATAATCATTAGTTACTGAACTATTGGGGCAAATTATTATTTTTTTTAAGAGAAAAAAAGAGATGATTGTTCTCCAAAAGTGGACATAAAGCGCCTTTAAGCGGTAACCTTGGACGCCAAATTGTATATCGCCCAACACCGCCTTTCCTAATATGCCCTGAATAGCTCCCAAAACCGCCCTGGCACTCTACAGTATTATGATCGATTTTTCAGTGAATAAATACAATATATAACAAAATAGTACAGTTGCTACTGGGTAATGACTTTTTGAGCCAATGGCACCATTTGATTCCCAGCATGCATTGTAGTTGTTCCCATGACCATGAATTTGTTTTGTGCTCGATAGAGCCAGGCAAATAAAACATGGTTTTGACTCACAAAAAAATGCACATTTCCTTGTTTTGTTTGTCATTATTTGTCCTGTGATTAGGTATTTTCGTTGATACTTTGTAGAGACATGCTGGCAAAGATAATGAATTTTCGAATAACATAATAATGCATATCCTTGTTATTTTTTTTCGGTGTTGGGCCTGTGACCATGATTTGTTTTGTTGAAAATGGATAGGGCTATTGTAGCTCGTTTTGAGCTATTATAAAAACAATTCAAGGGGGCGGGGAGGGAGGGTAAACCCCGTGCCGGATTAAGTTCATCGTTTTCAGCCGGGAGTAAATTCTGGAGATATTGATGGTGCAATTATTTCATGGCAATTTTGTATGCAAAGAGAACGATTATTTTGTATGCAAAGAGAATGAACTAAATTCTGCGTCAAGAAACGTGTCACAGCTAACGCCCCCAAAAAATTGATATTCATGTAAACCACTAGCAACAAGATCTGGCATCAACTCTTGGCTCAATTTCAGCGATTGTGACACCTATTGCCCTCAGGCATACCAAAACATGTCATTGACTCTACAAGTGGCATTGTCTTTGGGTGACGTGGCTTGTTGTTCTGTATATGCAAAAGGACACAATTATTTGGCAAGTGCTTTTGTTCTGGTTGATCAGCAAGTGCTGTAAACAATGGACTTTCAGCTTTGACACTGGTGAGGGGGATGAGCATAGTAGGCACAGCTGTGTGAGCCGGACGTGGTTTCTCTCAGCCTGTGTCTTTTGTACATAGACAAAGTGGGAGAGGGATGTTATAATGTTAGTACAGAGTGACATAAAACATAAAAAGAAGCTGTTTAATACAAAATTAACACATATTTTGCTACTATGCAAATATAAACTTGTTGAATTGCGTTTTCGAATTTCGCTTCATTTGTTTCTGCAGTTCGTAAAAAACACAGACACACCTGCTGTTTAAAAGGTCACAAACGGTCAAAGTTTCCTTCCATTTCCCCTGGTATACTTCTAACAAACCAATGGGTAACTTGACCAATAACAGCAGGGCCCACAATGCATGTTTCCACAGGAGGGTATATACTTGACTGCAGATGTATGTTGTATTTCGGTAAAATGTTTACCACTTAGGCCTACAGTATTTGTAATTATCAGATATGACAATATGGTATAGACAAGGTTCTTGCATTAAAAATCGTCATGGACGACCGTGTAGAATGAGTCTTTTCTACAATTTGCTTTAATTCTGGAGATATAATATAAGAGCTAATAACTTGAAAGCTTTATACGCTGATGGAAATACGAATAGGCAAGTCTTCATGGGCTTTTGCGTCAGATGTAAACAAATATTATTAAAAAAGCCGACCATGTGAATTTACACTAATCCGTACCCTGGTACCCTGGTAACCATTTTTTGTCTAACCGCAATGTATTTATCATATATAACGATATGGTAAGGACAAGGATCTTGGATTAAACATCGTACCGGACGACCGTGTACAATAAGTCTTTCTACAGTTTGCTTTAATTTTGGAGACATAATACATGAGCCAATAACTAAAGATTTGTATAACTGTTTTAGGATTGAAGTAGACATTAGGCATAGACAATAAAAACGGAAATTGACTGGAAATCCCCAATGGACTCCCGGACTTTTAATGTCCAAACTATCTATCTAAAAGTTGAGTACTTTACTTCTAGGCCACTAACAAACTTTTGTTTGAAAGCTCTAGACCAGATGTGTTTGCATGTATTGTTCAATGGGAGATTCAACGGGAAATTCCCATCTAATGCTGGCTTCTTGTCTCGAATTATTTCCTGGATGTTGGTAAGTTTATTCAAGGACATTTGCAAGATTGTCTGCACGCAACCGGATGATAATACTTTGCCAATTTCCTTATTTTGTTTGTCCTTATTATTTTGTACTGTGATTAGGTATTTTCGTTGATACTTTGTTGGGCCAGGCAACAATAATATTTTTTTAAATAACATAAGAATGCATATTTCCTCGTTTTTTTCCGGCATTGGGCCTGTGACCATGATTTGTTTTGTTAAAAAAAGATAGGGCTGTTAGGCCCACAAAAAAAAGTATCCGGTTTCTGGTATGCGCGCGCGTCGCCGTAGCCATGCGCGTCGGCAAAATGAAAAAGTTTTTTTTTTGCAAGGAAAGATGATGTCTCAAAACCGCCAAATTCACTGGTTTGACTGGAATCCTGCTGCTGCACAGTTTTAACGTGTTTTTAGATGAGTTTATGATCGAGAATAAGCTTTAAGTGGCTTCTCTGGACTCCCATGTATTTGCACTAAGTCTAGTCGGGCACCATTTGCAGTCATCAGCCGACATGTAAGGCAAAAAAAATCAGGTAAAAAAAAAAAAAAAAGCCGCGTCGCCGCACCACTTTTTGGGCAAGCTCCATACCAGAAATCGGAGACTTATTTTATTTGGCCTCAAATCATATTGTTTGCCTAAGCAGGGTTGTAAATAAAGATATTGTGTACTACAGTTGTCGACAGTTGTTGAAACAAGTATCCTGTATCATCTTCTTTGATGTTCCAAACAGTCAGAACATACAATAAATTGCTTTTTTTGTTCCAAACAGTCAGACACACAATAACTTACTTTTTGGATGAAACAGGTTTTAGGGTCAGTGTGTTTAAATGGTGTATTCTTTGAACGGATTGAGCAATTTCAGAATTTTTCCATATAAAAGTAGTTTCTAAAATTGACTTTCCAGTCATTATTAGTTTAGGTGCCACATAATATATATATATATATATATTTAAATATGAAAAGTTTGTTGGGGGTTTGGGTTCCGCTTTTTTCTTGTTGGACTCACCCTGTATAACGCTGCACTGCGGTAATCTAGGGCCAAGTTCGCGCAAGGACTATAGTTGACCAATGGTTAACTAACGTTTGCCCGAACTCTGTCTAGTCGACGGTGGTTGACTACGCTAGTTGACTATTTGGAACCAGCCTACTGGGGTTGGTTGCTTCGCTGGTAACCAATAGCCGCGCGCATTCATAATGCTAGCAGAGAGCCAGGATCCAGAAGTTTTGTGATGACATTTTGACCAGCGTTTGACTAGAGACGTTCGCACGTTGCTATCAGTGCGCAGGCGTAAGGTACGTCACAAATCAACCACTAGTCGACTAATGGTCCTTGCCCGAACTTGGCCTAAGTCAAAGTTGTCGACCTTTTTTCACACTTTGTACCCTGCTAGATGAAGAAAAAAGCTTAAGTTTCTGATGAGATGGCGCTACAGGGTTTATTAACAATTAACTTATGCTGTTTATATTTTAATGTCATCATAGATTGGCTTCGTATTGGTGAAAAGTTCCAACAATAGCAGCGAGCTTCAGGAGATTTACCTCCGGGTTCACTCGGTGGTCGTAACCAGCCAGGAGGAACGAGGTACCAAAAAAAAAACCACCCAGGATTGATTCCATTAAAGTTTGTTTTTGACGGAGCATGTGACCCGCCTACAGTGAATTTTGATTTTTTTTTTACCTCCAGGGTTCTTGTTAATTTTTATATTGACAAGGTCTTAGTAAACAATGGGATCTCACGCAACCTCGTCCCCAGGGTGTCGAGCAGTACGCGCCCACCACTACCTGCTCTCTCACCCTGGTATTGGATCATTTGCATGTGCAAGATTTTTGCACACGTATGCAAATGAGGAACAGTCTGGTGCCTGGATATGCGTTACACATTAGCGTTTGTTTTTGTATGCGGTGTCTGGGGTAAAAACAGAGTCAATTCGTAGCAGCGCGAGCACGGCGTGAGTTACGAAAACACGATTTTTGAAATCAAACTGTTACGATCTTATCAAGACAACATGCAGTATCATATTTCATATTAATATGAGCAAATTGGAAAGGAAATTAGTATTTTCGAGAAGGCGTGGACGAATGATCGCGAAAACACGTACTGCACGTTGTGAATATATAGCACCAAGTACACGATAAAAATCCATTACTAGCCAATTGCGGTATCCAATCAGGATACAGGAAGAAAGTTTCCTATCCAGGGTTTACTATTGGAAACGCGGTTGGAAATAAAGTAAGCACTGGGGACGAGGTTGGGATCTCACGCCACCGGAGTTTCCGGCTTCACCCTTAGTCTGGTTCTCAGACCTGACAATTATTCCCGACGCTCACGTCTTGTATTGTAGGTCAGGCAGCCTCCGTGGCTAAAAATAAACATGACGACATTAATGGCCCTTTTTCAAAGCGCGGCTTCGTTTCCAATTTCGCTTTATCACTTGTAGCTTTGAATGTTCTGATCAAATCTTTAAATAAATCACTTGCTTCGTAATATCATACAGTTATGATAATACAGCTTGATGTTTTTGTAAGATAACATTGAGTAATGTTGATCTGGAATCTTCAAACTTACGGAACCAAATAGCACTGTTAGCAGGCGGAGCCGAATGAAGACCGAGTTTTGGAAAATCTCGGTAACGGTCGTCAAATTCAAAATTGTACATGACGCAGCAAAAAGTTCGCCCGTACGATCCGAATATATTTGATGCACAAAATCGTCGTTGAATTTCAAGTTTTCTAAATGAAACAATGAATATTAATTATCAACTCATTTAAAATAAAATTAATAAGTAATTAGCAGTTAATTAAACCTATATTATATACTCGGAAATACTCGGGCGCTATCCGATTGTCGACGAACGACTTCGGCAAACTTCGGAAATTTTCGGAAAAAGGAGGAATTCCTCCCGTTTTTAGTCACGTGACCTAAATTGTAATACATTGTATTACCGGAGGCTACCGGACCTAAGATTCATCAGGAATAGTCGGAATCTTTTGGTCTGGGAACCAGACTAGCTTCACCCTCAGGCGAAAGGATGACTGAGTTCAAATGTCGCCAAAACGACTTGGCGCACCTTCCATAGGTCATACTATTATATGCCACAGGGGAAAACAGTCTTATCGTGCATTTTCTGTTGTTCGGAGGTCTCTGTTTACACGTTGCTAAGGCGACATTTACACGTTGCTAAGGCGACAGTACACAAACAATTTCATGGAATAAAGAGCTCGAACAGTACCCCTATAATATTTCAAGAGTCTGGAAAGTCCCCAAACTGTTCTTTTCACAGTGTGTTAAGCAACTGTGATTGAATATAATTAGAAGCCATAATGGTTATCAATAAAGAGGATTGATTGCATTGGATCAATTACCTGGATTCAGGAGGGAATATTGACTCTACACATTTTTATGTTTTATATTGTCCTGGCCACGTGGTAAACACACCCGGGGCCATCTATCGCCAGATCGTAGTATGGACCATAGTACATCCTTCAGAGGAATGTCGGACACTTCGCCCCATTTCCACGTCGCCCCATGTCACTTCGCCCCTAACCACTTCGCCCCATCCCCACTTCGCCCAATTCCCACATCGCCCCATCCCCACTTCGCCCCATTCCCACTTCGCCCCATCCCCACTTCGCCCCATCCCCACTTCGCCCCATCCCCACTTCGCCCCAGCCGTTACATGTAAAAAAAAAAAATCTCATCTATTTTTTTTTGGCTTAAAAAAACAATTTCAATAGATTCACTAATTGCTAACCAACGGAAAGAATTAGCTCATCACCAAATACAACAATTCATAACCAACCTCTCAAGCTAGGCTCTCCCCTACCGAGAAAAAAGCTTGAAGTAAAAGATCCAACTTTGTTCCCAACCCGGCTATACCAACCCGTTTCCCACTTATCTGAGAACGACAATACCTTTGACATCCTAATTTCACTCTTGGAGGAACCAATCTCATTTAAATGAAGTTGTAAGTGTCACATATCAGACAAATTTTGACGGAACATTTTCCTCAAGGCAGTGAGTTCCTTTTAACTCACTGACCCATACCTACGGGACTCTTTTGAATCCAGCGGCTGACGATTTTATTCACACGCCAATAGGAGAGGCGTCCCTGAATGGGATAGAGCCATCATTTCTCTCATCTGTGTCTCGAGCACCTCATCAGAGAGTTTGTATTTTTCCTGAGTTTCTAGAATTGGGAGCATTTATTATCTGGGGTCTTTGGCAGTTTATTTGGTCTGCACCCCTAGCCTTCACCTTTTTCATACTAAATGGGGCGAAGTGGGGATGGGGCGAAGTGGGGATGGGGCGAAGCGGAGATGGGGCGATGTGGGGATGGGGCGAAGTGGGGATGGGGCGAAGTGGTTAGGGGCGAAGTGACATGGGGCGACGTGGAAATGGGGCGAAGCGTCCGACACCCATTTTGACCATTCGTTTGTGTACTTAAGGTGTGCAGTCCCGTGCAATATTTTTACCGGACTTCGTTTTCGACCTTCCGATTTTTTTTTAATGTATTTTACGCGTTGCTACGAACATTGTTTGGGGAAACCACTGGGAAACAAACATTATTTTACCCTCTAGAAGGCTATTTTTTAAAGTCCAATCTCGTTACAAAACTATATTTTTAGTCATGACACAGTGATGATTTTTTTTTTATGATCATGATTGAATGATAATGGCAACAATTATTTCAAATGTTTTAAATAATTCTTATTAACGTTTATTGCTGAAATCTTTTTTATTTTGGATCGGGATTTAAAAAAAAATATTTGGTTACGAAAATGGTTACAGAACTATATTTCACTTCATTACTTAATTTTAATTTTTTTATTCTTAAATCTAAGAATCTTAGATTTTAGAAGTTAGATTTTTTTAGGGCAATGCACATCATTGTCTGATTGTTTAGTCTCTGTTTATTTTTTTAACTACAAATCAACACTTTCACCATTTACACCATTTTTTAATCGGAACATGTACCTTAAGTTCTGCATGTTCAATCATTAATTACATACGTTTATTTTGTCTTCTTCTTAATTGTGACATTTCAGTTAACTATTTTCTTTAAACATAATTTTTTGTGGTTCATTTTAAGATTTAAAATAAAGTTAAAAGGAATGTAATTATTATTATTTAAGTTATGTATTATTTTTTATAAGGACGTGCAATTTCGCTTTAAAGCTTTTCCACTTTCCAAGCAAATGTTAGAATACTGCACTGAGAAGCATTGATCCATTTTTTTCCCTATTATTTTCTGTCTATTTATTGCATGCAGATGTCAGGTCCAGAGTTGCAAGACTTGTGTAGATTATGTGGGGTTTTGAGGCGTTCGGAATCACATCGAAATCCTACACGGAAGGAGGATGTTTCGAAAATTATTCGAGCTGGCCTGAACATCAACGTAGAAGAAGATGTCACTGGGATTCATCCACCCTACATTTGCCGACCGTGCGAGATGAAGTTGCGGAGATGGTGGGATGCAACAAAGAAAAAGAAGAAGGCCTCCCTCAACATCCAAGTTTCTAATTTTCCAAGGGGTGAAGGGATCTCTTCACAATCGACCACGGCCACGTTGGCGAAAGTTGAATGGGAGGAAGCAGCTCGAAGTGCAGGCCTCAACACATGGTTGACAGATAGTCGTCTTCAAGTCATGAAGATGGATGGTGAGGGTATGCCCTCTGTGTTTTTTACAGTATTTGATGACTGTACGTGGCGTTTGATTGTAGCCGGTATTGTTGCACAAGGGGACCTTCCCGTCTGTTGTGGGCACCCAAGGGTTCTGAGTGTGGAAGATTTCCAGGATATGCTGCGGAAGTTGTCTTCACTATTTGTTTGTGAGGGAAACAAAGATCTTCATGGCGTTGTGGAGGCAAGGAAGGGGGCAGAAGGTCAGATGCCAATCAGGATTACAGCCAATGACATCTACTGTCAGGGGACAGTTAGACACATCAAATGTCTCCTTCTTAGTAATAGGCCCCGGTGTGATGTGTGCATGATTCATCGGAGTGACTTGATGGTCCTTGCAAGTCGGGAGAAAGGAAAGTTGTTCAAGGATGTGTCCGTCGATTCCACAATTCCAAACAAGAAAACTTGACAAATCAACAGCTTCAACAGAAAGTGTCCCTTCTGCAGACCGAAAGGAGAAACCTGAAACGACGAAGTCTAGCCTTGAAGGACAAAGTAGCCTCCATGCTGGAAAAGGAGAATGTGGCGGTTGATGGAATTCAGCATAAGCAGTTATCAGCGACAGTAGGTGATTGTGATGACGAGATGAAGAAAATCCTTGGGTTGAGCTCAGCAAGGCTGTTATGGGAACAGCAAAAGGAGTCGGCTCTGAAGGGCAAACAGATGCGATGGCATCCTGCCATTATCAGATGGTGCATTGCCCTTCAGAGCAAGTCCTCAGCAGGGTATGGTCTTCTTCGTGATTCAGGCTTTCTTAAGCTACCCCACCCGAGCACGCTGCATTCATACAGCCATTTTGCCAGCCTCACTACAGGGTTTAATGCCTCTATGCTTGCCAGGATTTATCAGGACTGGCATCTGGAGACGGTTCCTGAGTTCGAACGCAATGTGTCTCTTCTATTTGATGAAATGAAGGTGAAAGCAGGCTTGGCCTTCTCTGTGAGGTCTGGGAAAATCATGGGTTTCACTGATTTGGGGAGTGTGGCCAACGAGATTGCTGCTTTTGAAAGGAGGTGCAGAGGAGACGAGGAGCCAACCATAGCAACTCATGTCATGGTTCTGATGGTGAGGGGCATTTTCAGTTCTTTACGTGCTCCAGTGGCGTATTTCCCAACTACCGGCATCACAGGCGACCAGTTGTACCCGTGCATGTGGGAAGCTGTTTTGTGGTTAGAAACAGCTGGGCTGAAGGTTCGGGGTTTGGTGTCCGATGGAGCCTCTCCAAATAGGAAATTCTATCGATTACACGGAAAGAGTTCTGAGACGAGTGTGCCAACGTATTGCACTCCGAATCCCTTTGACCCCACCCGGAAAATCTTTTTCCTGTGCGATGTTCCCAATCTGCTGAAAACAACAAGGAACAACTTCGAGAATTCGGGATACAATCGCTAGACAAGGACACTCTGCGTGAGTTTCATGTTTGTTTTCTTTTGTCTTTCATTTTTTGTATATTAACAGCAAGAAAATAGAAAAAAAATCTAAACAGAAATCTATTATAAGGAGTGCTTGGGTATGGGATGCTGAAATTGTGTAATAAAATTGTCCCACATGCATCAAAAAGGTTGTAATTAAAAAGAAACTATAAATTTGTGAGAATTGTTTACAAAATCCAATTCAGAATGCTCTCTGTGGTCCATAGAATTGTTTGATGCAAACAACTAAGTAATATTTGCGCTATTAAGTACATCTATTTATTTTGTGGGCTGTGTTGTGTATTTCTTTCATAGTACCATAAGCAAGACATCAAGTGGACGCAACTTCTTCAGTTGTATGAGTGGGACGTCGGCTTGGATCGCCATTCACCGGGTCTCCGTCGCCTGCACAAGATAACCTATGAACATCTGCACCTAACTCCGTCCCTCAGAATGCGGGTGTACATGGCTGCACAGGTAAGCTTTTAATTGACGTGGTTTTGATTTTACCAATTGATCTCCGTACTAGTGCAAAAAAAAATGATTTAAGTTATTGCATGATTGAACACATGCTTAAAAATCCCCCTTTTAAAAGCACTCAAAACATGGGAACCCCAGAAGGTCATAAACTCTGAAGTTGCAATTTTTTACAAAGCAAAGCCGTCATCAAAATCTATTGGGATTTTTTTGTTTTAGAAATTAAGAAAACAGTTGCAGCGTTGAAGTCTGTTGGCCCACTGGTGGCAACATTGTTTATGCTAAGGTGGCAACTGTACCGTCACAACCTACAGTTCCAGAGTGTACAGACAGTGAAACAGGAAGTATAATCATTCTAATTGATTTTTAGGTTATGAGCTCCACGGTTGCCAACACTCTTGATGCACAGATGAAGGCAGGCAAGGTTGGTCTGGAGTCCACCATCAAATTCATCAGATACATTGATGACTTCTTTGACTGCCTGAATGTCTCCAATGCCTACGATTACGCTCGCCTCAGGAAGCCCAACTTGGAACCTTACATCAGTGCTGAGGATAAAAGATTTGACGTAAGTAGAAGATGTCTCAATGAATGCCAATTGTTGTGTTACTTTAACTGTCTTGTATTACCACAGTGATTTGGTATTACATTTATAATTTTCAGATGATTTCATTTTTTGTCAACAGTGGCTGATGCACGACTTCCTTGGTTTCCTTGATGAATGGGAGGCTGAAGTCGAGTCACACCCAGCCCTGGATAAGACAGCCAAGGCGAAGATGATCCTCAGCAAGGAAACTCTCAAGGGGATGAGAATAACAGGTTAGATCAACAGTGTTTTAGAAACGGTACCAATAACTGCCATCAATCCATCCTGTGTGTGTTCAATACCATATACATTGTGAACTATATTTCCACTGAATGCAGTTAATTGTAACTGTAAAACTTCAAAGTAGAATGTCACAGTCTTGTTTTATTTTACGAAATCTGTGAGCAATGGTTTGCTTGAATCATTTCCCTTTTTGTTTTAAAGTCATCTCTGCAACAAGGTCGTATCTCCTAAAATTGCACTAACACGAAACTCCAGTTTAATAATGTCAAAAGGTTGTATCTCGCTTAAAATAACCCAGATGTGCACACAAAGTAAATGGACGTCGCAATACAACCTTTGTTGCACTGACGCGACGACATGTAAATACACAATCGGGACCAAGGTTTTTGTTTGCTGTAACCAGGGAGGAAGGAATTCCTTCCTTCCTCCATGCATGCTGTACCTAAAAAGTTTGTCTTGACATTGTTTGTACAGTGTATGCATACATGTGTACACGACAGTTGGCTCTTCAAAGTTTTAACACAAATCCCTATTTTGGATTTTCTGTTTCAGTGCATTCATTTGTCGAGCTAGGGAGGCTGCTGCTCAAGCTTCCTGGTGTGACTTTTCTTCTAAGCGAGAAATTTAATCAGGATCCTTTGGAGCAGTATTTTAGCAAGCAGCGTGGCACAGGTGGCTGCAGCGATAACCCGACCGTCGAGCAGTTTGGTCATAACATGCAGGCCCTGTATGTTGCATCCAGCTGCGTCAAAGCTTCGAAGAGAGGCAACTGCAAAGTACAGGGTGCAGATGAAGTGGCTGCTCTTGATAGCACACCTCTTCCTCGGAGAAAGTAAGGAAAGAATGTAGTATCCAGATGTCACTTCAGCGGTTGTGTACAAAGTGTATGGAGAGTTACGAAAAAAAATGTGTATTTCCTTACAATATTGGAAAGTTTTCTCGGCCCCAGATTCATGGCTTTTCAACATTTTCATAATGACTATCCATTATTAAGATGATGTATTAAGAAAAAAGTGGCGCCAGGTTGCAACATTCTTTCCCAAAATAATGTTTTATATCATGCATGATATAGAGACCAAATTTTTCTCACATTGGGTAAAAAAAATACAGTGCAAGGACTGCAAGATTTAACATCTGATACCGTCAAACTGAAACATCAACGGTATGATGCTCATTTCAATTCTTTCGACTTTAACGTATGCTTCCAATAAGCCTAAAATGTTCAGCTTTCTTGTGTAGTGTATGCCAATTATGATGAACCAAAAAAATTGCCATTCCTCATTGAGTTTTTTTAGGAGTCATATCATAAGTGGTTGCAGTAAACCTGTAAAATAACTGACACGCAGAATTTAAATAATTAAGAGGATCCTTCAGTTCATATTCCTTTTCTTTTAATGTGTCACTTTCTGCCACAGTTTGTACAGCATGGATTTAATTTTCATAAATTGTTTCATTGGCATGGTTACTCTGCAAAACTATACATTTGTAAATATCGGTAAGAGTAACATGGGAGTGTCATCTGAGACATGAGGGATTGTACCAAGTCTGTCATATAAATGAATTCAAAGTATTGTAATACATCATACATGTAGCTATACAGTTTTCATTCCCATGTGTTATCACAGGGATAAAGTGATTAGAATCTTGACATTTCTTCTTGTACTACTGATAGAAAGCGAACATTCCAAAGGTTGATTTAACAAAATAGAGACATTCACAAATTAAATGATACCTTGCTGTTAGTGTTTGTTTAATTCAGTGAGTTTGAATGTTCATGCACTAGTATTGCGTGTATCTCTGTTTGGGAAAAAAGCAATTACACGATGGCCGCTGCAATGAAAAGGATCGAAAATGTACAGAAGCACCATTCAAAATACATTGTACAGATGTAATAATAATAATAATAATGTGGGTATTAAGTACAGGGAATATTAAAGGAGGAAAAAATATGTCACATTGCATCTACAAAGGCATGTTTGCGATCAAACCTTTATTAGTATACATGTACATGTATTAACGATACAATTACATTAACAATGAATATGTACAGCACTTGTACTTCGATGCTGTCAGCTGTCAGCATTGAAATGTTATTGCATATCTGTAAAACTTTCGAGTATTGCTACTTGTACACCAAATTCCCTTTAATACTAAATGATAACAAAAAGCCACCTAGAATATAGTAATGCATATTGTGAACTGGTGTATCAGCTTGTTGGGTAGCATGCTTACAATTACAGTTTTGAGATATGGAATCCAGACACTTGATTTACTTGTAAAGTACGATGTACATGTATCAGAATTTACAGATCCTTACGCAGAGCTTTTTCTGCTTTTTTCCCAACATGTCCATGTGTTGCTTTCTTCAAGTTTAAATACACATTGATGAAAGCTTTTGCTCTGATTTTTATCCACTTCTTCACAGTCATGTTCAGTAAGTTTGTTGAAGTGTCCCCTGTTATCTTTCCTTGTGTTAGACTACACCAGTAGGTTTGTACTCGATGACTACCTTTAATATTGTTCAAAAGCGTGCTCTGAATATCACATCCTTGAAATGTTTTTAGATTATTCTTGGTCAAATACTTGCATGTCTCCTGCTCCATGGCTCGGAACAATAAATATACCCCATCAGACACACGAAATAACCCACCACGATTTTGTTTATCAATCCAGTCGTTTGTGTATTGGAAAAATGTCCTTGCAGTTTCATCACTACAGTCTACTTTCCAGGATTTAAGGAATTTACAGTATGTCATAGCAGTGTCATTCTTTTGTTTATTTAAGTTTTTGAACAGAGAAAATGGAATATATCCAGATACATATCTCAAAACCTGTTCCTCCTGAGGACTTAAACTCTCAGACTTTGTTTCAGCTTGGTTGTCAATGGGTTTATCTTGTTTATTTCTATCTTCAATGATAGCCTGTAAAACTGCCTGCAATAGAAATTGGCAAACAAGGTGGACATGCTGCCCCTCTCTGTACAGTCCCATGGCTTGCAAAAGTTCTATCCACTTATCGTTTACCTCCAGTCTGTACTTGTGAAAGGCTCGCCAAAGAATCTCATAGCCTTCTGGTTTAAGATATTTAGAATCTCCGGCTGTTATGACGAACCACAATCCGCTAACTGTAGCCGCGCAGAAATCTTGCAATGCTTCGGTGTTGGTCTTGGCCATCAAGCTCGCCACTAGACTCAGCATGCAGACCGCGGTGGGGTAGACTCCAAGGCAGATTGGGTGCTGCTGCAGCTGCTGTAGTCCAGACATGAAGTAATGGTCAGCTTTCTGAAGTGCATCAGCTTCACAGAACTTTGCCTCGGGACGTTTTACAGCTATTGCAGACAAAATGATTGAAAAATTATATTATTACATTGTGCATACATTGGACTAAACATGGCAGGAGGATTGTGGATTTTAAAACTTTAATTATTTAAATATCATGAAATCTCAATAAGTCAAACTCTGATAACTTAAAACTCCTGTTAAGCCAAACAAAGAATATATTCCCTTCAGAAGTATAACAATGATACAACTTCTCTTAACTCAAAAGTCTGCTTAACTCAAATTTTGAGCTTGTTCCATTGAGATTTGCCAAATCGAGATTTTATGTAAATGTATGTACATGTACATAGTGTTTTGGAGATACAAATGCCCCAAACACATACATGTATTCAAAACATGCATTTCTGTTAAATGTTAAGAAGACATGAAGTATGAATTACTTACCAGGCTTTGGAGGCTTTCGAGCTTTTTTGTCTTTTTTTTTTGCAGATGGCTGTGCGTCTGTGGTCACTGCATCTGTAGTCTCAGATGTCTTCTTTGGTTTCTGTCTGTTTTTTTCCGAGAACGAGGTGGTCTTGAAACTGTAGGATCAGGACCAGGAGATGAATCTGTAGGGGAAAAGATTTTTAAACAAATAAGTCTTGGACATGTTGGATCAGATGCTCTGTAAAATAAAACGGTTCAAACTAAATTATAGGCCTACATCCATGATCCATCTTTGTTAATCAAATTGCATATCTATATCTTTCAATTTTTTTTTATTGAACTATGGTGCTTGGCAAGTATTCAAGTGGGAATAAATATAAAAAAAATATGAACAACAATTGACACTAACGACAGCGAAAGAACTAAAGAAGGAATTATTTTTAGCCAAAATAAAAATACATGTCACAATTTTTCATGTTGACCAAAATCACTGAAGTGAAGTATTTTTTCTTCTGTTTATTATCTTCGCTATACTTTTACCACATAGGCCTACCTATTTCTTCAGTCGTTCCAGGGAGGCATCGACTACAAACCCAGGTGTCTGGGATTGTATCGGCACAAACACCGGCGCAGCTATAGTGCCACCACACAACGGTGCACTGATCATCATCGCACGTTCGCGCACGCGATCATCTCCATGGTTGAAGGCTCCCCACGCACACAATACTGCCGACCGTCATCTTCGGACTCGTAGTCGAGTTCTGCCACCTCATTTTCATCGAATTCTTCGTCAGAAACGTCGCTCAAATCGCTCAAATCGGAGCCCGTAACAAAATCGTCCGCCCTTACCGTACGCCGCCATTTTACAACATGGCGCGGGCGCAGTACGCATGCGTGGCAATCCCATAATGCTTTGTGGCGAGTGTCCGGGCTGCGGTCGCGACCGCTAATTGATTTACTGATAGCGCTCGCGGGTGTTTATCCGATCTGGACTGCTGCTGTTTTTACGACCGCGGCAACGAACCCTGAATCTTTGATCCTATGGTCGTTTAAACTCCAGTTTTTATAGCGATTGGTAATCGATCCCCGCGGCGTGTTATAGAGCCGATCTAGTACACCTGGTACCCTGCTGCCTCTACACGACCTAACCGCTACAAACGCCCGGCGTCCAAAAGTCTACTGAAAAACCACCTCCCTCCCATGCCACAGTGGGTCTATATACACGGACATGACGTACATGTACAGTACCTTAACAGGGGACGAAGTTGGAAAAGAAACACGTATCGCGATATCGGAACGCTAGCGCGTAGTTCAGGCAAGTCAAAAGATCTTTCTTTGTTTGTTTTTTTCTTTTTTTTCCATGGAAAGTGAATTTCGATTTTACAACATGGCGCGGACGCAGTACGCATGCGTGGCAATCCCATAATGCTTTGTGGCGAGTGTCCGGGCTGCGGTCGCGACCGCTAATTGATTTACTGATAGCGCTCGCGGGTGTTTATCCGATCTGGACTGCTGCTGTTTTTACGACCGCGGCAACGAACCCTGAATCTTTGATCCTATGGTCGTTTAAGGGTGCAGACCAGTAAATCGGTCCGAAATTGCCTGCGCCGGCCAAATCACGATTTGCATGCCCTCAAAATCTTCGGTATTTGGGCATGCTTTGGGCCATGAACTTGAGGGTTTGTAAAAAATATGGGTGGAAGCCGTGCACAGGACTGGGAGCTTGCAGTTCTGTGTAATTTTGATGTAATCTGGACCCTAAGAGCGCTCTATTTTGCAATGGAGTGTAGGCATCGTTTTTCAAAATGGCGCTGGGCTTCAGGACTATTTTCAGGGGTGATCATCTTCAGATGGAAATTTCTCCTAAAAGTCATCAGTTGACCCCCCGAAAATTGAAAAGAAAATGAAAGATGATGAAATAAGATTTAATTTGATGTGCGTCTCGAACACCTTGGAGAGTTGTGAGTATTTTTCCCGAATTTTTGAAGTGGGAGCATTTACCATTGGGGTCTATGGGAGTTTATTTACTGGTCTGCTACCTGTAGTTTCAAAATGGCGCCTTCCATCGTTTGTTGTCAAATGTTTGCGGAGTGTTTTTTTTCAGGGGGGCGGAACCTGTGGGGGGGGGGGGGGCAGCGTTTCAAAAGGGGTCACCAATGGCGGTTCCGCAACAAATGCGCCCAAAATCTGAATAGGGCCGATGGACTGTCGTCCGATCACAGCAATTTCGAGCGAACAAGGGGGGGGGGTTATTTGGGGTCGGAAGGAGCAAAAACTCAATTAACGCCCGTTGGGGGCGCCCTACAGTAAGGTAGCCGCAAACAGAGGGCTTGTTTTCAGGCCAGAAATCGCAGTCAGAGATTTTTTTTCTTGCAATTTTTTGATGAAATATGAGTCATCCATCCTTCCTCGTGCCGTACAAGTGGTTTGGGGAAATTTTTCAAAACCTCGCTTCTCTATATAGTTTCAAAATGGCGCCTTCCATCGTTTGTTGTCAAATGTTTGCGGAGTGTTTTTTTTTTCAGGGGGGCGGAACCTGGGGGGGGGGCGGGGGGGGGGCAGCGTTTCAAAAGGGGTCACCAATGGCGGTTCCGCAACAAATGCGCCCAAAATCTGAATAGGGCCGATGGACCGTCGTCCGATCACAGCAATTTCGAGCGAACAAGGGGGGGGGGGGGTAATTTGGGGTCGGAAGGAGCAAAAACTCAATTAACGCCCGTTGGGGGCGCCCTACAGTAAGGTAGCCGCAAACAGAGGGCTTGTTTTCAGGCCAGAAATCGCAGTCAGAGATTTTTTTTCTTGCAATTTTTTGATGAAATATGAGTCATCCATCCTTCCTCGTGCCGTACAAGTGGTTTGGGGAAATTTTTCAAAACCTCGCTTCTCTATAGGGTGCAGACCAGTAAATCGGTCCGAAATTGCCTGCGCCGGCCAAATCACGATTTGCATGCCCTCAAAATCTTCGGTATTTGGGCATGCTTTGGGCCATGAACTTGAGGGTTTGTAAAAAATATGGGTGGAAGCCGTGCACAGGACTGGGAGCTTGCAGTTCTGTGTAATTTTGATGTAATCTGGACCCTAAGAGCGCTCTATTTTGCAATGGAGTGTAGGCATCGTTTTTCAAAATGGCGCTGGGCTTCAGGACTATTTTCAGGGGTGATCATCTTCAGATGGAAATTTCTCCTAAAAGTCATCAGTTGACCCCCCCCGAAAATTGAAAAGAAAATGAAAGATGATGAAATAAGCTTTAATTTGATGTGCGTCTCGAACACCTTGGAGAGTTGTGAGTATTTTTCCCGAATTTTTGAAGTGGGAGCATTTACCATTGGGGTCTATGGAAGTTTATTTACTGGTCTGCTACCTTAAACTCCAGTTTTTATAGCGATTGGTAATCGATCCCCGCGGCGTGTTATAGAGCCGATCTAGTACACCTGGTACCCTGCTGCCTCTACACGGCCTAACCGCTACAAACGCCCGGCGTCCAAAAGTCTACTGAAAAACCACCTCCCTCTCATGCCACAGTGGGTCTATATACACGGACATGACGTACATGTACAGTACCTTAACAGGGGACGAAGTTGGAAAAGAAACACGTATCGCGATATCGGAACGCTAGCGCGTAGTTCAGGCAAGTCAAAAGATCTTTCTTTGTTTGTTTTTTCTTTTTTTTCCATGGAAAGTGAATTTCGATTTTCAATTACTTAGCTTGACCCACCCCCACCCACAATTTGGAAAAAGATCGAAATTTTAAAACATTGAAAATTCTGAATGGCCCCTAACAAGCAGCCTGCTGTTCGAGTTATATTTTACTTGCACAGGACTCTTTCAGCCAGCCTGCCATTGCAGGGTGAGTTATTTACTGTTTTTGCACACTCCTTGCACGTTATTTCGTGGTGCAAAAACGTTTCTAATGTGTTCAAGTTTTGACAAGTTGGCAATGAGCGCTGTGGACTTTCGAGCATGTACACATGTGCACATGCACTGTCGAGTTCACTGCGTGGTACTTTCGGTGTGCATACATGTACATGTACATAAACTATGAATTACGTTGTGTACATGTATGCCTTTGCTTTAGGCGCTGAGTGACTGATGTTGCAGAGCATTTACAGGCGTTTAAGTTCTCCTCCCCTTGGGCTGCACCGTTCTTTACATAGTACTCTACCGGTGACTTGTGGTCTGGGTAAGAGTCTTAATAGATTGTCGAGATGAGTAAATTATATTTTTCTTTGGTTACATATTAATGAATATTAATTATAAAGTGCCTATTTATTTTCCAGAATGATAAACATGCAAGTTTTATTTATTTACTCTGGTTTTTGTAGGGTCTTTTATGCACTTGGATCTTTATGGGCTGGATCTTTTGATGATTGAGTTGGAGAAATAAATCGGCATTGAAGATTACTTTCGAGTCTGCTCTTGTGAGTTCCATATCCTCAAAACTGAGGGTCTTGCCTGGACCCTGATTCCAGAGTCAGGGATATCCTCACAATAACAAGAGTGCAATCGAATTTGATGGAAATACCTTATTTTTTAGCTCAATTATCAACCTTTCAGGCATCATAAATATCTCAATTTATTAAAGAAATTGCACAAATGAAAGACAATTGCACAATGGGCGAACAGTATCATGTTTAACTGTTTGAAGCACCATTGGAAAGGAGTCAAAATCACTTCTTTAGCATAATTGGCATTCATAATAATTAGCACTCAGCAACCCGTTGTGCTGTTTTTATGATTTTTTTTTGGAACATGTATTTGAAAGAAAAAACTCTCAGCTTAATCTGATATTTAAAACTAAAAAAAACACAGATCCCGATTTAAAAAAACAAAAACCGCAATTTGCATTTTTGGGGTCACCCTGTATAGGAGGCTATTTGTTTTTGACTGGGAGGGAAGACAGTAAAGGACCGACTGATTAAAAAAAATATTCATGTACGCCCTCAATTTGCCTTAAAAACGTCGACATCAATCAAATATGAAATCCAACACTGAAAGTGTGTGTTTACAAAGAAGCCTACAGTTGAATAAATAAAATAAGGAAACAAAACGAAAGAAATGCCGAAATTCATCGTTCTGTTATGACACATTTTGTTTTTCATTCGCGTGCACACGTTTCTTTTCTACATTGTATGACTGAGTGGCAAAAGAAAAACCTGTGACACTATCACAACATGCCAGCCGCAAGTTACAAGTTATAAAGAGGAAACGATGAATAACTGAGAGACTCAATATCAAATTCGTATAGGAATACATGTGTGTAGTGTTACTTATTCGCGCCACAGCAGCTAATCTAAGTCGCAAGCGTACAGAGAACAACGCGACACATCATGATGCTACTCAAGCAACAACAGGTACAATTTCAGTCAGTGTCTTGGAGGTACGTGTACTTACTTCTGATGAGTGTGGTTTTGCCGAGTTGCATTCCTCGAGGAGTGACTCCTCTGTTTCTGACTAAAGGCTCAGCTAGGCCAGCCAGCGAGTTCATTAATATCACAGAAGGCAAGAAACTGTCTATTAACTGCTCTGCCTCGAGCAAAGCTTTATATCGAGTTTGGTGGGGTAAGTCAAATGGATCCGAAGACACTTGGCTCACCCAGAATTCCATCATTCAGACAAATGATCCCCGAGTTTCCATTGCAACTCGCTCGTTTGGCGAGCACAGTGCATATTCTTTGCAAATAACCGACATCACCGAATTGGATGCTGGAAGGTACACTTGTCGGGCTGAGTGGGGAGGTGCCATTTTGTTAAACGCTAACTCGTTTGGATACATCTTCGAATCGGTGCAGTACTTTCCAGCAGAAAACCCGATCTGTGCCACGAATGACAGCGATCAGATTTCAACCGAAAGAATCGCCGTGTGGTGCGACACTGCGATCGGCAACCCTGAGGTCACCATTACTTGGAGAGTGGACCATTCTGACAAGGAAGTCACAGGAAGCATCTACGGCACAGAACTTCCGCAGAACGAACGCGTGAGGAGTGTCGTTAAACTCGGGGAGCACCTGCAGAATCAAGTCTTGTTATGCACGGTGACTAGTTCTGCATTTCCAGGACAGAATCGGAGCTGCTCTGTCAGCCCCATCCTACTAAATACCCCAACCACATCTAGTCGATCTCCAACAATTGTGGAGGTATGCTCAACGCAAATCATGCTTCCTACTCGCGCAGTCACCAATGAAACTCAGACGGGGTACATCGTGGCTGCAGTGGGAATCCCTGCAT
Organism: Patiria miniata; assembly: GCF_015706575.1. NCBI lineage: Eukaryota > Metazoa > Echinodermata > Asteroidea > Valvatida > Asterinidae > Patiria > Patiria miniata. Next base: position 35,390,688 of record NW_024037047.1, on the reverse strand, counting down.
CGTTCGTTGTCGGCTTTCTGGTTTCCCTGGCGTGCATAAGGAAGCGGCAACAGACAGTCAAGAGGCGAGGGAACGATCAAAAGAGGGAAACGGCCACACCCGTCGGGGAAAATCAACCACCAGACACGGAACTTTCGGTCATTCCGTACTTGGTAACAACAATGCGAGACGATGACGTCACGGGGAACAAAGTCTCTGTCCAATCGTACGAAACGCGGATCGGACCCAGGGAATTAGACACTGACAACGCCGCCTACCAGCAGGTGGATCGTGATATCGGCGAGAATGAAGTCACGAGTAGTTACCTGGAACTGCAATGAACCGATCCACTAATAAGCCCCTCCCCATAGTAATTTGACCAATTACAGCCACGATTTATGTTTGACATGCTTGCAAATGCGTATGAGACGCACACGTCTGGATCACGCAGTAAGGCATCGGTGCACGTGCGCGGTGGGCGGGCCCAAATATTTGGTGTATTAATGAAGTTATCAACATAACACGCCCAAAAGGACTTGTTACTCATTGTTCGGTTCTGGTATGAATTTGTGAACCTTTGAAGTTACATTCATTTCAAAAGATTCTTCGTAGTAGTGCGTCTTAGGGACAGAATTGTGCATTTTTCATAAAAGCATGAAACTTGGCATGTGAGGTCTTCATACCATTACAACAAATTCAGATATGAAGGCATTGCATATCTGACCCCTGGTAACCTTTGTGGGGTCAATGACCTTTGAATACGTATTGTTTTTGAAAACATCACTTTCCTATGCCCTAAGCCTGTGCATAGTATTCATACAATGTAAATAACGACCAAATGTGAAAAAAATCACAATTGACCTCTGATGAACTGCACTTACTCTATTTATAGTTATTAATACGATTTACCCTGTAAACCCCAACTTTTTCAAGACCCGAGTCATAATGTTAAGTGGCTTATGCTATGAGAAGAATTTAATATGTAGGGAATCTCCTATCTTACCTCTGATGATCTTCAAGGGGTCAATGAACTTTAATTGCGTGTCCTATTTAAGGAAAATATTAAGAGGAGTAACTATTCAAAACACCACTTTTCTATTACCCATATCTAAATTGTGGGTATTCTTGGCATGGTGTGAATTTTCAGATATCCACACATTTCATATTTGACCTCTGATGCCCTTTGCGAGGCCAACGAACTTTATATACTCTGATTGACGTTATTTATCATGTTTAATCTTCCAAATGCCATGACCCAAGTCTAATTAGAGCAAAAGGCGTGTATTTGAACAATAATTATACAACATGTCATGAAGTCAGATCACAAAGAATTTTCGCATGACCTCTGATCTAAATTTTTCTTTTATAAGGGTAGACGTAGACGCGAAAGCATATAAGCGGCACATCGGACAAGCATCATTCTCTAACAGTGACCATTTGGCTTGGTAAAAAGGTTAAAACGTAGTTATTAAAGTCCATCTTGATATAGCAGGGTGTAATAAATACACAAGATGGAATATTGCTTGAAGCATGTACATTTTCTATTACAAAACGGACCCACAAAATGTCTTTTGGAATCTCAGCATATTGCGTCTGCCAATAAAACAAAGGAGAAACGAGGTCAGAGGTCACCTCCAAATTGTTGGTGGGGTCTGAATTCATATCATGACATTAAACTTATAGGTGCATTACCGTTCTTTGGCACAATTGAGGCTCGGGTCACCATGAAATGGCGTTTTGACGAATAAATATGATAAATAACGGCAACGAGGAAATACAAAGTTCATTGACCTCTTCGAGGGCATCACTACCTCAAATATGATGTCCCCACATCTGAACATTCTTTTCATGGCACAAAAAAGTCAAGTGTATGACTTGGGTCATGAAAAAAGGCATTTACAATTGTGTAAATCATGTTAATATCCATAGGTAGGCTTTGGTTTTACAAAGGTCATGACCTCCGAAGGTCACCAGTGATTGAATATAAAATGGCCTATATATGAAAATTCTCTTTATAGCATGAATACCTTTCATTTAGACTTGAATCGTGAAAAAAAGATGGGGTTTAAAGAACAAATGGTACAAATATCAATAAACAGGTTTACAAAGGTCATTTACCTCTCAAAGGTCACCAGAGGTCAGATATGAAATGTTCCCACATCTGATCACTATTTTCTTGTTATGAAGACCCATGACATAGGGTCATAGAAAAGTGAAGTTTTGAAGAACAAACGTTAGGAATAGAGTATGTAAAGTCCATTGACCTCTCAAAGGTCACCAGAGGTCAAATATGAAATGCCTTTATATCTGAACAAAAAAACATGGGGTGAAGAACCAGCATGCGAAGTTTCATGCTTTTATCACAATTTGCACAATCCTTTAGCATATCAGGGCTATGCTGCGCACAAATATCGGTTCTTTGTTGACAAAAGTTTTCCATGAGAAATGTCGGAAATGTAAAAAATAAAATAAAAACCCTGAATTCATACACAGTCACAATACAATTATACTGGACGCGTCAAAAAGTAACCACTATGCACTGCAGACTGTCAGATTGGTTCTGTTTGTAATCTAACCAATGAGATTACCTTTGTGCTGGTCCCAGAGGGCCAACCTACCGTCTTCTTTGTACAAACCTCACTGACTCACTGATGGACCTGTAAATTAGACTTGTTTAAGCCTCGCCTTGTCCCCAAATATCACTCAGATGAATACTTTGAATACTTATACCAAGTTTGCCAGTTGTCTTGTTTATCATTTCCTCGTCTTAACATTGAATATTATAGAAAATAGAGCTTCCCTTTGTAGCAATACGTATAACCAAAGATGCTGTAAATATAACTGCGTGGTTAAGTAACTTTCTTGACAAGTGGGATAAGAGGATTTAGAAAGAGTTGCAGGATCATTTTGCCAGATTGGGACAAACTGAATTCATGTTAAGTTTGATGCACTTAAGCTTAATAGGTATTTATTAATTTATTTATTACAATTCTTTACCCACAGTATGTCCAAACAGTTTAAAACTGGTTTCCTTTGGGGCCCTGCATACAATAAAAAATATGACTACAAACATGTATATACATACAAATACAATACATTACGAATACAATACAATGAGATAAAAGTATTAGTGTCGAAGCATGTAACAGCTGTTCGTGTACAATGTACGCATGAACGGTGGACTTCGCAAGGACATACACACAAAATCATGAATTGTTTTTCAAATTTCTTCCCCCTTTGGCATGTAATTTATAAAATTGTCAAAACATATATTCAAGCAAAACATGTAACGTATACATTTCATCAAACAAGCGAAAGTTTAAAATATTTATTTTTGTCTATTTGCAGACATTTCATAAAGCCCTAACTATTTTAATGATTTGAAGAGTTTTTTTACAAAACGAATTTGATGCAAAGTGCAAACGAATTTGATGGAAATACCTTATATTTTTAGCTCAATTATCAACCTTTCAGGCATCATAAATATCTCAATTTACATGTAATAAAGAAATTGCATAAATTGAAGACAATTGAACAATGGGCGAACAGTGTCATGTTTATTGTGAAGCACTATAGGAAAGGAGTCTAAATTACTTCCTTTTACATAATTGGCATTTTCTCAGCAACCCAATGTGCTGTTTTTATGATTTTTTTGAACATGTATTTGAAAGAAAGACTCTCAACTTAATCTGATATTTAAAACTTAAAACACACAAGTCGCGATTTTGAAAAAAAAACCACCACAATGCACCAGGGTTACATTTTTTGGGTCACCCTGTAAAGGAGGCTATTCACCCATTTTTTTGACTGGGGGAGACCGTAAAAGATCGACTGAGTTTAATAAAAATATTCATTTCCATTCAATAAATCAAATAAGGAAACAAAACGAAAGAAATGCCGAAATGCATTGTTCTGTTAGTATTTGAAATAAAAACCTCTCAGCTTTAAGCCGATATGTAAAACATAAGAACATTACAGATTGCGTTTTTGAAAAAAAAGGCAATTGTTTCAGAGTTGCATTTTTGGTCACCCTGTATAAGAGGCTATTTACCCATTCCTTTGACCGGGGGGGGGGGGGGGAGGTAAGACCGTAAAGGATAGACTGAGATTAACACAATACATACATGTACGCCCTGAATTTGCATTTATTATTAAAAACGTCGCCATCAATCGAATATGAAATCCAACACTGAACAAGTGTTTACAAAGTATCCCGTAGTTAAATAAATAAAAATCAATTAAATAAGGAAACAAAACGAAAGAAATGCTGACATGCAACGTTCTGTTATGGCACATTTCGTGTTTCATCGCGTGCACAAGTTTCTTTTTTACATTACATGACTGAGTGGCAAAAGGAAAACCTGTGACACTATCAAAACATGCCAGCTGCAAGTTACAAGTTATAAAGAGGAAACTATAAATAATTGGGTGATTTGATATCAAATTCGAATAGGTATACATGTGTATTACAGTGTATAGTGTTACTCATTCGCGCCACAGCAGATAATCTAAGTCGCGAGCGTGCAGCGAACCACGCGACACATCATGATGCTACTCAAGCAACAACAGGTACAATATCAGCCAGCGTCTTGGAGATACGTGTACTTGCTTCTGCTGAGTGTGGTTTTGCTGAGTTGCATCCTCGAGAAGTGACTCCTCTGTTTCTGACTAAAGGCTCAGCTAGGCCAGCCAGCGAGTTTATTAATATCACAGAAGGCAAGACACTGTCTATTAACTTCTCTGCCTCGAGCAAAGCTTTATATCGAGTTTGGTGGGGTAAGTCAAATGGATCCGAAGACACTAATTGGCTCACCCAGAATTCTATCGTTAAGACTAATGATCCCCGAGTTTCCATCGCAACTCCCTCGTTTGATGAGCACAGCGCATTTTATTTGCAAATAACTGACATCACCGAATCAGATGCTGGAAGGTACAAATGTCATGTAACGTGGGGAGGCGCTAACTCGTTTGGATACATCTTCGTATCGGTGCAGTACTTTCCGGCAGAAAACCCAATCTGTGCCACGAATGAAAGCGATCGGATTTCGACCGAAAGCATCGCCGTGTGGTGCGACACTGCGATCGGCAACCCTGAGGTAACCATCACTTGGATAGTGGACCATTCTGACAAGGAAGTCACAGGTATCGTCTACAGCACAGAACTACCGCAGAACGAATGAGTAAGGAGTGTCGTTAAACTCGGGGAGCACTTGCAGAATCAAGTCTTGGTATGCATGGTGACTAGTTCTGCATTTCCAGAACAGAATAGGAGTTGCTCTATCGGTCCCATCTTTCTAAATACCCCAACCGCCCCTGGTCGAGTTCCAACAGCTGGTACTGTAGCTGCAGAGACTTTAAACGTCCCACATTCCAACACTGGCATAATTGCAGCGGCACTACTCACCCCTTTCTTTATGATTGTCGGCTGTGTTCTGGTGATGTGCATCCTGAAACGGAAGAGGCATCGAGAACTCGAGAGTGAGAACACAAATGCAGGAATCTCCGGAGATAGGAGCGACGATGCGACGACCGGTGCTGCTTCTTTAACCCCTGACACAGTTACGGAATTGGTGCATGGGGCCAAGGGGGAAACTACCGCAGTGAGTTTGAAGCTAGGGCGGAAATCGCAAAACTCCCGGGTCAAAGTTCAGTTGGACACTTCTTGCGGATTGGTCACTTACGCAGACGTACCACAAATGGATGGGAGTGTGGAACACGGTCTTAGTGTCGTTCTGGACGACACTGTCTGCGACTTCGTCACTCAGGGGACACAGGACGATGACGCCGTGTACGAATATGTCAACTATAGCAGCAGCAGCAGCGGTGTCATGGGGACTAAGGGAGGTGACACCGATGTCGTACCGGAAAGTGACAATGGCACTTCAAAGCCTGGAGGCACTCCATCGACGACTGGAAGATCTGATGAATTGATGGTGGATAATCCTATCTATCATCACTCAACCGTGAATTAGAACAGAAGGTGCATGGCTGATTGTTTCCCGTGAAAAAAAATCATGCAGGATAAAAATTACAGTCTACACGATTAGTCATTCCAAGATGGCCCAGTAAGACTGATCATAAATTGAATTCATAATCGAATACAAATAATCGATACCAACAAGCAAACCAGGAAATTTAATGAAAATACCGAGAATTTCATTTCAAATAAATCTTTCATCCACTTTTTAAATGAGTGATTGTCTTGACTTGAATTAATCCACTCAGCCATTTTTGAGGCATACTTCGATTTTAACACAAGTTTGAAAACAGTATACCCGGCAACATATGTACACCGTAAAAATGGTGACTTTAAACATTTTTGGGGTACTTACTTTTTTTCTTCACATGTACAAGGCATGTGTAATTTGTTTTTGCAAAGTATGAAAGCCTGTTAGTAATGTCACGGTTACGCGTAGGGTAATTGCTGCCTAACGTGGTAAGTGCGCTTAATGATTAATCAAGAACAGATCTCCTTGGCAATTAAAGGGGAAAAACAATCAAATGAGCACGAATTGAAGGCAATATTTACTGTCAAGATGTTTTCCAATGATTTAATAAAACTTAATCTTATTTGAGTAAATTGTAGACAATTAGTGAACGAAATTAATACTACCCGGAAATCAGCCAGTTAAAATATTCTAAGTTTGAGTAAAATATCTGTCACGTCAAATCAGTTAAAAGGATGTTAACAAGTATTATAACACCTCACCCACAGATTCTGTGTCTTGAGAGCGAGAGCGAGTCACATTGGCCGAGAGCGAGTCACATGTTACTTTCTAATTTTGCTATCTTTCTGTGCACGGCCAAAAGTACTATGCGCATAGCAACCAAAGTAATATACCATTAGCAACCAAAGTACTATTTCCACGGCGCGGTATTTGTGTGCAAATGCATGCTGGTGTGCGCGTTGCGCGTTGTGCGTAGCGCGTATTATTCCAAAGAGAGTGCGCCGAAGACTTGGGTTCAAACATTTCGTGAAGGGGTAGTTTTTAAGAGAGAAATACATTTTTCACCAATTTTGTATTGAAATTGAAGTTTATTTCAGCTGTGTTCAGATTTAAATAATTTAAAATATTAAAATCAAGCAGAATCTGTGGGTGAAGTGTTATAAAACAAATATTGAATGCTTTATCTCGTGGTAAAGTAAAACTAGCCTCCCTCGGTGATCCATGGATCATTCTATTTTCCCTCGGCTTCGCCTCGGGAAAATAGAATGTCCATGGATCACCTCGGGAGGCTAGTTTTACTACACCACTCGAAGCATTCAATATTTGTATATTATGCTAAGACACAAAAGCTATAATAAAAAGCCTATACCACAGCTTATGCCAAAGAATACCAGTGGTGGGCCACGTGCCAGCGACAAAAATATCAAGAATGTTTGGCAATATGTGTAGTATGCCAAAGATATGCTCAGCTATCACAGTGTAAATGTTCTACGTGTAAGCACTGTATCACTATATCAGTGCAAATATTCAACTAAATCTGCGATGATGAACTATAGTAAATGTATTTCACATCAGCTTACAAGAATATCGTCAAATATTGAAATATGGTTTTCTCACTGTCTTGCTTTGAACAAGTATCAACACGTCCAGCAATATATATAGCCCAGATGCATGTACCCAAAATAATTATGGTGTAATACAGTATACAAATATTGAATGCTTGAGTGGTGTAGTAAAACTAGCCTCCCGAGGTGATCCATGGACATTCTATTTTCCCGAGGCGAAGCCGAGGGAAAATAGAATGGTCCACGGATCACCGAGGGAGGCTAGTTTTACTTCACCACGAGATAAAGCATTCAATATTTGTTTTATAACACTTCACCCACAGATTCTGCTTGATTTTAATATTTTAAATCATTTAAATCTGAACACAGTTGAAATAAACTTCAATTTCAATACAAAATTTGTGAAAAATGTATTTCTCTCTTCCTAACTACCCCTTCACGAAATGTTTGAAACCAAATACCGCGCCGTGCAAATAGTACTTTGGTTGCTAATGGTATAGTACTTTGGTTGCTACGGGTATAGTACTTTTGGCCGTGCACAGACAGATAGCAAAATTAGAAAGTAAGAAAGGCAAAGGCCCGACGTGAACTTAGTCCGAACCTGTACATCTGCACAAAAGATATTACATGAAAGTGAAAAAACCAAGAGAACAGACAGTCTTTTAAACCTGAACAGTCGGCTATACTTACAAACAGTTAACGGTGATAAGAGACCGCGCAAACTTTCCGACGGTATCTGCGTTGGCGCAAAATCAGCTGACAGTATGCAGCCAAAACAACGATTTACGGTTGTTGTATCTTTTGTCGAACTGGTTTTGATGTGTTTTCTGTTGAAGAGTAATGTCAGCCAAGGTAAAGGCTTGGGAGACGGCGTTGTGATACTGACACGGGGCTCGCAGGGACCACCGACTCGCTCTGTTACGGCTGTGGAAGGTGGAACATTATTTCTGCATTGCTCTGTCTCTACGTACATGTTGCAGGAAGTCTGGTGGGGAAAAACGAGCGGGAGCGGTGATGAGTATCTGACGGATAAAGAGCTCACACGTACTAACGATTCTCGTGTTTCTGTATCAAGGAGCGCTGACTTCACACGAGATCAAACTTACTATCGTACTTACACTATTTGAATAAGTCCAGTAGCAGTAACGGATGCTACAAATTACTTTTGCCTTTCTAGGTGGAAGTTAAGTAACACCAACAACGCAAAAACGCACGCTCAAAGTGAGTTGTTGGTGTCTGTGACTGGCTTCCAAAATGGCAACCGTAATTGCTGGTCAACGTGCAATTCCATCAATGGGACTTTGGTGTGGTGTGAGACTGAGCATGCTTACCCCAGCGTGAACATCACCTGGACGGTTCAAGCGACTGGCAAAATAGTCTCGGTCACCATAGCTGACGTGAGCACAGATGACAGCGGACGACTGGGTCCGGAGTTCGTACCAAGCCGGCCATGGGCTGCAGAATCAGGTCCTGGTTTGTACGATCGAAAGTTCTGCATTTCCGGACCGGAACCAGACCTGTTCCGTCACTCTACCCCCGAAAGCTTCCTCTACCACGTTAAAACCCGACGCGACGATTGCCCAAACGGAATCGACGAGCGAGTTTTCAGAAACAATACCTGCAACAGCCACAGATGCCACCACGATGCATCTGGGAAGACCTGATAGCACAAAGGTTTCCTCAGCGGCAATTTTAGGGTCAAGTCTAACTCCACCAAATGACTATGCACCCACAACCGGAGCGTTAACCTCCACGACAGCTAGGGCCCTTCCCAAGTCTCCGTCCGATGTTGTCACCGTTTCCGCCGCTGTGGCGATTCCTTCGTTCACCATTCTCCTCGTTGCTTTGCTGCTGTGTATTCTGAGACGGAGGAGGCGTCGACCAGGAGCTAACGGAAGAGGGAAGAACAGTGGAACAACGACAGAGGAAATAAGGAGCAACTGTGAAGGACGGAGGCCTTGTGGGGTCATTGCAACCCCGGTCACGCGAATACCTCAACACGGTAGCGGAAGAACCATGGAAGCCGGGGGAGACGCCTTTGACTCCCCGTATGAAGAAGTCGAACTAGACCATCCCGTTGCCCGATCTGCCGCAAGTGCGGAAGCACCGGGTAAAGACGGTTTGGGTCAGAACACCTGTGTGATTTACCAGACAGTCCATCCAGCAGACGACAGCGACTGCGACACGTCCAGCTGGGAAAGTGACAGCCTGCATCAAGAGCGCGTCAACAGCTACAATGTCAATGTCGTGACTGGCGGTGACAGTGACAAGTTCGAAGCATCTCCAGCGGGGAGTGGCGAATCTGATGGAAGGATGGTCGACAATGCGATCTATCAATCTTATGATGATGAGTACCCGTCTCACTAGAACTAAATTAATGATTTGATTTGGAACCAACACACAGCAGATATTACTTGATAAGAGCCCATGCAATGTAATTTGTTTGATGAATGCAATCCTTGAAATGTACCTTTGTATCCTACTTGACTTTATTTGCAATTTGTTTTGCCATTCTGAAGGATATTTGGCTGCCTCTTTGGTTTTTACGCAAATGCTAATTTCCATATTCATGAGCAAAAGTGTGATGTCACTTAAGGCAGAAACGTCAGTGTTACAGTTATTTCAACACCAAACTTTCAAGAATTTCGGATATTTGCTGTCGCAAAATTCTTTTCTTTGGTGATTCGTCGCATTTTGTGTCCGTACACGGTAGTAAGACAGTGAACACATTTTTCTTAAAGATATTTTTAATGAGTACATTTTTGCGCTGACCATTTGAATGGAAAACCCCTAAATAAAACAAGAGTACAAATGAATTTGATGGAATTACCTCGTATTTTCCACCTGAAGGGTAACTTTTCTTTTTTAGCTCAATTTTCCACCTTGTCAGCATCATAAATATGTCAAAATATTAAACAAATGACACAAATGAAAGACAATTGCGCATTGGCTTACAGTATTATGTTTCACTGTTTGAAGCACCATGGGAAAGGATTTAAAATCACTTGTCTTACATAACTGGCATTTTCTCAGCAACCCAATGTGCTACTTTTATGATTTTTTTCAGTAAAGGAAAGGAAAAACCCTCAGCTTTAATACGATATCAAAATATTTAACATTGCCGATCGCATTTTTGAAGAAAAAAAACAATTGTTTCAGAGTTGCATTTTGGTCACCCTGTAAAAGAGGCTTTTATTTACCCATTTCTGACCGCGGGGGGAGTGGTGAAGGGGAAGTTAAGACAGTAAAGGATCGACTGAGATGAACAAATATAATATACATTTACGCCCAGAATTTGCCTTTAATATCAAGCGGGGCATGCAAAAAAAGTAATCCATTATTCACACTGTGAGTGTAAGCCAGCAGTCCTCTTGTACCTATCTCACTGACCCACTGACGGACTGGCACCTGTGTATTATCAATAAGACATGTATTTCAATGCTGTCCTTGGATGTACAGTGTTTACAATAAGTTGAAATACAATATCACAGGTTAAGTTTAATATCACATTATTACACAAAAAACAACATTTAGGTTTTGGTGAAGCGAAAATGCCTTTGTACCCTAACCTAGGGACAGACAATGGGACAGACAGGACACAGGACTACAACAGCAAATGAGTGGGCATGCAGGTAATAAGACATAACAGTACCAGATAATTTACTCTTTACATTTAGAAATAAGCATCCAGCAATTATCCCGTGCAGCGAGGTCTTTTCCGGGTTCAGTAATTTGGCCTACTGCGTTCAATATACACTCTTCACCACTAGAAGACGTGATCAAGTCACATGGTATTAACTACACAATGTACGCAGATGACACCCGGTTATATACGATTATAGAACACACTGATCAGACTGAGGCCATTCGAAATCTAGAAGCCTGCTTTAATGACATCAAAGCGTGGTCTTCCGTAAATGGTATGAAACTGAACGAGGAAAAGACGGAGGTACTCCACATGTTCTCCCGTTACAGAGACAAATAAAACAAAACAAAGCAATTCCACCCATCACCATCGACAATTCTTCTCTTCAACCAATTCAAAGTGCACGGAATATTTGCGTAATCATCGATAAACACCTAACTATCATCACCAGCACGTTACCAGATCCGGTCTTAACTTTTTTCAAATGGGGCTTGTGGTCGTTGCCGAACTTAATTAAACGTGATGGGGAGTAATACATAACCGTCAGATATTTTCTACACAAAACCCCGGGGTAGGGGGTTTGCATAGAAATTTTCAGATACCAACTTTTACGACAATGTGTTAGTAATGATTTGTCGCGCTCAAAACACTGTATTGTTACGGTTAATATTGCTTTATTTTTTGACGGTTTCTTATGAAATTAAATCTCTGAATGTTTAAACATGATGACAAATCACTAGACGAAAACTCAATTTAAACATCTTATATGTTCGGAGTTGTTGCCCCTCAAACGAGTTTGATGGAGGATAATTATTGACGGACCACTATTTATGTGGCGCGCCCTCTATTAAATAAAAGATATTGGTGCGGATGCTGCACTATTGAACAAAAATAAAAACTCGTTTTCCGAACAACAACTCAAGAAATACGAGATGTATTAAACTGAAACTTTGTGCAATTATTTCCCATGATGTGTTACAGAGGGGTATCAAATATCATTAGAAACAGTCCAATAATAAAAATAATATGATCGTAACAATGTATTGTTTACACGCGAAATATACACATTGATTTTCATTCAGATTGCAATTGTTTTGCTTAAAACGCTGTATTGTTATGGTCAATATTGCTTCATTGTTTGACGGTTTCTTATGAAATTAAATCTCTTAATGGTAAACATGATGACAAATCACCAGACGAAAATTCAATTTAAAACATCTTGTATTGCTGGAGTTGTTGCCCCCCAAACGAGTTCGGTGGTGGATAATTATTATGTGGCGCGCCCTCTGTTGAAAGAATATTAGTGCGGATGCTGCACTATTGAACATAAATAACAACTCAGTTTCCGATCAATAACTCAAGAAATACAAGACGTATTAAACTGAAATTGTGTGCATTTATTTCCCACGATGTGTAACAGAGGGGTATTGAATATCATGGGAAACAGTCTCATAATGAAAATAATATGATCGTAACAATGTAGTGCCTTACACGCGAAAAATACAAATGATTTTCATTCGGATTGCATTTGTCGCGCTTAAAACACTGTATTGTTATGGTCAACATTGCTTCAATGTTTGACGGTTTCTTATGAAATTAAATTTCGTAATGTTAAACATAATGACAAATCACTAGACAAAAATTCAATGTAAAACATTGAATGTAAAACATCTGACTAACGATAAAAATAATATGATCGTAACAATGTAGTGTTTTACACGCGAAAAATACACATTGATTTCCTTCGGATTGCATTTGTCGCACTTAAAACACTGTATTGTTACGGTCAATATTGCTTCATTGTTTTACGTTTTCTTATGAAATTAAATGTTGTACTGTTAAACAAAATGACGAATCACTAGACGAGAAATCAATGTAAAACATCTTTTATTTCTGGAGTTGTTGTCCCCAAACGAGTTTGGTGGTGGATTATTATCGAGACCACTATTTATGTGGCGCGCCCTCTATTAAATAAAAGAATATAAGTGCGGATGCTGCACTATTGAACAAGAATAACAACTCAGTTTCCGATCAATAAATCAAGAAATACAAGAAGTATTAAACTGAAATTTCGTGCAATTAATTTCCACGATGTGTAAACAGAGGGGTATTGAATATCATGAGAAACAGTCCCATAATAACAAATAATATGATCGCAACAAATTAGTGTTTTACACGCGAAAAATACACATTGATTTTCATTCGAATTGCATTTGTCGCACTTAAAACACTGTATTGTTACGATCAAGATGTTCATCCTTCAATAGACTTGTTTAAGCCTCTCCTTGGCCCCCAAAGTAAGTCCGATGACTTGACCACTTATACCAAGTTGGTTTTCGACAGGCTTGCCTGTAGTCTTGTTTATTAGTTCCTCGTTTAAAAATGTGCTCGTTTATTCAGACATTCATGAAGCATATTTGTGGGAGAACGGGGTATTTTCCCCTTTAATGCATTGGATTGTGTAGACTTCTTCGAGTTGTGTCCATACTTACATGAAGTCCCTTTAATGTTAAGAACTGTATCTGGGCAGATGCCACTTAACCCATGTAAACAACTGCATCCATTCTCAACCATTGAAATATAGTGCTTGCATTTGCAAGCTTTGGAAAACATTTTGCTTATCAAATGGGAAATTCAGCTTTACATAATTGATTAATAATTCTGTTTGAATAGTTTATGGGGCATATTATAACTTTTGTTAATTAAGATAAACACTTACTAAGTGCGGAGTGATAAGTCCGCCCAGCTAGTACGAGTGTGTAACAACTTTTCAGGGTTCTCACTCTCTCTGCTTTTCGCTGTCGATGGGCTAAAAAGACGTGGAAGGTTGCTGGAAATTGGAAGCCAAATTCTTCTTTTTGGGAGATGATAGGCATCCCGACAGGATGCCAGAAGTAAGTTTATTGTTTATTCCTTCCGATGAGGGAACTTTAAGCTGAATGGCTTGATGATTTAAGCTGGAAAATGTGTGCTTTTGGGGGTGTACGAATGGCTGTTTTTCGTAAATAATAGTGCGTATCGTACACGTGCAACCAACTCGGCCCTATATTGTTTATTGCAGTAGGCGGCTGTGAGTGAGAGCAGTCTGGCTTGGGGGTTTTAATTTTCTGCAATACTGATGTTTCTACCATGTGCCAATGTTAATTGATGATCAATGAAGATGAACCAAGATAATTAAATGAGGAGATAATCAAGTACAAGATCAGTGAGTGCAGTCCAGAGTTGTTATTCCATCCCAAGGGTACACACCCTCAACCCCGAGGTGGAGTCCACACCCCCTCCCTGATAGGAGACAACCAGTTCCTATTCCATGACAAAGTGGCGTCGTAGACAGGATACCAACTCGTGGAAAATTTGAAGATTGTATTCTTTAATTATCAATAATTGTCTATTGATCACTGCTGATGTTTAAGTAACGCTTAAATGAAATAATGCCAAACCCCCAGGCCATGTTTTGGAAAATTTTGTAGTTGAATCACTACATGTAACTGTTGATTTGCTTTGCATTATCATATTGAGTCACATTTGTAAGATGTGTTTTCCGTTTGTTTGATAAGTATTTTGTATGCACTGTACTTGTGAATACATGTGACTGGAGTATTCTGTTATTGTTTTGCTCCCTGTGCTCTATGGATTCTAGCCCCTACATGTATGTTTTCTTATTCACATGCATTTGGATCTGTATTTGACTTGATACATGTATATTTATTTGTAGGAGTTCATGAATGATTGGGTTCTTACAACATTTTGAACTCATTTAGCTGGGTATTGACCACAGTTAATTGATTTACCTTTGACCACGTGATAGGCATTGTAAAGCTGAACTTCTGAGTTATACTTAGAATTTTTCCTTTACTGTTGATGACAAAATGGCTACTGCTGAGGGCATAGCGGATGTCATTGCCAAATCTAATGAGGCTCTAGCAGAAACACTTGCCAAGGCATTCCAAGGTCTGAAGTTTACAAGGGCTCCAAAATTAAAATTGTCAAAATTCACCGGACCACCTGCAAATGCTGGGGACTTGACATTAGGTGAATGGGCGGAGGAACTTGACTCATACTGTCGGCAATTAGAGTTGACCCAGGAAGAGAAAGTGGGGGTTGCCTTAGACCATTTGGGGGGCGTGGCAAAAGAGGAAGTTCTGTGTAGCCCACCAGAAGATAGGGACAGTTTGGAAAAATTAATTGCACGCTTATGCAAGGTCTGTGGTCAATCGGAGAGTGTCGCTGCATTGACAGGTACACTGTATGCTCGCTGCCAGAATGATGGGGAAACGTTAGCAGAATTTAGTCGTGCCTTGATGAGAATCCATGACCGCATGGAACAGAGTGCGCAAGGGCCTGAATTAGCTGCGCTGCAGCTTATGCGCGACAAAGCGTTAAAGGAGCGTTTTGTACAAGGTACGCGTAATGATGCAACTCGTAGGGAATTGCACCGCATACAGATTGAAAAGCCCACGTTGACTTTCTATAAGTTTAGGGAGCATGTGCTGGAACTTTTCCCAGAGTCTGAAGGGAAACTAGCTAAGAAAAATAAGGTCAGGGAAACTGTAGTCTGTGGTGAGGAGTCTAAAGATGTTCAAGTTCGGGCTGCAGTTAAGAGGTCTGATGATGTCTTGTCTCAGTTAGTAACCTCTAATCAGTTGATTGTTGAGAAATTGGAAACTCTGTCACAGCAGCAGGCTGCTGCTACTAGTCAGATGGTAGAATTAACCAGAGTATTGAGTACAAAGCTTGATGTGGCTATCGCTTCCAAGAGTAACAGACCAACAGTTACCTGCCATCACTGTAAGAAAACAGGTCATATCTCTAGAAATTGTTGGAAGAAAAACGATGAGAATCGTGATGGGGCAAAACCCAAAGTACAGGAAAACCCGAGCCCTTCACCATAGTGGGCAATGTGGTGGAGGGGATAGACCTGCCCAAACTAAACCCTGATGAGTTGACCAATGAGGAGCATTTAGAGTCAAATGCAGTTGAAGTTTTAGGGACTGATCGTGCTTATACTGAGAAGCAATTGCGAGAAAAATTGATTGCCAGTAGTCCCACGGCTGAGATTGTCATGGGAGGTGTGACCACTCATTGTATTTTGGATAGTGGTGCTGAGACATCCTTGATAACTTCAACGTTCTATAAACAATATTTGGCCAACAAAGTAGGTAGTTTGAGGCCAGTGGGGAGGTTTATTAGATTGATGGGAGCCAATGATTTAGATATACCCGTGAAAGGTTATCTTGAAATTCCGGTTACAATTTTTGGGTTGACCATTACTGCATGTTTTCTAGTTCGAGACGATAGTTCAGAGGCACCCACTGAACGTCGCAAGATGTACCCCGTACTTCTTGGTTGTAACATTCTGCGCACTCTTGCTAAGATGCGTGTCACCCCGTGTGGACCGTCCAAAGATGAATGGATGGTTGCTCTGCAGTGGCTGACTTGTTTGGATGAGGAGCAGGACGGTGAAGTTCCCAGGTCGATGTTGCCAACGCAAGGGTTTGTTGGTAGTGTTTGCATGGCTCGTGATGAGACCATTGCTCCGTTTTCGGCCTGTGTTTTATCCTGCGTTTTAAGTGAACCATTGCCGGCTGATTCTTGTGACGCTTATGTTCTTATGCAGGCGATTTCTCTTGGGGTGCATGCTAATGATGCAAGAGGTGAGGGGAATGAGTCAATGATGGATAACATCCACGTTATTGAGGGTGTGCAACTCGTAGAGGATTCCTCTCTGCGTGTTTTGATTTGTAATTGTGGCGAAACTCCGGTTATCCTTCCGGAACATTTGAAGATAGCGACTGCTATTGAGGCTACATTCAGTAAGGAGGTTCACCTCTGGGAGACTCAGGATGGGGTGCAGGTCACCGTGGAACAAGTATTGATCGACGATAATTTAGGTGCATCTCAGAATCCTGGAACCGATGTTGAGGATGAAACGGTTGTATTGGGAGTCTCTGGTGAGGATAGTCCACCTAGTACGCCTAGGGAAACAGTTGTTTTTCCTGATGGTTCCTCATACCTGCTTCCTCCTGGAATCAGTCTGAGGGACTTTAATCATGAGGAGGCCTTGCTGATTGCTGAGTTGATTAAGAAAAATGAGGCAGCTTTTTCAATGAGCCCTTTAGATATTGGGAGGTGTACTCTTATTCCTCATGAGATTAAATTGACAAATGACCAGCCTATCAGACAACCGTACAGACGTATCCCTCCCCATTACATGAAGGAAGTGCAGAAATTGTTACAGGACTTGCTGGAGAAGGGAGTTATACAAAGGTCTGGGAGTCCTTATGCAAGCCCTACGGTCCTTGTCCGCAAGAAGGATGGGTCAATCCGACTATGCATAGATTATCGTAAGCTTAACGCTATTACACTTAGAGATGCATTCCCGCTTCCGCGGATTGAAGAAACTCTAGAGGCGTTGGGGGGCTCTCGCTACTTCACTTCATTGGACATGGCACACGGGTATTTTCAGCTAATCATGCATCCAGACTCAGTAGATAAGACCGCATTTAGAGTTCCATGGGGACTTTTCTCATTCACCCGTATGCCGCAGGGGTTATGTAATAGCCCTAGCACCTTTCAAAGGACCGTTGAGTTGATTTTCGGGGACATAAATCTGTCCAAGTTGATTTTGTACCTTGATGACATTCTGGTGTATTCCAGTACATTTCAGGAACATCTTGAGAGATTAGATGTTGTGTTTGGAAGACTCATTGAGCATGGTCTTAAGCTCAAGGGAAGTAAGTGTCACTTCTTCCAAAGTGAAGTCAAGCATCTAGGGCATGTGGTTGGTAGTTTTGGAGTTGCAGTGGACCCTGACAAAGTTGAGCGAGTTGCAAGTTGGCCAACTCCAAGAAGCACCGAGGAACTCCGTTCATTCCTCGGACTCGCTTCGTATTATAGGCGTTTCATCTGTGGGTTTTCCAAGGTGGCAGCTCCATTACATGCACTAGTAGCTATGGCTGGGTCAAAAACAGGGAAGGCCCCAAAGTTCAAGTGGTCAGCAGAAGCTGAAGATGCCTTTCGGGAGCTGAAAAGGGCACTGTGTATGACTCCTGTGTTGGCATATCCCAATTTTGGAAGAGATTTTGTGGTAGAGGTTGACGCCTCACTCAAGGGGCTTGGTGCCTGCCTACTCCAGGTTGGGGATGATGGAAAACTTCACCCCATAGCATATGCGAGTCGTGGATTACGTGGGGCAGAGAGGAACTATTCAGATCTGTCAAGCTTTAAGCTTGAACTGTTGGCCCTGAAATGGGCGATCTCGGAAAAGTTTCGGGATTATTTGGTAGGGTCCCGGTTTGTGGTCTACACGGATAATAATCCTCTGGCCCATTTACAGAATGCCAAATTGGGAGCGACCAAACAACGTTGGGTCGCACAGCTGGCACCCTTCAATATGGAAGTGAGATTTCGTTCAGGAAAGACAAACAGGTGTGCTGATGCTCTCAGTAGACGCCCAGTGGAAATTGTTGAGGTAGTGGATGAGGTGACTGACTGTTCCACCATTCCAAGTGAGGTTCGTGCTGATGCTGAGGACCAGGGAGGTTGTGCCAGAACCTTTGATGCCTCTAAAGAGGAAGTGACTGAGCAGTCATCAGTTCTACCATCGTTCACTTCAAGTGAACTGGCCAAGATGCAAAAAGAAGATGAGCAACTTGGGACAGTGTGAAAACATTGGGTTAATAAGTGGGAGTCGGTGGAGGATGGAATTGATAAGAATGTTCCTGGCATAAGTGGCTGGCTGAGGGAGCGACGTCAGATAGTGGAACGGAATGGTGTTCTGTACCGAAAGGTGCAGGATGCTGTGTTGGGTGTTGTGTATCAATTGCTTACACCGAAAAGCCTCCAGAAATTGATGGTCCAGTCAGTTCATGACCGTTGGGGTCACCAAGGTGTTAACCGTACACTATCATTGCTGAGAACACGATGTTTTTGGCCGGGGATTGCAGGTTATGTGAGGGAACACGTACGCCATTGTTTTAAGTGTGTGGCTTCGAAGCCACCCACCCCGACTGTCCGCACACCGATGCGGCATTTGTTGGCCTTCCGTCCTATGGAACGCCTAGCGATCGATTTTCTCAAGTTGGATAGGGGTAGGGGAGGTTTTGAGGATGTCCTCGTCATGACCGACGCCTTTACAAAATATGCGTTGGCGGTCCCATGCAAGGACCAAACTGCACCCGTGGTTGCCAAAGCTTTGCGGGATCATTGGATTTCACATTACGGTATCCCCGTTCAGGTTCATTCGGATCAGGGACGTAATTTTGAAGGGAAGTTAATCGGTGAACTCTGCAAGTTGTATGGGGTCAAAAAGACAAGAACTAGTCCATACCATCCCCAAGGCAACGGACAAACTGAGAGATTTAACAAGACCCTTTGCTCTCTTATAAGGTCCTTGGATGTTGCGGAACGTAAATAGTGGCCTGAACTTCTCCCGCACATAGTATACATGTATAACTCGACACCGCACAGTGTGACAGGAGTGGCCCCTTGGACACTTTTGTTTGGTCGACAACCAACAACTCCCTTAGATCACCTTGTGGGAAATACAAAGCAAGACTTTGGAGAAGAGTATGTCCAGATGCAGGCAAAGTTTCTGAAGCATGCCCATGAAATTGTCAAAGATCGTCTGATCAAGGCGGCCGCTTCGAATAAGAGGCATTTGGATGCTAAATGTAAACCCACTCAGCCGTTGGTGGTAGGAAGTAGAGTCTTGATCAAGAATCTGGCTTTTAAGGGCAGACACAAACTGAGTGACCACTTTGGCCAAGAACCGTATGTTGTTACCAGGTGTAATGACGAAGAGGATTTGTTTGCTGTACGACCTGCTCTTGGGGGTAAGGAAAAATGGATGAACAGGAGGCTATTGGTTCTTGACCCGAGGGGAGAAATGGAGGAACTAGGTGAGGTTGAGCCTTGTAACTACTTACCTGATATAGATGGTCTGGATTTGTCTGAGCCAGAACCCCAAAGTGATAGCTCCTCTTCTGATGAGGAGGTTTTGGTGTGTGTCCCTCCCAAGACTGCAATTCCTTCGATGTTAGGTTCGCAAAGCACTTCTGGTTTGCCAGGATGTGATACCACAGGGGGTACAGCCACAGTAGTAGCGCCGAGACGATCGGTACGGTTAAAGTTGAAACATCAGTTGGCCAATTCGCCAAGTGCAATTACATAGGTTGTACCTTGTACGCTAACTAGTGGTTGAGTGATTGATACACCAACTTTTGAGTTGTTGCGCTTAAGAACACAATTTAGGATAAAACTCAGTTCTTATGGTGATTAAGTATGTGACATACCAATGTCCTGTATTATAAGTAGATTAAGCTTGTAGATATGTTACAATTTACAAGTCACTGTTTCTTTGTTTTCGTAGAATTCCACCGATTTGAAGTTCAAATAGGAGGCTGCCGCTCAGCGGATCTGGTGAAAACCACTCTAAATCTGATCTGATCTTAGGCTTGAGGAATTCTGAAGATAGTGACAAGCGTTCATTTGGATTTTTCAAACTTCTCTGGTTGTAGTTTAAACCAGTTGTATATATTAGTAGTTTTTTTTGAGAATGTATTGTTGACTTATGTCAGAAATATGTCAGATAAACGACATGTGTACGTATTCGGGCATTCGTTTCCCGCGCGGTTTTTGAGGTCGGCACGTAGAAGCCGTCAAACCGTGAGTCAGCTGATAAATGTTGATTTGCGGTATGATGTTTTTGTTGAAGGGCATCCGGGCCTAAGCTATAACAGAATCTTCAGTAGTGGGGATCACTACTTTAAGGAAATGAAACGTCATTCAGTGGACCTGTTGTGCATTGACCTCGGATCAAATGATTTATGTGGGATAGGGGGTACTCCTGCTGTTGTTGTACAGGACACCCTTCGGTTTCTTACCATGTTAGAGGACCAAGGGGTGCATCCAAGTCATCTCGTAATCCTGTCTGTGATTAGGAGGTCTCGTATTGACCGACCAGGACAAGTTTCAGTCACCACATTTAATCACAGGGTCAAACGATACAACGCCCTTTTGAACAAAGAGCTTGGGAAGCATCACCCAACGGTAAAGATGTACCATCAGCGAAAAACGAATCATCCTCAGTATATTTCAGGAGATGGGTGTCATCTCACAGACGAAGGCCTCATTAGATATGGCAAGGGCCTCCGAGAGGTAATTTTCAGCTGCAAAGTTTAGACCCTTAATTATATGTGGTGTGTGCCACTGATAGCTTGTTATACATGCAATTGCTCTACTTAGGTTAAGTGGTGCTTGTTCTTCGGTCAATGCTGAAGAGTAAGGGGTCTTTATTACCCTGCACCTTTAGACAAGTAATTATGGTTTAGTATTTAAATATTGTCCATTAGGGAGAATGATGTGCATTGTTAAAAGTTGAGTTGTTTAGATCAGCAGCGAAGTAGCTGTATACAGTATGTTGATATAGGAGGAGAGGATTTTCTTGATATTTAAACTTTTGTTTTATATATAAACATTTATATGTACTTTTATGATACCTTGTAATTGTTGACATCAAGACATGACAAGGGTCTTAAAGAGAATATTCTGTTGAAGTAGTATATTATGCCAACTGACAACCAGATTAGCGAAATGTATTTAGTGATGTGTCTTTCACTCCAGGTTGAAACATCAGCAAAACAAATTGTAATTTTTGGGGTGTTTAATGCAAACATTCACTCACTGTCAAATGACTTTGAAATCGACTTTTCTGGTTGGTTCAGTGGTTTAGGTTATCTTTCGGTTGTAGTCATCCCTTAATATTAAGTCGAAAGAGAAGGATGTTTACTCTAATTTCATAGCGCCAGCTTTATTTACATTGGTTTACCTCTGTAAATTGCAACGATTATACAGTTGTTACAATGTATTAAACGTGAATCAAGTTGTGGAAAATTATAAATCTGCTGGAAATCGGTATGAGAGTTAAACTGGAGGAAGCTCAATGAAACTTAATTAAACCAAGTTTAATGGTTTTCAGAAAGTCTGTTAAGTGAATTTCAGATCATGCCAAGTTTTGACATGAAAAACTAATGGCTGATGTTATTTCCGCTGAAGAAAAACGGCTGGGGTCTCAGGAAGCTAAACCAGCTTAAGTAAATTAGAACTGGGACATTGATCTGAGAAAAGATTGTGTTTTATTTACATTTTTATGCCTTGCTATAGTTTCAGTTTGAAACTGTGTTGTTGAAGTAAATATAAAATGTTAGCCTTGGTATAAAAGTCTGTTTTCCCAAGAGAAGGAAAATGATTGTTTACATGTGTGAATATCTAATATGATGATTTCCTGTGAAATAATTTCTGGAATGAAAAGTAGGCTGAAACCATTCGAGGCCGCATGGTTCGTAAAACAGGGAAAGTGTGGGAGAACGGGGTATTTTCCCCTTTAATGCATTGGATTGTGTAGACTTCTTCGAGTTGTGTCCATACTTACATGAAGTCCCTTTAATGTTAAGAACTGTATCTGGGCAGATGCCACTTAACCCATGTAAACAACTGCATCCATTCTCAACCATTGAAATATAGTGCTTGCATTTGCAAGCTTTGGAAAACATTTTGCTTATCAAATGGGAAATTCAGCTTTACATAATTGATTAATAATTCTGTTTGAATAGTTTATGGGGCATATTATAACTTTTGTTAATTAAGATAAACACTTACTAAGTGCGGAGTGATAAGTCCGCCCAGCTAGTACGAGTGTGTAACAACTTTTCAGGGTTCTCACTCTCTCTGCTTTTCGCTGTCGATGGGCTAAAAAGACGTGGAAGGTTGCTGGAAATTGGAAGCCAAATTCTTCTTTTTGGGAGATGATAGGCATCCCGACAGGATGCCAGAAGTAAGTTTATTGTTTATTCCTTCCGATGAGGGAACTTTAAGCTGAATGGCTTGATGATTTAAGCTGGAAAATGTGTGCTTTTGGGGGTGTACGAATGGCTGTTTTTCGTAAATAATAGTGCGTATCGTACACGTGCAACCAACTCGGCCCTATATTGTTTATTGCAGTAGGCGGCTGTGAGTGAGAGCAGTCTGGCTTGGGGGTTTTAATTTTCTGCAATACTGATGTTTCTACCATGTGCCAATGTTAATTGATGATCAATGAAGATGAACCAAGATAATTAAATGAGGAGATAATCAAGTACAAGATCAGTGAGTGCAGTCCAGAGTTGTTATTCCATCCCAAGGGTACACACCCTCAACCCCGAGGTGGAGTCCACACCCCCTCCCTGATAGGAGACAACCAGTTCCTATTCCATGACATATTCAAACTGATTGGATGTTTCCAAAGTGTCTTTCCCATTTGCAAAAGTTCCTTTTAAAAGCCCATGGGGGCATGCAAATTGTGATTTGTCCGGCGTATGCAAATTTGGGTATTTTTGTTGGACAATCTTAAAAGGTAGAACCTAGGAGCCTAGGAGATTTTTTTTAATTTCCGTTTAAGAGTAAAGATTTCCCTTTCAAGAACACCTAATTATTTTATATTCCCTGACGTGCCTTCATGTGTGCACCCCGCCCCCAATCACCCCTTACTTTTGTAGTAGCTTGACCTTCCCCGCCAACAACTAAAACAAAAATAGGTAAAATACCGACAACCTTCCAAGGATATCAAGTGTCTCACATCTTTCAAGTTTTATTTATTTTGTTTAATTCCTTAGTCTTATTGACATACAAATGTTTTAACCAATTCATACAAACAAATACAAAAGATTCCAAATGAGGAAAAAAGTTTGGCAGAAGGCCAATAAATTTGAGAAATTAATAATCACTTTATAATATCATAGATGATTATTACATAAGCAACGACTACATGACTGTACACGGTAAAGCCAGGTATTTGTATTTCGCCATTTTGTGAATAAGATTTTAAAAAGGGAAAATAAAACTTGGGAATGCCCCCCCCCCTCCCAAAAAAAATTCCCAGATTATTTTGAAACATTTCAGGACTATATTTTGTTTAATTTAGCTATTATGTGCAAAAAATATTTGATGCGAGGCAAGTTCAACACTCGATATAATTGCGTTGATCCTTTTGTGAGGTTAGTTAATTATTAATAAGAAAATGAAAAGACATGCAAAACCACCAAGAAAAACAATTGTGCATACGAAGTAAAAAATACAAGTAAAAAAAAGTGCAATGAAATAAATCACAAAAGGACAAACGCAAATGTAATTTGAGTGTCACTTATACCTGTTGCGATGCATTTTGATGGATAGAAGTTCCTGAACAGTTTATCTTTAAATTTTCCTAAAAATTAAACGTTCTTGTGTTTTCTAATAAATATACAATGGAAAGGAAGTCACGTTTTAGTTAAATCAACGTCTTGTTAAAAACGTTCAATTTAAATAAAGTTTGTTACATTTCTTCAGTTTTTAAACAATAAATTAATCTTTTTTGAAATCTTTCAAAACTCTTATTACTTAAATTGGTTTTCTTAAAAATGCACTTTCAATATCAAATTAAATTTATAGAGCAAAATTCTCCATTGTCAACTGAACAAAAAGCTGATAGAAAGCCTTAGGCGAGACCTCGTTAATAATTTACCGAGAAGATCCAATTGAATGCATTAAAGGTAAGGAGTATGAAATTAAATTAAATTATTAACTTAAAGATGCAATAATTTTGGATGACCCAGGACAGATCAAAGGAACATCCCTTCTCCCAGACATGTCACTGCTAAAAAGCCAGTGACAAATTATTAACTTTACAATAATTTTTCAGCAAGTTTCCATTATTGTCCATTGTTAACTGTCTGTTGCAGTATCCGGTTTAAGATTATTTTAGAGGCATAAATAATTTAATGAAATCAAAATTAGTTTTCATTTTATTTTAGTGTTGTTGCCTTAATGTATAACATTAATGACGTTGCATTATGCAGTCTGATTTATCATTTCATATTGTGCAAGCTAGTTTTTTTAACTCAAGTTTCCGATGAGGGCATCCTTGTTCAGTAGAGCAGCTTCGTCATTGTCCAGTCTCGTCCAAGCTTGGTGGTCCTCATGTCCTAAACATGACAAAATAACCAAGGAAATTAAAAAAAAAAATACATATATTAGGAAATCAAGCACTGTGGATTTCGTAGGAGGGACAAACTACGATCAGAGGAATAACAAATTATAATCCTCATACCCTGGTCTTTTTTCGTTTTCAAAGTAAACTCACCTCAAGAATCAGTAATGGCCAGGCCAGCAGGCGGTGTCAGTCCATCATCGGTCCTCCCAGCTTACGATGGCTTGAGGCAGGCTCATCCTCATCTCAGTAAGACAATTCTCTCATCAGTCAGTGGTCCTCATTTCTCTGCAAGGATTCAAAGGACGAAAAAAAAAATGAAATATTATTAAGAAATATGTGCAAGGAGAAAGAAAACATCGATTTTTACCCCACAAAGCAACACAGCGCTATACCAGCACTCGATGTGAAAGGAACACAGAAAAGCGCCAATCACCAATTTTGAGTTCTGTGACTAAGAGGAAGCCTACATGTAAACTAACTTCAAGAATCAGTAATGGGAAGCCCAGCAAGCAGGTCATCCGTTCATCTGTCGGTCCTCCTCCCTGCTTCCGGTTCCTCGGGATTCTGATGAGGCTGTCGGAGCCCCGACGATGTCATGAGCCAGGCTCAGCCTCATCTCAGTAGAACAATTCCCTCATCAGTCAGTGGTCCTCACTTTGCTGAAAGGATTCAAATAACAAAAGGAAACATTTGAATTATTGAGCTGTATTCGTGCCAGGGCTCGAAAGGGGAAAGAAAACATTGAATTAACCCCACAAAGCAAAATCCTGCTACCAGAACTCGTTTGTGGACGAACATAATAACAGAGTAAGATCGCCCATTTAAAGGGAATATACAACATTTGCAAACATCAAAAAACAAAACTGCCAAATTATTATGAAAAATCTTACTAGACTGTTAGTTCACGACAGTCTAAAAGCATCCTGTAAAATTATGGCACCTTGTGTGCTGATATTTTCAAGAAAAGTGATTTTTTTTGTGTCATTTTCCAACGCTGGTCGGCCGACCAGCGTTGGAAAAACACTGGCTTTTTTTCAAATAGTGCCCCCGGTTTGCCATATTTAGTTTGTCTGAATTTTGTTTGCAATTGATTACACATCTATGAATAGATACAAGCCTTCTAGACTGGTACCCTGACCTTATAATTCCCTGACGTCTATAAATTGCTCCATTCCAATTCAAGTAGTGTCAGGGAACCAGACTAAAAAGAACATGATTGTTTTCTTGATTTTTCCAGAACTTACCGATCACAACACTTCAGCAAGTCAGTGTAACAATATTTGCTATAAATATTAATCCCCAAATCCATCCGTTTACAGCAAAAGCAAATGCTGTATATTCCCTTTAAATTAGCTCTGTGACTTGATTGTTCCTGTTAAAAGGAGGCCTAAATGTAAACTAACCTAATAATCAGGAATGGGAAGCCCAGCAAGCAGGTCATCCGTTCATCTGTCGGTCCTCCTCCCTGCTTCCGGTTCCTCATGTTTCTGTTTAATAAGGCTGTTGGAGCCCTGAAGATGTCTTGAGGCAGGCTCATCAATCCCAGTAGAGCAATTCCCTCATCAGTCAGTGGTCCTCATTTTTCTGAAAAGATTCAAATGACGAAAGAAATCATTCAATTTATTGAGCTGTAATTGTGCCTGGGCTAGAAAGGGGAAAGACAACATTGAATAACCCCACAAAGCAAAGCCCCACTACCAGAACTCGTTGTTTGTGGACGAATATAGAAGAGCGCCAGATCGCCCATTTTGATTAGTTCTTGATCGTTTCTGTTTAAGTAGGCTACATGTACACAAACCTGATAGTCAGTAATGGGAAGCCCAGCAAGCAGGTCATCCGTTCATCTGTCGGTCCTCCTCCCCGCTTCCGGTTCCTCGAGTTTGTGTGATAAGGCTGTTGGAGCCCTGACGATGTCTTGAGGCAGTCTCATCAATCTCAGTAAAGCAATTCCCTCATCAGTCAGTGGTCCTCATTTTTCTGAAAGGATACAAAAGAAAACATTTGAATTATTGAGCTGTATTCGTGCCAGGGCTAGAAAGGGGAAAGAAAACATTGAATTAACCCCACAAAGTAAAGCCTGCTACCAGAACTCGTTGTTTGTGGAAGAACATTATAACAGAGTCAGATCGCCCATTTTGATGAGTTCTGTGACTTGATTGATCCTGCGAAGAGGAGGCCAACATGTAAACTAACCTCAAGAATCAGTAATGGGTAGCCCAGAAAGCAGGTCATCCGTTCATCTGTCGGTCCTCCTCCCTGCTTCCGGTTCCTCGGGTTTCTGTGTGATGAGGCTGTTGGAGCCTTGGAGGGTTGATTTTCGTCCAGACAAAGCAGCCTAGCTCATCCATGCAGTCTCAACTTTTAGATCATCAGTTTCTTTGAAGAAAGCTGCAACTCTTTCCTAAGTGAACAGGGTTACGAAAACGCTGGGCCTAGCCCATTTGTTACTGAAGTGAAATATTCCAAAGCAGTATGTCTAAGCCTACTTGTAATAAGGCCACTTGTTACCAAATAGAAACTAAACGATTCTACCCATGTTTCCACTTTTTATTTTTAAAAACAGACATGATCTTCTTTTGTCATAATGCACACAAACATGTGCCGACACCGATAACGGCAGGTTGCCAATAAGTTGTACCCTTTCATAATGTACTTTTTTTTGGTGGGGGGGGGGAAATTAAGTCTTTTTGAAGGCACTTCTCGACAATGCCAACAATTTTGATGTTTTTGAAATGCCGCTGTATATAACTGAAATTCAGTCATTTTCTAAACAGATATTTTGTTCATTATGGTGTGATATTTTTTCTCGTAATTTCGTCAATTTCATTTTCTTTTGCTGCCGTCATTTTCCCACCGTTTGCCAAAATTCGCTTTCCGACTTTTTGAGGCAAGTACATGTACATGTATTTACTTCTCTCGTTGCGGATGATTAATTTTTATGCCGTTATTTTCGTCATTTTGATTGTTATTTCCATAACCCATTTTGTTTACTTTGTGGCAATAAAAATGATACTGATTTCGGGTATTTTTACTCTCACTAACGCTGTGATGTTTTCCTCGCATTATTTTCATCATTTTCCTAGCGTGTAGGCCTACACGTAGAAAGCGGAGTGATTTTGTTTTTTTTTCGGAAAAAAAATTCGCTGACGATGTGATTTTCGCTACAATTTATTTTTGACCGATTTGAAGTTTGTTTTAAGTTTTCGTCATACGCGTAGTCAAGTAAATATCCGGGTGGGTATTATTTATTCCCATACTGCCTAACATTTTAAAGTTGCTTAACGATTTGACATTTTTGTAGCCGCAACGATTAATTTGATTTAAACTGTTTTAATTGTGTCTATTGTCAGAGACAACAGACGGATACCATTCAAAAATCACACCACACAGAGAGCAATGCACACGAAGGCAAAAAATCAAACATGCAACATTTACAATGAAACAAAATACAATCTACTTTTGAGTTTTTCCCCCAAAAGTCATTCTCTCTGTAAGCATTCTTTTACTCACAGATAATTTTATCTTTAAATACTTAATAATGAACCGAGCTTAAAAGCTCTTCACAGAAAAAAAAGTCTTTTATATAAATTTATGCAAAGTATAATTAACCAAAGTTATGACTTTTGATTTTACTACGATCATTAAAATATGGTCAACTGTGCC
The DNA here is from genome assembly GCF_015706575.1 of Patiria miniata. Lineage (NCBI taxonomy): Eukaryota > Metazoa > Echinodermata > Asteroidea > Valvatida > Asterinidae > Patiria > Patiria miniata. Next base: position 35,361,882 of record NW_024037047.1, on the reverse strand, counting down.
CTCACTGCTCACAGACTAGCGAATTATAGACAATGCGGCGCTTTTACAGACGCTGTTAATCCCACATTTTTGACCTTTTAGTGTTACTATAAGAGCGTATATGTCACCTAAACAGAGAGCTCATTTAGGAATTAGTGTTAATTATTAACCAACATTTTCTCTGTGGTAACGTCCGTCCGTGTTTTTTTTTAAATGGTTTAAGTTTTAATGTTCAAGTTCTTCTGAAGGAAGGGGCCTCTTGGAAATCGGCGCTACTAATATGCACCGAAGAGGGTATCCCTTACAAGTGACACTGCACCAGGCATGGTCACTGTCAATTGCCGATGGCCTAGATTTTATGAATCTTGTTTGTTCTTAAACATTTTATACAATTATAAAGAAATTATATCGTCGTTGGTGGACAACACCAGGCATTGCCACTTTCTGTAGTTGTTTTACTAAGTTTGTTTAATTATTGTTTTGAGTTGGGCAAAGTACCAGCCAATGTCCGTATAGAGGGCAGCATTCCAGTTGATCGATAAAACATCACAAAATGACTCTCAATCAATTACAAAATCGACTATAAATTTGCGAGTGAAGTTTCTTAATAGCGAATATAAAATAAAATACACCAGTACTTTCAAGTTTAGGGGGACAGTGTTAATCTTTAGACTGATTTTCGTTTGCATTAAGTTAGTGTTATTTTTATACTTTTTTTTATTTATTTGTTTAGAAAACTTCTAAACTCCCCATCGCAGTGCCTGCAGGCTCAATGTGCGCATGCTCGCAGCGGGCTATGCTTGCTCCCTAATTTTCGTTTGCTTCATTTTCCCCAACACTGTTCATTGCACTTTGCTAAAACAGTTCCCTAGATTTTATCACTTCGAAGTATGGGACACGAAATCGCGCGATTACGCAGGTACGCGGATATGTGAATATGCGGATACGCGAGTACGTGGGTACGAAGACCAAGAGGAGATGAACATATTGTTCTTATTTAGGGCCTACTTCTATACATATGACAATCATAACGTACGTACGTGATACATTTAATTTATCACATACGTACGTGATAATATAATATTACGTACTAACGCAATATTAGTATTATTATTGCGTACATACCTGATAAATAAGTACATATTACGTACGTACATGTATTGCATATGTAAGTGATAATACGTGTATCCTTAAACGAGTATACGTTGTGTATACGTACTTAATAATTATCACGTGGGCCCTACGTACGTAATAATTATCACGTGAGCCCTACGTGATAATATTACCTACGTACGTGATAATATTCAAGTGACAATAACACATACGTAATAGTATTATGAAAAAAAAAACCTTAATAACTCCCATGTCCCTTCATGGTCTTCGTACCAAACCGTCTCCGGTCTAGCCACAAAAAACACACACGTGTTTGCCGAACATTACGTATGAATATGCCTTACTGTCGAACGGAAAAGCGATAGAACGCGGTGCGGAGGTTTCTAAACGCCTATGAGAATATTTCGACGAATCTAAATGCTTATAACTATTATCCTAGCACTCCTACAGATCCAGCAGCTGCTTTGCTTTGCGGATGCTGCATAATGCACGCCTGCAGCGTCTGCACTCCTCCCAACTTGACCTACAAAAACCGAATTAATTGTTTGCATGACTTGCACCAACGTTTGCACAGAATGTTGACTAGGTTTTATATTGTTTCAATTTATTTTTTAGTTTCTGAGACTGAGGTGGAGAACGTCTTTTAACTTTCTCCATAAAGGGAGTTACATAAGACCTGCAAGTCAATATGACAATGAAGGAGACGCTGTCACAGGTTTATCATTGAAAACACTGGTGTAAATTAGCGAGTTTAATTATTCAGGGACACCAATTTGGAAAAAAAAAAATCTTCCACTGGAATGCTACCCTTCAACTGTTCCACGTGCGAACGCAATGTCACTGCACGTATCAAATTCCTATGCAAATACGTGCGAACACAATCTCACTGCACGTGTCTGACGAATTCTTTCGAAATTGTATTTTCTCCCCACGTGCGAACACAATGTCATTGCCCATTTCAGACGAATTTCTATGCAAATGTTATACTCAACGTGCGAACGCAATGTCACTGCACGTAAATTATAAATTCCTATATGCAAATTAACACACGTGCGAACACAATGTCACTGCACGTGTCAAATTCCTATTTGCATTGCATTATTATTGAATAAAATAATCATTTTCGTTAACCTTAATTCTGCTGTAATTTATCTTCCATGTAAACGTTTTTTAACATCCAATGAAATTTAAGGAGTTCTCTGTTTCAGGTGACAAAACTCTACACATGTACATTAATCAGAGACATGTAACGTACCTCTTTCTACTCTTGAAGACATCGCCCCTCTTGGTGTTGATCTTGGAGAAAATGGTAACGATGTCTTCGTTAATACAATATAAATTGGACACAATGCGCACGTTCAATGATAATAAACAATTTCATACAGAGCCAAAATGATAATTTTGAACAGTGTAATGAGTTGCATGCAGTGAGCGTGAGGAGCACAACGACAGTAATGAAGGCCTAGCCCAGCACCGAAACAACAGCTTAAGATAAAGCCCGTGTACGCTAGGTCGCTGTACCATGGTGATCAGCGAGGCATGAATGTAACAATAGGGCTGGAGTCTGAGTGGAAATCTTCTAAACACGTATTTGCATAATGTGCATTCAGCACAAGCCTGGGTTAGAAATGAGAAACGGATAGAATGCTAATGACGTAATCCCGATGGGCGATTACATTTTGGTCACGAGACTTACTTAGAGGGGTGGCACAGTTTCATACTGATCAACTTGAGTTGAAAACAATTGCCTGTTTCAATAAATTTGTGAAGGACGAAACAAAATGTACTGCACCCACTTTTGGGGGTTGAATTTTTGGACTGATCGGTTACAGTCGCATCACCGGGGCACTTGCTCAATAAAAGGCATCTTCCGTTGGTGTAGCAGCGTATCAAGATTTTTTTTTGGGGGGGGGGGGCACATCCGTTCTGAACTTGATGTCGACATGTTTTATTTCACCGGTCACTTGGCCTCCGTAAAATCAAATGGGGGGGGGGGGGCTGGGCTGGTACCAAGTTTACAAACATTGGAGCGCTCTTCGAAACCGGCCATTTTATTCTAGTTCTGTATCTGGTGGAATATACTGCATGCATAATCTCATCAGGGGATAGGGATGTAATTTGCAGACGCAATGTTGACCGAGCAGATATTTACATGAAGTTGTAGCGTTTTCAGATTATCAATCCTCAATTATCAATTCGTATTAATTTTTAGTTAATTATCACACTTTAATTATCAATGTTCCTTTGGAACTTTTTAATGATTAATTCTCTTGAATGCATCACTCATTGTTTTCCTTGTATACACATACACCCACACAGTACCTATGCAATGTGTAGTCCCTATACTTTTATACAGAGCAAATGACCTTCACTGCCCACACACAAGTCTTTCAGGCGCGGATCCAGGGGTGGGCCGCGGGGGCACGTGCCCCCCGTCAAATTTGAGTCCCAAAAAAAAAATAGAAGGGGGAAAAAGAGGGGGAGGTGACAGAAAAGGAGGAGAGGAGGGAACCTCCTTACTGACAAAATACCGATATTAAACTTGAGCCTGCAAACATTGCGTACTCAACTCGAGAAGCTTCGAAATAAACCGCGATCCCACCCTGCATATACCGTTATTAAACCGATTCGTAAGAACGTACATGTACACGATTTATTCTCTACGAACATGCAGCTCAAACACACGTTGTGCATTGCTCTTTGGACCACACCATTGGTCAAGGGTGTGTTTTAGTAAGAACAATTTGCCAGCAGTTCCACGCGCTTTTGAATTACAAATTATACTTTTTCACGGAGTCCAAAACATGTCCTTGTTTTAAATTGACTTCTTCAACGTCACGTCATCATTCGTAAAGACTTTATTCGAGAAACGATGTAAAACCCTGAAAAAATTGAAACACCCCTGAAGGTCATGGATCCGTCAATAAAACATTTTTTTAACGAAGAAAGTTGAGATCCAAAGATTGGGTTTTGACGTTACTAGGCGTTGCAGAAAATACAAATCTGATAATTTTGGTACATAAAAGAGATCTGTTTGTTCTTAGGACAAAAACAATCAGCACTCAAGACATGCTCTTGCAAGCTAGACGAAACGCAAGTGTGTTGCTCTTTGAATTGCAAGCGACGTAAATTTGATCGTAGTTCGCCGGTGGCGACGCGGGCCGGCATCCGTGTCCCAGCCGGGAGGTATACACCTATTCCCGATGTGTACTTCTCAACGTTATTGTCAACCATTATTTACTGCAATGTTTTTTTACATAACTAAATGACGAATACTCCTTCAAAATTGTACCATGGCGCCGAAAGACCCAATGTCAATTATATGTCCAGTCGCAATGTCTCACACAATTTGTCTTGCCGCTCCACCTATCTGCCGATGGTATATTTACAAATACATGCACGTGTAATATGCCCTATTCTTGAAATTAAAACTGGACTGAATTAAAAGAACATTTCTTTAAAATGTTTGGGCATTTTACATTATGCAAAAAAAGAGGGAGAAACTTGGATGACGTTTGATTAATTTCTGTAGTCATGAGATAAAACTGAGCTGTGAAGTTACAATGGAGGCTAATTGCTCCTCTGTTTAAGTTTGATTAAATTACACTAATTTTAAACTTGAATTCGATTAACATGTTCAAGTGGTTTGTTCTTGTTGATATAACTGAAAAATTTCAACTTCAAACAGAACATTTAATAGAAAGCATCCTTACACCAGCTACCAAACTAAGTTTTTACAATTCCTTTTTCAAAATATATTGCACGAAGACATGCAGACGAAAATACATGGTATCAAGTGAAGAACAGAAGAAACTGAGAAGGCTTGTAAAAAGCAAGAGTAATTTTAATCAATGAAAAAATCTTATAATCTTTAAACAAATTTAGTCAAATAACTCCGGGGAAGAGGAGCCAGGAATCGCCTCAGATTGCACCACAGAGCATGTAGAATCCAAAATTTTCCGGGGCCCTTAAGCGGGCCCCGGACCCCACGCCGAAAGATGTTCGCGCTACGCATTGGTCTTCGGGCAGATGCCCTATACTCATCACTGCAAGATACGATTCCTTTTCAAAAATAAGCACGGAAATAACTATGCAGACAAAAATATTTGGCATACAAGTGAAAAACAGACAAATATAAAAGGCTTGTAAACGAAAGAGTATATTATAAAACCAATGAAAAATATCCTCGTAATCTTAAAACATTTTGCTCAAATAACTGGGAAAAAGGGGCCAGGAGTCCCCTCAGAATACACCACACAGCATCTGAAATTCCAATTTTCTGGGGCCCTTAAGCGGGCCCCGGACCCCACGTGGTAAGACAGGCGTGATCCACCCTCGCATTAGTCCTCGGAGCAAATGTCACAACGCATCGTTGCAACAGTTAACAAAACGAAGTCAATACAATTCCTTTTCAAAAATAAAAGCAAGAAAATATAAAGAGGAAAATAGTTTGTAAAAGTAAGAGTATGTTTTTAAAAAATCCTTATCTTAAAAACTTTTGCTGAACTAATTCAGTCGAAAGGAGCCAGGAATCGCCTCAGATTGCACCACAGAGCATCTAGAATCAAAAATTTCCCAGGGCCCTTAAGCGGGCCCCGGACCCCACGCCGTTAGGGCTTCGCGCTCCGCGCTCGCATTAATTCTCGGAGCAAATGATTTTTTTTTTTTACAACAGTGTGCCCCCCGTCTAAAAAATTCCTGGATCCGCGCCTGTCTTTGGTCAGTTTCTTAGTACGACCAAGTTATTTTCAAGATCATTGTTTTGAGGAACCATATTACTCATTCCTAGTCATTTTTCTGAGACTCAAGGAAACCACGATATGACTAAGTTTTCCCATTCGTAAGTATTTCTTATTCTCAAGACTTCCTGTTTCCACCAGTATATACGTGCTGCTCCACTAGCAGTATCTCATTCTGTTTCAATTCTGTTTCAATTCCAATTCCGTTCCATTTCCATTCTTAGTCTATTTCGGTTCACCCAGTTCTCTTTGTCTCAGTTCACTGTAACCAGTTCAATCAATCAATGTGTATTAAAATATTGTTGTGGAATAAACATTCACGGTAAACACAGTCCTCAACCAAATTGTGTATCGACCTATCCATTCCCCAACAACATTAGATACACACTCTTGGAAAAAAAATGGTCCAGTTAACATGGTTAACTTATTCCTTATGATGGGACTTGCGGTTTGGCCGAAGTCAATTGAGCGTGATCGGCTGACTGATAAGGTTTACGCACAAAACCCCGAGCCAACGAGGTTTTTGTATAGAAAGCTGCCGAACCACATTTTGCGAGAGAGTGTTCGTAATGAAAATCCCACTAAACTAAAGTGTTTTCCAGAAATGAAACCACAGCAACGCCCTCGATTGTCCGGAAAAGCACGACAAATTGTTAATGTTTTAAAAAAGAAGTGCATTGTTCAATAACATTTGCCAATAACGAATTTCAAATAGTTTTTACACATTGAAGAGGAGTAGATAGTTGCACAAAATGTGTTCCTAAGAAAAATAATCATCGCGTGGACACTTTACTTTGTAATAATGTCGAAACACTATACATGGCTGGTCGTGTACAATTCACTTATGAACGGTGGCCTTTGCAAGGCAATATCCGTTAAATCATCATTTTTTTCAATGTCCTTTCCTGTCAGGCATGTAATTTGCAAAATTATGAGAAAATACTCATTCCAGCATAAACAAATGTAGATTTCAACTAAAACGAGAAAAGTGTCAAATAGTTATTTAGGCTTTTCAGTAAACGCTAAGTATTGAGATGATGTATTGGGCTGGACTGGGCTAGGCTTGGATGGGGTCGGTTGGATGTGACTTGGACTGGGCTGGGTTGGGTTGGGCTGGGGCTTGGCTCAGCTTGGCTTGGTTCGGCTTCTGCTCGGCTCTGCTTGGCTCAAGTCGGTTCGGTTTGATTCTGGTCTCTTTTATTGGGAGAAGGTTGTGATTACAATAGTAAAAGTTTAGGGAAACATCATGTGAAAGAACTATTGCTTGAGAAAAAAAGTGCCTTTGTCCATAGTACGCACGATGTGGAGGTTGAATGAACCAGTTTAGTGTTTATTCCAAATACATGATGGGATTTCCTGTTACACTGGTGCGAATTGGCGCAAACAAGGAAACGAACATGAACAAATGGGCAAATAAGGAAATACAAAAATCCATACAAAGCAAACACAGGAAATATTTATAAAAAAAACAGACGTGGATTATATCATTTCAAATGAGTAAGTATCCCGACCACGTTACATATAGTCTTCAGAGTCCATGCTCATACTTCAGGCGTTGTACCATTCTGTCCATAGAGAAAAAGCAAAGGCCCGACGTGAACACAGTCCAAAACCTGTACATACGAACGTACGACAGTACATCACAAAGATATATACAAAGAAAGTAGCGGAGCCTTTTTCTTCCTGGACAGTCGGCTTCTTTCCAGTAATTTACCGCTCAGAAAGAGACATTTGGTGGAGATTTGCAACATCTTAATCGGGGAACCTAGCGGTGAATATGGCACGGAATCAATCATCTGTGATCATTCCGTCTCACGTGCAAGTTGTTTTAGGATGCTTTCTTTTTGCGACATTGTTTGGTTTCAATGAAGGCTTGGGCGACGGCGTTGTGATACTGACACGGAGCTCACCGAGACCACCAACTGGATCTGTTACGGTCGTAGAAGGTGGAACATTACTTCTACGTTGCTCTGTCTCAACGAACATGTTGCGGGAAGTCTGGTGGGGAAAAGAAAGTGAGAGCGGTGTTGTGCATCTGACCAAAAACAAAGGTACACTGACGGATGATTCTCGTGTTTCTGTATCAAGGAGCGCAAACTTCACCAGGAATAACATTTATTACCGTAATTACACTATTCGAAAAAGTCCAGTAGCAGTGACGGACGCCAGACATTACTTTTGCCTGGCTAGATGGAAGCTAAGTACATATAACAACGCAATGACAGACGCTAACGGTGCGTTGACAGTGTCTTTGAAAGGTTTCCAAAATGATACCCCTAACTGCTGATCAACGGGCAATTGCACTAATCAGACTTTGGCGTTGTGCAAGACTGAGCATGCTTTCCCCGGCGTGAACATCACCTGGACGGATGAAGAGACTGGCCAAGTAGACTGGCCAGGTAATAGCTACTCATCATTTCATTCTCGCCGATAACACGATCCACCTGTTCGTATACGACGTTGTTTAAATCTTCTGAACCTCTGCTCCCTGCGATGTCATCGTCCTGAGATGTCGGCGTCATCGTCTCCTTTGGAATTGTCGTTACTGAGTACGGAACGACTGCAAGTTCCATGTCTGGTGGTTGATTTCCCACGACTGGTGTGACCGTTTCCCTCTTTGGATCGTTCCTTCGTCTCTTGACTGTCTGTTGACGCTTCCTTATGCACGCCATGGAATTCAGAAAGCCGACAACGATGGCAGGGATTCCCACTGCAGCCGCGAAATATCCCGTCTGGATTTCATCGGTGCCTGCGCGAGTAGGAGGGAAGTCTGATGAGTGACACATTCCACCAATGAAAATGCCTGATGTCGGGTGCGCTGCATCGGAGGAGGCTCTCGTGGTGATATCTGAAGCAGAGGAAGTCACAGCTGTTGGAGAAATAGAACAGGTCTGGCTCCGGCCCGGAAATGCAGGACTCTTGACCGTACAAACCAGGACCTGCTTCTGCAGCTCTCGGCTAACTTGGTACGAACTCCGGACCCATTTCCGTCCGCTGGTATCCGTGCTCATTTCAGCGCTGGTGACCGAGACTACTTGGCCAGTCTCTTCATCCGTCCAGGTGATGTTCACGCCGGGGAAAGCATGCTCAGTCTTGCACAACACCAAAGTCTGATTAGTGCAATTGCCCGTTGACCAGCAGTTAGGGATATCATTTTGGAAACCTTTCAAAGACACTGTCAACGCACCGTTAGCGTCTGTCATTGCGTTGTTATATGTACTTAGCTTCCATCTAGCCAGGCAAAAGTAATGTCTGGCGTCCGTCACTGCTACTGGACTTATTCGAATAGTGTAATTACGGTAATAAATGTTATTCCTGGTGAAGTTTGCGCTCCTTGATACAGAAACACGAGAATCATCCGTCAGTGTACCTTTGTTTTTGGTCAGATGCACAACACCGCTCTCACTTTCTTTTCCCCATCAGACTTCCCGCAACACCAGACTTCCCGCTGAGCCCCAGCTCAGCCCAGCCCATCCCAGCCCAGCCAAGACTAGAATTGCCAAGCCCAGCCATACTAGATCAGCACAGCCCAGATCAGCCGAGCCCAGCCAAGCCAAGGGGGGGGGGGGGGGGGGGGTGTGGGGGGGGGGGGGGGGGTGGGGGGTGGAACCATCTGTCGATTAGGGCGCTGTTCAAAACCAACGATTCAAAACCGACGGTTATGCCCAACTATAACGGACAATAATATGGTGCTTTTAAGGGCGATACATGCGCAAAAAAAAAGACACCCATAACGGCCGATTGCACCAAAAAGGGCAATATTACAATTCAGAATAACAGCAATTGTAAAAAAAAAGAAGGGAACTTTTTACAAATGCGGGGGGGGGGGGTAAGCGGTGGTGAAAAAAGAGTCATTTGAATGGACAAGGGCAGTCTTTACAAAAAAAATTGGGGGAGTAAATACCCCTCTTACTCCCCCCCCCCCGACCCCGCTGGTTACGCCTATGAGAGGGTCTCCGACGCATGCATGTTACCTTACACAGCAAAAATTGTGTTTAGAGTTTGTGCATAGGCCTATTCTCTAAAACACGTATTTTTTCACGCATTTAATAACACGACTTGTTTAGGTTTATGGATGTGGCATGTTTAGGTACATGAGAAAAGCCTATAATGAACCACCAAGCATAAATAACAAAAGAAAAAGAAATAACACTTTTTCTTCTTTTTCATAAGTTATTAATGATGTTACCATGCCGTGCATGCGCATAGGTAAAATAAGCCCATAAATGTAATTGATCTATCTCCATACAAATTATTGGACATAATCAATATTTGTAATGAATCACGATCATTGCATTTGAAAATTCCTGTCATAATAATAGCGAAACAATGTTTGTCAAATGTTACATTATGCCGGATATGTAGGCCCAGTACTGTAATCTTACGCGACGTGCTTCGGCACACTGCACGAAACCGTCCTCTCTCTTGCTGGAGTTCCCTTCGTAAAGAAGTAAGTTCCACTTTCTCTGCAAATCTCACTTATTTTGCACATTTCATTCATCGAAATACCTTATTTTGAGCTAACCATGTTGAATGCAGGTTCATAGAACATGTAGACCGAGTGTGGACTCGAACCAAAATCAGAATCTGTCATTTTGGACAAGTTTTCTGTGAAGCACTTTTGGGAAACTATGTGTGAAGTTTTGTGTGAAGATTAATCGCGTGACTTTCACGTGAAGCATACGGCTGTTTCATGTATGGTCTCGACGACTATTTATGTATTCGCTCTGTGTGTTGTTACACAGGTTGACTCTTATAAGAAAGTGGAGAAAGCGGGTCTGCACAGTGCTCATAAATCAGATTACTATTTGCTCATAACTCGAATTACTATTTGTTCATAACTCAGATTACTATTTGCTCATAATTCTGATTACTATTTGCTCATAACTCAGATTACTATTTACTCATGATTAACTCAGACTACATTTTGCTCAAAAGTGCACCTTACTCAGAGTATATTTTACTCATATCATAATTAAGCCCATAACTCATAATTGAGATTTAACTCATCAATAGCTCATATCTTAAATTGTATTACACCTTAATTATTTGGGTACATGCATCTGGGCTATATATATTGCTGGACGTGTTGATACTTGTTCAAAGCAAGACAGTGAGATAACCATATTTCAATATTTGACGATATTCCTGTAAGCGGATGTGAAATACATTTACTATAGTTCATCATCGCACATTTAGTTGAATATTTGTACTGATATAGTGATACAGTGCTTACACGTAGATCATTTACACTGTGATAGCTGAGTATATCTTTGGCATACTACAAATATTGCCAAACATTCTTGATATTTTTGTCGCTGGCACGTGGCCCACCACTGGTATTCTTTGGCATAAGCTGTGGTATAGGCTTTTTATTATAGCTTTTGTGTCTTAGCATAATACTTGTTAACATCCTTTAACTGATTTGACGTGACAGATATTTTACGCAAACTTAGAATATTTTAACTGGCTGATTTCCGGATAGTATTATTTTTTTTCACTAATTGTCTACAATTTACGCAAAAAAGATTAAGTTTCATTAAAACATTGGAAAACATCTTGACAGTAAATATTGCCTTCAATTCGTGCTTATTTCTGATTGTTTTTCCCCTTTAATAGCCAAGGATATCCATTCTTAATTAATCATTAAGCGGACTTACCACGTTAGGCAGCAATTACCCTACGCGTAACCGTGACATTACTAACAGGCTTTCATACTGTGCAAAAACAAATTACACGTGCCTTGTACATGTGAAGAAAAAAAGTAAGTACCCCAAAAATGTTTAAAGTCTAGGCACCATTTTTACCGTGTACATATGTGGCCGGGGTTACTGTTTTCAAACTTGTGTTAAAATCGAAGTATGCCTCAAAAATGGCTGAGTGGTTATGTCGTCTCCCAACTGCTGTCAGCATTAAGTCAAGTCAAGACAATCACTCATTTAAAAAGTGGATGAAAGATTTATTTGAAATGAAATTCTCGGTATTTTTCATTTCCTGGTTTGCTTGTTGGTATCGATTATTTGTATTCGATTATGAATTCGGTTTTATGATCAGTCTTACTGGGCCATCTTTGAGTGACTAATCGTGCAGACTGTAATTTTGGATCTGCATGAATTTTTTTCACGGGAAACAATCAGCCCTGCACCTTTTGCTCTAATTCAGGGCTGAATGATGATAGATAGGATTATCCACCATCAATTCATCAAATCCTCCAGTCGTCGATGGAGTGCCTCCAGGCTTTGAAGTGCCATTGTCACTTACCGGTACGACATCGGTGTCACCTCCCTTAGTCCCCATGACACCGCTGCTGCTGCTGCTATAGTTGACATATTCGTACACGGCGTCATCGTCCTGTGTCCCCTGAGTGACGAAGTCGCAGACAGTGTCGTCCGGGACGACACTAAGACCGTGTTCCACACTCCCATCCATATGTGGTACGTCTGCGAAAGTGACCAATCCGCAAGAAGTGTCCAACTGAACTTTGACCCGGGAGTTTTGCTTCAAACTGACTGCGGTAGTTTCCCTCTTGGCCCCATGCACCAATTCCGTAACTGTGTCAGGGATTAAAGAAGCGGCAACGGTCGTCGCATCGTCGCTCCTATCTCTAGAGATCCCTGCATTTGTTTTCTCACTCTCGAGTTCTCGATGCCTCTTCCGTTTCAGGATGCAAATCACCAGAACACAGCCGACAATCATAAAGAAAGGGGTGAGTAGTGCCGCTACAATTATGCCAGTGTTGGAATGTGGGACATTTGAAGTATCTGCTGCTACAGTTGAAGTCTCTGCAGCTACAGTAACAGCTGTTGGAACTCGACCAGTGGCGGTTGGGGTATTTAGAAAGATGGAACCGATAGAGCAACTCCGATTCTGTCCTGGAAATGCAGAACTTGTCACTGTGCATACCAAGACTTGATTCTGCAGGTGCTCCCCGAGCTTAACAACACTCCTCACGCGTTCGTTCTGCGGTAGTTCTGTGCTGTAGACGAGACCTGTGACTTCCTTGTCAGAATGGTCCACTCTCCAAGTGATGGTCACCTCAGGGTTGCCGATCGCAGTGTCGCACCACACGGCGATGCTTTCAGTTGAAATCCGATCGCTTTCATTCGTGGCACAGATCGGGTTTTCTGCCGGAAAGTACTGCACCGATACGAAGATGTATCCAAACAAGTAAGCACCTCCCAACTCGGCGTGACAAGTGTACCTTCCAGCATCCGATTCGGTGATGTCGGTTATTTGCAAAGAATATACACTGTGCTCGCCAAACGAGCGATTTGCAATGGAAACTCGGGAATCATTTGTATGAATGATGGAATTCTGGGTGAGCCAATTAGTGTCTTCGGATCCATTTGACTTACCCCACCAAACTCGATATAAAGCTTTGCTCGAGGCAGAGCAGTTCATAGACAGTGTCTTGCCTTCTGTGATATTAATGAACTCGCTGGCTGGACTAGCTGAGCCTTGAGTAAGTAACAGAGGAGTCACTTCTCGAGGAATGCAACTCAGCAAAACCACACTCATCAGAAGGTAGTACATGTACCTCCAAGACGCTGGCTGAGATTGTACCTGTTGTTGCTTGAGAAGCATCATGATGTGTCGCATGGTTCGCTGCACGCTCGTGACTAAGATTAGCTGCTGTGGAGCGAATAAGTAACACTACACACATGTATACCTATACGAATTTGATATTAAGTTATTTATCGCTTCTCTTTATAACTTGTAACTTGCGGCTGGCATGTTGTGATAGTGTCACAGGTTTTGCTTTTGCCACTCAGTCACATAATGTAGAAAAGAATCTTGTGCACGCGAATGAAAAACAAAATGTGTCATAACAGAACGATGCATGTCAGCATTTCTTTCGTTTTGTTTCCTGATTTAATTGATTTTATTTATTCAACTGTAGGCTTCTTTGTAAACACACACTTTCAGTGTTGATTTCATATTCGATTGATGTCGACGTTTTTAAGGCAAATTTAGGGCGGAAATGAATATTATGTGAAAGTCAGTCGGTCCTTTACGGTCTCCGCCAGTCAAAAAAAAATGGGGAAATAGCCTCCTATACAGGGTGACCCCAAAAATGCAACCCTGATACATTGCGGGTTTTTTTTTCCAGATCGCGATCGGTGTGTTTTAAGTTTTGAATATCAGATTAAGCTGAGACTTTTTCTTTCAAATACATGTTCTAAAAAAATAATGAAAACAGCACATTGGGTTGGTGAGAAAATGCCAATTATGCCAAAGAAAGTAATTTAGACTCCTTTCCAATAGTGCTTCACAATAAACATGACACTGTTCGCCCATTGTTCAATTGTCTTTAATGTGTGCGATTTCTTTATTACATGTATATTGAGATATTTATGATGCCTGAAAGGTTGATAATTGAGCTAACAATATAAGGTATTTCCATCAAATTCTTTGGACTCTTGTCATGTGCCGTGTTTTGATGTTTTTGTTGGTAAGAACTAGGACACAATGCGACATGAATTTCATGCACAAATAGGTACATTGTAAGTCTCTAAACTGTGGTAATGTCATTGGAATGGACCAAAAATGAGGTGTGTTAAATAATTGCCATATTGTGAACAACGGGATGAGTAGTAGGTGAGGGGTAAATTGGGCATTGTTTTGAGGATTTTGTGAGGAGGAGGAGGAGTGAGTTAAGGAGTGAGTTGTGAGGAGGGAATTTGTGATGAGGAGGAGCAAGTTGTGGATCTGTGGGGAGGAGGAGGATTAAGTTGAGGAGGGAGTTTGTGGATCAAGTTGTGGATCTGTGTGTATCAAGTTGTGGATCAAGTTCTATTTATATATATAATACACGCTGAAAAGATGGAATAAAGACGGCGGCGGCGGTGGCGGTGTCTGCGCATGTCAGAGGAGATCCAAGTTGCGCGCGCGCGTGTCCTTCTTCTCGCTCGCCGTCGAGGTACATCCGCGTTCTTGTTAGCAATTTATTTGAAATAATCTCATCATTGTCCATTTAATAAGGGAATAAATGTGTGCTCCTGAGGTTTTTATCACTCTGTTTAAGACCGCTTAGAGTCTGGGTGCTGATAATTACCCGAGCCGGAGGCGAGGGTAATTATCAGCACCCAGACTCTAACCGGTCTTAAACAGAGTGATAAATACCGACCGAGCACATATTTATTCCCATTCATAAATACCTTTTCGGTAAAAAAAAATATCAAATAGTTCGATCAAAAATCCCGATTTTGTTCAAGAAGTTCACTTCATGCTTTTTTAAACATCCCTCTAGCAAAATAATGAAGTGTTCAGCTGGCGATTAAGACGTAAACAACCCTTTTATGGAGATTGACGCGCGCGTGGCACGTTCTGCGCGATGTCGCGCAGAACGCACCTGGGGCGTTGCGTTTTGAATTTAGAACTATAAAATTATGACTCGCTTGTAGTGTTGCGCATGCCTACATGAGGATTGTACGGTGAAAGTTCAACCAATGGAACGGTAAGAGGCACTGGATTTTTAGGAGTCCACATTTTATTGTGACACTGGAAAAGTGTTTAAGACCAGCTAGCCATGTCTTTATCATCCGTTTAAGACCGGCCACGTGACAGGCTCTCGACCAATAGGAATAGCTAAACTGTCTGAGGTATTTATGAATAATGTTTATTTCCTGGTTCTGCTCTGTTATCTGTCGATCGTATACGTATCCGGTTTTATTTGTCAATATACATGACTGAGCAAATAAAATATGCATGATTCAAAAACTTTCCACTGAGACGGGTTAACTTGTCACATTTTTTTTCATGTCTAATTCATGTCTTATCCCACGTGTTCGAGGTTTGTATTGTTCTTTGTTGTCTATGTGCTTCATAAATTGTACTTGGTTGTTGCAGCGCAGTGTTGTGATGACGAGGCTCAGGCTTGATTCTGTGCCAATTCGCGCCCGTGTAGCAGGAATCCCACCATTACATTTAGAATACAAAACTGGTGTGTTAAACCTTTCCATTCTGCGTTTCTTACAGGCTGCAACTGCAAGTATTGAATAGGAGGTTGCAGCTCCAGTTATCTCTGGAAATAATGGTCACCCCGTCATAAAGCGAATGTAAAAAAAACACACAATGGCCCTATCCCGTGTTCACCGTCAGTTCTTTTCAGAGTCACTTCACTTTTTCCGGATATTTACTTCACATGGTGTATCCGTAAAACACTCTACGTAAACCTTGCCACTAAAAAAGCCTAGTACCGGATTGAGCCGAGCTGAGCCTGCACAAGCCAAGCCGAACGGAACCCCAGCTCAGCCCTGCTCAGACCAGCCCATCCCAGCCCAGCCCAACCCAGCCAAGACTAGAATTGCGAAGCCCAGCCATACTAGATCAGCACAGTCCAGATCAGCCCAGCCCAGCCAAGCCAAGGGGGGGGGGGGGGGGGGGCTGGAACCATCTGTCGATTAGGGCGCTGTTCAAAACCAACGATTTCATTTTTCGGTGGGGTCGCTGTTCAAAACCGACGGTTATGCCCAACTATAACGGACAATAATATGGTGCTTTTAAGGGCGATACATGCGCAAAAAAAAAGACGGCCGATGGCACCAAAAAGGGCAATATTACAGTTCAGAATAACAGCAATTGTTAACAAAAGAAGGGAACTCTTTACAAATGCGGGGGGGGGGGTAAGCGGTGGTGAAAAAAGGGTCATTTGAATGGAAAAGGGCAGTCTTTACAAAAAAAATTGGGGGAGTAAATACCCCTCTTACTCCCTCACCCCGACCCCGCTGGTTACGCCTATGAGAGGGGTTCCGACGCATGCATGTTACCTTACACAGCAAAAGGTGTGTTTAGAGTTTGTGCATAGGCCTATTCTCTAAAACACCTATTTTTTTTCACGCATTTAATAACACGACTTGTTTAGGTTTATGGATGTGGCATGTTTAGGTACACGAGAAAAGCCTATAAAGAACCACCAAGCATAAATAACAAAAGCAAAAGAAATAACACTTACTACTTTTACACTTTTTTTTCTTTTTCATAAGTTATTAATGATGTTACTGTGGCGATCCGACTCGAAACAAGACTTCACTCCTCCTTGAGACCAGTCTATTATTTACTGTTTACAGCGTCTCCGTGTAACGCTGCGACCACATTACTGCAACCATGCCGTGCATGCGCATAGGTAAAATAAGCCCATAAATATAATTGATCTATCTCCATACAAATTATTAGACATTTAATCAATATTTGTGATGAATCACGATCATTGCATTTGAATATTCCTGTCATAATAATAGCGAAACAATGTTTGTCAATTGTTATATTATGCCGGATATGTAGGCCCAGTACTGTAATCTTACGCGACGTGCTTCGGCACACTGTACGAAACTGTCCCCTCTCTTACTTGAGTTCCCTTCGTAAAGAAGTAAGTAGCACTTTCTCTGCAAATCTCACTTTATTTGCACATTTCATTCATCGAAATACCTTATTTTGAGCTAACCATGTTATGAATGCAGGTTCATAGAACATGTGAACCGAGTGCAGACTCAAACCAAAATCAGAATCTGTCATTTTGGACAAGTTTTTCTGTGAAGCACTTTTTGGAAACTGTGTGTGAAGTTTTGTGTGAAGATAAATCGCGTGACTTTCACGTGAAGCATACGGCTGTTTCATGTATGGTCTCGACGACTATTTATGTATTCGCTCTGTGTGTTGTTTACACAGGTTGACTCTTATAAGTAGAGAGAGCGGGTCTGCACAGTGCTCATAACTCAGATTACTATTTGCTCATAACTCGAATTACTATTTGCTCATAACTCAGATTACTATTAGCTCATAATTCAGATTACTATTTGCTCATAACTCAGATTACTATTTACTCATGATTAACTCAGACTACATTTTGCTCAAGAGTGCACCTTATACTCAGAGTATATTTTACTCATGTCATAATTAAGCCCTAGCTCATAATTGAGATTTAACTCATAAATAGCTCATATCCTAAACTGTATACCATAACTATTTTGGGTACATACATCTGGGCTATATATATTGCTGGACGTGTTGATACTTGTTCAAAGCAAGACAGTGAGATAACCATATTTCAATATTTGACGATAGATATTCTTGTCAGCTGATGTGAAATACATTTACTGTAATTCATCATCGCAGATTTAGTTGAATATTTGTACTGATATAGTGATACAGTGCTTATATACACGTCGAACATTTACACTGTGATTGCTGAGCATATCTCTGGGTGATTTTTTTGTCGCTGGTGGCCCACCACTGGTATTCTTTGGCATCAGCTGTAGCATAGCCTTTTTATTATAGCTTTTGTGTCTTAGCATAATACTTGTCAACATCCTTTAACTGATTTGACGTGACAGATATTTTACTCAAACTTAGAATATTTTAACTGGCTGATTTCCGGATAGTATTAATTTCCTTTACTAATTGTCTACAATTTACTCACATACGATTAAGTTTTATTAAATCATTGAAAAAACATCTTGACAGTAAATATTGCCTTCAATTCGTGCTTATTTCTGATTGTTTTACCCCTTTAATTGCCAAGGAGATCTGTTCTTAACTAATCATTAAGCGGACTTACCACGTTAGGCAGCAATTACCCTACGCGTAACCGTGACATTACTAACAGGCTTTCATACTGTGCAAAAACAAATTACACATGCCTTGTACATGTGAAGAAAAAAAGTAAGTACCCCAAAAATGTTTAAAGTCTAGGCACCATGTTTACCGTGTACATATGTGGCCGGGGTTACTGTTTTCAGACTTGTGTTAAAATCGAACTATGCCTCGAAAATGGCTGAGAGGTTATGTCTCCCAACTGCTGTCAGCATTGAGTCAAGTCAAGACAATCACTCATTTAAAAAGTAGAAGAATGATTTATTTAAAATGAAATTCTCGGTATTTTTCATTTAATTTCCTGGTTTGCTTGTTGGTATCGATTATTTGTATTCGATTATGAATTCGGTTTTATGATCAGTCTTACTGGGCCATCTTTGAGTGACTAATCGTGCAGACTGTAATTTTGGATCTGCATGATTTTTTTCACGGAAAACATTCAGCCCTGCACCTTTTGCTCTTATACAGGGCTGAATGATGATAGATAGGATTATCCACCATCAATTCATCAAATCCTCCAGTTGTCGATGGAGTGCCTCCAGGCTTTGAAGTGCCATTGTCACTTTCCGGTACGACATCGGTGTCACCTCCCTTAGTCCCCATGACACCGCTGCTGCTGCTGCTTTAGTTGACATGTTCGTACAAGGTGTCATCGTCCTGTGTCCCCTGAGTGACGAATTCGCAGACAGTGTCGTCCGGGACGACACTGAGACCATGTTCCACACTCCCATCCATATGTGGTACGTCTGCGAAAGTGACCAATCCGCAAGAAGTGTCCAACTGAACTTTGACCCGGGAGTTTTGCATTAAACTGACTGCGGTAGTTTCCCTCTTGGCCCCATGCACCAATTCTGTAACTGTGTCAGGGATTAAAGAAGCGGCAACGGTCGTCGCATCGTCGCTCATATCTCCAGAGATTCCTGCATTTGTGTTCTCACTCTGGAGTTCTCGATGTCTCTTCCGTTTCAGGATGCACATCACCAGAACACAGCCGACAATAATAAAGAAAGGGGTGAGTAGTGCCGCTGCAATTATGCCAGTGTTGGAATGTGGGACATTTGAAGTATCTGCAGCTACAGTTGAAGTCTCTGCAGCTACAGTTGAAGTCTCTGCAGCTACAGTAACAGCTGTTGGAACTCGACCAGTGGCGGTTGGGGTATTTAGAAAGATGGAACCGATAGAGCAACTCCGATTCTGTCCTGGAAATGCAGAACTTGTCACCGTGCATACCAAGACTTGATTCTGCAGGTGCTCCCCGAGCTTAACAACACTCCTTACGTGTTCGTTCTGCGGTAGTTCTGTGCTGTAGATGCTACCTGTGCCTTCTTTGTCAGAATGGTCCACTCTCCAAGTGATGGTTACCTCAGGGTTGCCGATCGCAGTGTCGCACCACACGGCGATGCTTTCAGTTGAAATCCGATCGCTTTCATTCGTGGCACAGATCGGGTTTTCTGCCGGAAAGTACTGCACCGATACGAAGATGTATCCAAGCAATTGAGCACCTCCCCACACGGCTTGACAAGTGTACTTTCCAGCATCCGATTCGGTGATGTTGGTTATTTGCAAAGAATATGCATTGTGCTCGCCAAACGAGCGAGTTGCAATAGAAACTCGGGGATCATTTGTCTCAACGATGGAATTCTGGGTGAGCCAATTAGTGGCTTCGGATCCAATTGACTTACCCCACCAAACGCGATATAAATCTTTGCTCGAGGCAGAGCAGTTAATAGACAGTGTCTTGCCTTTTGTGATATTAATGAACTCGCTGGCTGGCCTAGCTGAGCCTTTAGTCAGAAACAGTGGAGTCACTTCTCGCGGAATGCAACTCAGCAAAACCACACTCATCAGAAGGAAGTACACGTACCTCCAAGACGCTGGCTGAAATTGTACCTGTTGTTGCATCATGATGTGTCGCGTGGTTCGCTGCACGCTTGTGACTAAGATTATCTGCTGTGGCGCGAATAAGTAACACTATGCACATGTATACCTAAACGAATTTGATATTAAGTCACCCAGTTATTCATCGTTTCCTGTTTATGACTTGTAACTTGCGGCTGGCATGTTGTGATAGTGTCACAGTTTTTCCTTTTGCCTCTCAGTCACATAATGTAGAAAAGAAACTTGTGAACGCGAATGAAAAACAAAATGTGTCATAACAGAACGATGCATGTCAGCATTTCTTTCGTTTTGTTTCCTGATTTAATTGATTTCATTTATTCAACTGTAGGCTTCTTTGTAAACACACACTTTCAGTGTTGATTTCATATTCGATTGATGTCGACTTTTTTAAGGCAAATTTAGGGCGGAAATGAATATTATGTAAAAGTCAGCCGGTCCTTTACGGCCTCCCCTAGTAAAAATAAAAAATGGGTAAATAGCCTCCTATACAGAGTGACCCCAAAATGCAACCCTGATACATTGCGGGGTTTTTTTCTTCAAAATCGCCATCTGTGTGTTTTAAGTTTTGAATATCAGATAAAGCTGAGAGTTTTTCTTTCAAATACATGTTCAAAAAATTATAAAACAGCACATTGGGTTGCTGAGAAAATGCCAATTATGTAACAGAAGTGATTTTGACTCCTTTCCAATGGTGTTTTAAACAGTTAAACATGGTACTGTTCGCCCATTGTGCAATTGTCTTTTACTTGTGCAATTTCTTTAATAAATTGAGATATTTACGATGCCTGAAAGGTTGATAATTGAGCTAAAAAATAAGGTATTTCCATCAAATTCGTTTGCACTCTTGTCATATTATGTGCCGTGTTTTGGTGCTTTGTTGGTAAGAACTAGGACACAATGGGATACATGAATTAGATGCACAAATAGGTACAGTGTTAGTCCCTTAACTGTGGTAGTGTCATTAAAATGGACCAAAAATGAGGTGTGTTAAAAAATTGGCATATTCTCAACAACAGAATGAGCAGTAGGTGAGGGGAAAATTGGGCATTGTTTTCAGGATTTTGTGAGGAGGAGGAGGAGTGAGTTAAGGAGTGAGTTGTGAGGAGGGAGTTTGTGATGAGGAGGAGCGAGTTGTGGATCTGTGAGGAGGAGGAGGATTAAGTTGAGGAGGGAGTTTGTGAATCAAGTTGTGTATCTGTGTGGATCAAGTCGTGGATCAAGTTCTATTTATAGATAGAATAAACGCTGAAAAGATGGAATAAAGACGGCGGCGGCGGTGGCGGTGTCTGCGCATGTCAGAGAAGTTCCAAGTTGCGCGCGCGCGTGTTCTCCTGCTCCTCGCCGTCGAGGTACATCCGCGTTCTTGTTAGCAATTTATTTGAAATGATCTCATCATTGTCCATTTAATAATGTTGATTTCCTGGTTCTGCTCTGTTATCTGTCGATCGTATACGTATCCGGTTTTCTTTGTCAATATACATGACTGAGCAAATAAAATATGCATGGTTCAAAAACCTTCCATTGAGACTGGCTAACTTGTCACATATTTTTTTCATGTCTAATTCCTTGTTTCACATTGTTGATATCGATCCCACGTGTTCGAGGTTTGTAGTCTTTATTGTCTACGTGCTTCATAAATTGTCCTTGTTTGTTGCAGCGCAGTGTTGTGATGACGAGGCTCAGGCTTGATTCTGAGCCAATTCGCGC
Source organism: Patiria miniata (assembly GCF_015706575.1). Classification (NCBI taxonomy): domain Eukaryota; kingdom Metazoa; phylum Echinodermata; class Asteroidea; order Valvatida; family Asterinidae; genus Patiria; species Patiria miniata. Next base: position 35,339,854 of record NW_024037047.1, on the reverse strand, counting down.
CCGTGTTGCAAGAATCCCACCATTACATTTAGAATACAAAACTGGTGTGTTAAACCTTTCCATTCTGCGTTTCTTGCAGGCTGCAACTGCAAGTATTGAATAGGAGGTTGCAGCTCCAGTTATCTCTGGAAATAATGGTCACCCCGTCATCAAGCGTAACAAGCAATGTAAAAAAAAAAAAAAATCGCCCAATTTTGTGTTCACCGTCAGTTCTTCTCAGAGTCGCTTCACTTTTTACGGATATTTACGTCACATGATGTATCCGTAAAACACTCTTCGTACACCTTGCGACTAAAAAACCTACTACCGGATCGAGCCGAGCCGAGGCTGCCGAGCCTGCACAAGCCAAGCCGAACGGAGCCCCAGCCCAGTCCATCCCGCCCCAGCCCAGACAAGACTAGAATTGCCAAGCCCGTCAGTCATACCAGATCAGCACAGCCCAGATCAGCCCAGCCCAGCCCAGCCTAGCCCAGCCTAGTCCAGCAAAGACTAGAATTGCCAAGCCCAGCCATATACTTGATCAGCCTAGCCCAGATCAGCCCAGCCCAACCCAGCCCAGCCCAACCCAACCAAGCCCAGCCCAACCTACTGCCAATCCAAATCCAACCCAACCAAACCCAGCCAATCGAAGTCCAGGCAGCCCAGCCCATCCCATCCCATCCCATCCAGCACAGCACAGCCCAGCAACAAGTCCAGCCCAACCCAACCCAAGACTCAATCCCATCATTAAACCCTGCTCTGACCCATCAAGCTGAAACTACAGGCTCTCATAAAACCAAAGAAGCCAGGTTAAGAAATTAAAAGGGATGGTCATACTTCAAACAATATTGTCTTTTCAATGTACTACAACATCTTATTATGTCCATGTACAAATCAACAAAACACAAAAACAATGAAATCCAAATAATTAGTCGACAATCAGCAAATCTGCGAAACCACATGATTATAAGCTATACATGAAGTGATTTTATTTTTTGATTAAGTAGTCTTTTAAGTAAGGTAATAAGCTGAAGAAATCGGCGCAATAAAAGCATGAACATTAATGAAGATTTGTTTTCCAAATCGCAAAAGACGCCATTTTGTTATTATTTAGAATCCCACCCTCCCTCTCCCCTACTTAAAAGTAATAAAGCGAAAACTGAAATTGAGAAACAGAATTAATACTTGTTTTATTCTGTAAAGTTTCATAATCGTGAAGTTGTTTACGTTGTTCAAATAGCGCTTTGGAAAAAAACTCTTCAAATCATTAAAATACTTAGGGCTTTATGAAATGTCTGCAAATAGACAAGAATAAGTACTTGAAACTTTTGCGGTTTTTGATGAAATGTATACGATACATGTTTTGCTTGAATAGATAGTTTCATAATATTATAAACTACATGCCAAACAGGGAAGAAATTTGAAAAACAGCATGATTTTTTCGTGTATGTCCTTGCAAAGTCCACCGTTCATGCGTACATTGTACACGAACAGCTGTTACATGCTTCGACACTAATACCTATTAAGTACATAAAACTGAAAATGAATTCAGTTCGTCCCAATCTGGCAGAATTATCCTGCAACTGTTTTGAAATCCTCTTATCCCACTTGTCAAGATAGTTACTTAACCACGCAGTTATATTTACAGCAGCTTTGGTTATACATTGCTACAAAGGGAAGCTCTATTTTCTATAATATTAAATGTTAAGACGAGGAAATAATCAACAAGACAACTGGCAAGCCCCCTTTAGCTCGTCCCTTAAACTTGGTATAAGTATTTAAAGTAGTCATCTGTATAAATTCAGGATGTTTTTCTTTTTTACATTTCCGATATTTATCACAGGAACTTTTTTTTTTAACAAAGAACCGATAGTGGTGCGGCATAGGCATAATATGCTAAAGGATTGTGCAAATTTTGATGAAAGCATGAAACTTCGCACGTTGGTTCTCCATGCCACGAAGAAAATGTTCAGATATACAGGCATTTCATAGTTGACCTCTGGTGATCTTTGAGAGGTCAATGAACTTTACACTCTATTCATAACGTTTGTTCTTCAAAACTTCACTTTCCTATGACCTTAGTCATAAGCCTGCAACATATACATCACATAACGGGAGATTGCTTGCAGTATTGATCCAGATCCAGAAGTCTTCATACAATGAAAATAATGATCAGATGTGGGAACATTTCACATCTGACCTCTGGTGACCTTTAAGAGGTGAATGACCTTTGTAAACCTGTTTATTGATATTAGTACTATTTATTCTTTAAACCCCATCTTTTTTTCACAATTCAAGTCTAAATGAAAGGTATTCATGCTATAAAGAGGATTTTAATATATAGGACATTTTATATTCAACCACTGGTGACCTTACCAAAAAGGGCAATAATACTGTTCAGCATAAAAACAATTGTTAACAAGAGAAGGGAACTCTTTACAAATGCGAAGGGGGTAAGCAGTGGTGAAAAAAAGGTCATTTGAATGGAAAAGGGCAGTCGTTACAAAAAAATTAGGGGGGAATAAATACCCCTCTTACTCCCCCCCCCCCGCCCCCGCTGGTTACGCCTATGAGAGGGGTTCCGACGCATGCATGATACCTTACACAGCAAAAGGTGTATTTAGAGCTTGTGCATATTCTCTAAAACACTTAATTTTTTCCACGCATTTTATAACACGACTTGTTTAGGTTTATTGATGTTTGTGGCATGTTTAGATACACGAGAAAAACCTAAAAAAAAACCGGCCTGTTCCATCAAGCCCTACTGTCATGCAGTTAAATAATTAGTGTTTGGACACGCCCTGTCAATAATTCCGTAAATATTTACGGTCTTTAATGCTTCATGTATGGCTTTATCACGCACCGTGTCCAACTTTGGGACTTTGTTGGGGGTAAAAAAGTAAATTGCCTTATGACACTCTAAATCTCAATCTACAATAGAAGTACATACCATTGCTTTAACACAAAAAGACCTATGGTTATATCCTTGATTTTGTAAACAAGTCCGGCACGGTGGTACAACTAGGGTTCGGTGCATTCCTGTACAGACAGCGGTAAAGGGGTATTAAGGCTTGAAATCCCGGAAAATTTCATATTTTGATTCTTATTTTCAAACATCTAATTAAACCATAATGTGTTATCGTACCTGAGAAGGGATGAAAAAAAACCACGGTTCTCATCGGATGCACGACGGTGTACGCATACGGTTTTCCTGTCGAACGCCAATTTTTCTATATTAAATGTTAAGACGAAAAAATAATCAACAAGACAACTGGCAAGCCCCCTTTAGCTCGTCCCTTAAACTTGGTATAAGTATTTAAAGTAGTCATCTGTATAAATTCAGGATGTTTCTCTTTTTTACATTTCCGATATTTATCACAGGAACTTTTTTTTTTAACAAAGAACCGATAGTAGTGCGGCATAGGCATAATATGCTAAAGGATTGTGCAAATTTTGATGAAAGCATGTGGTTCTCATACGTCCGCAAAAGGCGAGCACTTTACTTAACTATATAGCTTGGGTTGTTTTTTGGGGGTGGGGTTGCAAATGGGGAACCCTGAAATTCGTTCTTGCACGAAATAACACTGACAAAACGCCCAGATTTTAAACGATGGTTGTGTTATACAATGCTCTTTCCGATAAACATCATTCGAGAAGCATTGCTCAATCGGGCACTGTCCATGCCGTAGTGTCCCTTTAAAAACCAACGTTTTTGTTATGGCCATAATGACGCTTTTTAAATCAATGAATCCATTCCTTATTGTACGCGCATCTGTAGACTTAAAGATATAGAGCCTAGTCGATAAATTAGCCTTCATGGATAAAGCGCCATCTAATCGGACGAGTGTAATGTATACGGTAGAATGTCGCAGGTGCAAGTGTACTAGCATTCGCTCTGGCTGACGCCAAAACGGTCCATTTCTACGATCACCGCGCACAGATATATATTTTACTTGGGTGATTCTGGTGGCAGTGTAGAATAGTGCCATTGGTATTGTATCGAATAACAAAAGGAATATAGGTGCACGGAGATAATTAATTGCGTATCATCATGGAACGACGATCAGTCTCCGTACATACGCATGGATTATTAGCTATCTTGGACCTTCGATTTATCAAAAACTATGCCTCACACCACGGCCTACGGTGGCCCCTTTCGAGAAATATCGATCGTTTTATAGAACCGCACGGAGTGATCAATAATTACTTCCGGTCGCTTAAAGTCCTATTGTCCGACAGATTACACACTAGCCACACGAGAGCGCACGTGCGTCAACAGTCCATTGTCCGAAAAGATTATCTGGGATTGATGCTCACTTCCGGCCACCTTCGTGTACGTCAACAGTCTATTGATCCGAGAGGATTAACTACTGCGGCCACAGGTGGCCGTGTTAGGGTTGCGTAACCGCATGTAATGTACGTGTAGATACATAACTACATGTATACTGTATTGTTAGGGCTAAGGTCAAATTGTACTATAACTTTTTATATTTTCCCCCCATACATATATGCAATCTTTCACATAGAACAGGTCAAACTGTACCCGATTCCTTACCCTCATCAATTCCTTATTTATCCCATCCATACAAAAGGTCAAACTGTGCCAGAATTTCCTAACACCATTAATTCATATTTATATCTGTATCTACATATTTACATATTTATGTGACCTTTACATATTTCTATGCCAAAGGTCAAAGTGTTCCAGGGAGTCTACCTCCACTACTTGCTGCTGCTGCTATAGTTGACATATTCGTATACGGCGTCATCGTCCTGGGTCCCCTGAGGGATGAGGTCGTAGACAGTGTCGTCCGGGACGACACTAAGACCGTGTTCCACACTCCCATCCATTTGTGGTACGTCTGCGTAAGTAACCAATCCGCAAGAAGTGTCCAACTGAACTGTGACCCGGGAGTTTTGCGATTTCCGCCCTTGCTTCAAACTCACTGCGGTAGTTCCCCCCTTGGCCCCATGCACCAATTCCGTAACTGTGTTAGGGATTAAAGAAGCAGCACCGGTCGTCGCATCGTCGCTCCAATCTTCGGAGATTCCTGCATTTGTGTTCTCACTCTCGAGTTCTCGATGCGTCTTCCGTTTCAGGATGCACATCACAAGAACACAGCTGACAATCATAAAGAAAGGGGTGAGTAGTGCCGCTGCAATTATGCCAGCGTTGGAATGTGGGACGTTTGAAGTCTCTGCATCTACAGTAACAGCTGTTGGAACTCGACCAGGGGCGGTTGGGGTATTTAGAAAGATGGGACCGATAGAGCAACTCCTATTCTGTCCTGGAAATGCAGAACTAGTCACCGTGCATACCAAGACTTGATTCTGCAGGTGCTGCCCGAGCTTAACGACACTCCTCACGCGTTCGTTCTGCGGTAGTTCTGTGCTGTAGACGCTACCTGTGCCTTCCTTGTCAGAATGGTCCACTCTCCAAGTGATGGTCACCTCAGGTTTGCCGATCGCAGTGTCGCACCACACGGCGATGTTTTCGGTCGAAATCCGATTGCTTTCATTCGTGGCACAGATTGGGTTTTCTGCCGGAAAGTACTGCACCGATACGAAGATGTATCCAAACAAAATAGCACCTCCCCACTCAGCCCGACAAGTGTACCTTCCAGCATCCGATTCGGTGATGTCGGTTATTTGCAAAGAATATGCATCGTTCTCGCCAAACGAGCGATTTGCAATGGAAACTCGGGGATCATTTGTCTGAATGATGGAATTCTGGGTGAGCCAATTAGTGTCTTCGGATCCATTTGACTTACCCCACCAAACTCGATGTAAATCTTTGCCTGAGGCAGAGCAGTTCATAGACAGTGTCTTGCCTTCTGCGATATTAATGAACTCGCTGGCTGGACTAGCTGAGCCTTTAGTCAGAAACAGAGGAGTCACTCCTCGTGGAATGCAACTCAGCAAAACCACACTCATCAGAAGGAAGTACACGTACCTCCAAGACACTGGCTGAAATTGCACCTGTTGTTGCTTGAGTAGCATCATGATGTGTCGTATAGTTCGCTGCACGCTCGTGACTAAGATTATCTGCTGTGGCGTGAATGAGTAACACTATACACTGTAATACACATGTACACCTATTCGAATTTGAAATCAAATCACCCAATTATTTATAATTGCCTCTTTATAACTTGTAACTTGCAGCTGGCAAGTTGCGATAGTGTCACAGGTTTTCCTTTTGCCACTCAGTCATGTAATGTAAAAAAGAAACTTGTGCACGCGAAAGAAAAACAAAATGTGTCATAACAGAACGATGCATGTCAGCATTTCTTTCGTTTTGTTTCCTTATTTAATTGATTTTATTTATTTAACTACAGGATACTTTGAAAACACTTTTCAGTTTGGATTTCATATTCGATTGATGGCGACGTTTTTAATAATAAATGCAAATTCAGGGCGTACATGTATGTATTGTGTTAATCTCAGTCTATCCTTTACGGTCTTACCTCCCCCCTTCCGCCCCGCCCCGGTCAAAGAAATGGGTAAATAGCCTCTTATACAGGGTGACCAAAAATGCAACTCTGAAACAATTGCCATTTTTTTCAAAAACGCAATCTGTAATGTTCTTATGTTTTACATATCGGCTTAAAGCTGAGAGGTTTTTATTTCAAAGACTGAAAACACAAAATGTGTCATAACAGAACAATGCATTTGGGCACTTTTTTCGTTTTGTTTCCTGATTTGATTTATTTTATTTATTTAACTATAGGCTACTTTGTAAATACACACTTTCAGTGTTGGGTTGCATGATCGACTGATGGCGACGTTTTTAAGGCAAATTTTGGGCGGAAATGAATATTATGTTATAGTCAGTCGGTCCTTTACGGTCCCCCCCCCCCCAGTCAAAAAAAAAATGGGTAAATAGCCTGCTATACAGGGTGACCCCAAAAATGCAACCCTGATACATTGCAGGTGTTTTTTTTTCAAAATCGCGATCCGTGTGTTTTAATTTTTAAATATCAGATTAAGCTGAGAGTTTTTTCTTAAAAGTACATGTTCAACAAAAATCATAAAAACAGCACATTGGGTTGCTGAGAAAATGCCAATTATGTAAAAGAAGTGATTTTCACTCCTTTCCAATGCTGCTTCAAACAGTTAAACATGATACTGTTCGCCCATTTTGCAATTGTCTTTCATTTGTGCAATTCCTTTAATAATTTGAGATATTTATGATGCCTGAAAGGTTGATAATTGAACTAAAAATATAAGGTATTTCCATCAAATTCGTTTGCACTCTTGTCATGTTATTTGCCGTGTTTTGGTGTTTTTGTTGGTAAGAACTAGGACACAATGCGACATGAATTTTATGCACAAATAGGTACAGTGTTAGTCCCTTAACTGTGGTAATGTCATTGGAATGGACCAAAAAATGAGGTGTGTTAAATAATTAGCATATCCTCAACAACAGAATGAGTAGTAGGTGAGGGGTAAATCGGGCATTGTTTTGAGGATATTGTGAGGAGGTGGAGGAGTGAGTTAAGGAGTGAGTTGTGATGAGGGAGTTTGTGATGAGGAGGAGCGAGTTGTGGATCTGTGATGAGGAGGAGGATTAAGTTGAGGAGGGAGTTTTAAAAAACACAATCACCACAATTCTGTGTTCACCATCAAGTTGTGGATCTGTGTGGATCAAGTTGTGGATCAAGTTCTATTTCTAGAAACGCTGAAAAGATGGAATAAAGACGGCGGCGGCGGTGGCGGTGTCTGCGCATGTCAGAGGAGTTCCAAGTTGCGCGCGCGCGTGTTCTCCTATTCCTCGCCGTCGAGGTACATCTGCCTTCTTGTTAGCAATTTATTTGAAATTATCTCATCATTGTCCATTTAATAATGTTTATTTCGTGGTTCTGCTCTGTATAGCTGCCGATCGTATACGTATCCGGTTTTATTTGTCAATAGACATGACTGAGCAAATAAAATGTGCATGGTTCAAAAACTTTCCATTGAGACGGGCTTACTTTTCATGTTTAATTCCTTGTTTTCCATTGTTGATATTGATCCCACGTGTTCGAGGTTTGTATAGTCTTTATTATCTATGTTCTTCATAAACTGCCTTGGTTGTTGCAGCGCAGCGTTGTGATGACGAGGCTGAGGCTTGATTCTGTGCCAATTCGCGCCCGTGTAGCAGGAATCCCAGCATTACATTACATTGCTCTGGTTATCAATGTCAGATTATTCCTGTTGACACCTGCAGGTCTTACGACGCGATCAGTACGGGGATTAAGTGGCCCACGCTTCGCACCTCTGCACCCACGTTTACGTTTGAGCAATCGAAGGGCTTTTAAATTATCATAACAAGGCTTGTCGATGAAGCATTTAGTGCGAAGTGACAATAATTGTGCAACAAAAGCATGAACTTTAATGAAGATTTTTTTCCAAATCGCAAAAGGCGCCATTTTGTTATTATTTAGAATCCCACCCTCCCCTCCCCTACTTAAAAGTAATAAAGCGAAAACTGAAGTTGAAAAACGGATGCACGACGGTGTACGCATACGTTTTTCCTGTCGAACGCCAATGTGGCTTCTCATACGTCCGCAAAAGGCGAACACTTTATTTAACTATATAGCTTGGGTCGTTGTCTTTTGGGGGTGGGGTTGCAAATTCGTTCTTGCACGAAATAACACAAAACGCCCAGATTTAAACGATAGTTGTGTTATACAATGCTCTTTCCGATAAACATCATTCGAGAAGCATTGCTCAATTGGGCACTGTCTATGCCGTAGTGTCCCTTTAAAAACCAACGTTTTTGTTATGGCTATAATGACGCTTTTTAAACCACTGAATCCATTCCTTATTGTACGCGCATCTGTAGACTTAAAGATATAGAGCCTAATCGATAAATTAGCCTTCATGGATAAAGCGCCATCTGATCGGACGAGTGTAATGTATACGGTAGAATGTCACAGGTGCAAGTGTACTAGCACTCGCTCTGGCTGACGCCAAAATCATCCATTTCTACGATCACCGCCCACAGATATATATTTTACTTGGGTGATTCTGGTGGCAGTGTAGAATAGTGCCATTGGTATTGTATCGAATAACAAAAGGAATATAGGTGCACGGAGATAATTAATTGCGTATCATCATGGAACGACAACCAATTTCCGTACATACGCATGGATTATTAGCTATCTTGGACCTTCGATTTATCAAACACTATGCCTCACACCACGGTCTACGGTGGCCCCTTTCGAGAAATATCGATCGTTTTATAAAACCGCACGGAGTGATCAATAATTACTTCCGGTCGCTTAAAGTCCTATTGTCCGACAGATTACACACTAGCCACACGAGAGCGCACGTGCGTCAACAGTCCATTGTCCGAAAAGATTATCTGGGATTGATGCTCACTTCCGGCCACCTACGTGTACGTCAACAGTCTATTGATCCGAGAGGATTAACTACTGCGGCCACAGGTGGCCGTGTTAGGGTTGCGTAACCGCATGTAATGTACGTGTAGATACATAACTACATGTATATTGTATTGTTAGGGCTAAGGTCAAATTGTACTATAACTTTTTATATTTTCCCCCATATATATATGCAATCTTTCACATAGAACAGGTCAAACTGTACCCGATTCCTTACCCTCATCAATTCCTTATTTATCCCATCCATACAAAAGGTCAAACTGTGCCAGAATTTCCTAACCCCATTAATTCATATTTATATCTGTATCTACATATTTACATATTTATGTGACCTTTACATATTTCTATGCCAAAGGTCAAAGTGTTCCAGGGAGTCTACCTCCACTACTTGCTGCTGCTGCTATAGTTGACATATTCGTACACGGCGTCATCGTCCTGTGTCTCCTGAGGGACGAGGTCGTAGACAGTGTCGTCCGGAACGACACTAAGACCGTGTTCCACACTCCCATCCATTTGTGGTACGTCTGCGTAAGTGACCAATCCGCAAGAAGTGTCCAACTGCATTTTGACCCGGGAGTTTTGCGATTTCCGCCCTTGCTTCAAACTCATTGCGGTAGTTTCCCCCTTGGCCCCATGCACCAATTCCGTAACTGTGTTAGGGATTAAAGAAGCAGCACCGGTCGTCGCATCGTCGCTCCTATCTTCGGAGATTCCTGCATTTGTGTTCTCACTCTCGAGTTCTCGATGCCTCTTCCGTTTCAGGATGCACATCACCAGAATACAGCTGACAATCATAAAGAAAGGGGTGAGTAGTGCCGCTGCAATTATGCCAGCGTTGGAATGTGGGACGTTTGAAGTCTCTGCATCTACAGTAACAGCTGTTGGAACTCGACCAGGGGCGGTTGGGGTATTTAGAAAGATGGGACCGATAGAGCAACTCCTATTCTGTCCTGGAAATGCAGAACTAGACACCGTGCATACCAAGACTTGATTCTGCAGGTGCTGCCCGAGCTTAACGACACTCCTCACGCGTTCGTTCTGCGGTAGTTCTGTGCTGTAGACGCTACCTGTGCCTTCCTTGTCAGAATGGTCCACTCTCCAAGTGATGGCAACCTCAGGTTTGCCGATCGCAGTGTCGCACCACACGGCGATGCTTTCGGTCGAAATCCGATCGCTTTCATTCGTGGCACAGATTGGGTTTTCTGCCGGAAAGTACTGCACCGATACGAAGATGTATCCAAACAAAATAGCACCTCCCCACTCAGCCCGACAAGTGTACCTTCCAGCATCCGATTCGGTGATGTCGGTTATTTGCAAAGAATATGCATTGTGCTCACCAAACGAGCGAGTTCCAATGGAAACTCGGGGATCATTTGTCTGAAGGATGGAATTCAGGGTGAGCCAATTAGTGTCTTCGGATCCATTTGACTTACCCCACCAAACGCGATATAAATCTTTGCCTGAGGCAGAGCAGTTCATAGACAGTGTCTTGCCTTCTTTGATATTAATGAACTCGCTGGCTGGACTAGCTGAGCCTTTAGTCAGAAACAGAGGAGTCACTCCTCGAGGAATGCAACTCAGCAACACCACACTCATCAGAAGGAAGTACACGTACCTCCAAGACGCCGGCTGAAATTGCACCTGTTGTTGCTTGAGTAGCATCATGATGTGTCGTATAGTTCGCTGCACGCTCGTGACTAAGATTATCTGCTGTGGCGCGAATGAGTAACACTATACACTGTAATACACATGTATACCTATTCGAATTTGATATCAAATCACCCAATTATTTAAAATTGCCTCTTTATATACTTGCAGCTGGCAAGTTGCGATAGTGTCACAGGTTTTCCTTTTGCCACTCAGTCATGTAATGTAAAAAAGAAACAAAATGTGTCATAACAGAACGATGCATGTCAGCATTTCTTTCGTTTTGTTTCCTTATTTAATTGATTATATTTATTTAACTACAGGATACTTTGTAAACACTTTTTCAGTGTTGGATTTCATATTCGATTGATGGCGACGTTTTTAATAATAAATGCAAACTCAGGGCGTATATGTATATATTTGTGTTAATCTCAGTCTATCCTTTTCGGTCTTACCTTCCCCCCCCCCCCGCCCCAGTCAAAGAAATGGGTAAATAGCCTCTTATACAGGGTGACCAAAAATGCAACTCTGAAACAATTGCCATTTTTTTCATCTGTAATGTTCTTATGTTTTACATATCGGCTTAAAACTGAGAGGTTTTTAGTTCAAATACTGAAAACACAAGATGTGTGATAACAGAACAATGCATTTCTTTCGTTTTGTTTCCTGATTTTTTTTATTCTATTGATTTAATTATAGGCTGCTTTGTAAACACACACTTTCAGTGTTGAATTTCATATTTGATTGATGGCGACATTTTTAAAGTAAATTTAGGGCGTACATGAATATTTTTTGTTGAACTCAGTCGGTCCTTTACGGTCCCCGGTCAAAAAATGGGTAAATAGCTTCCTATACAGGGTGAACCCCCCCCCCCCCAGGAACTCTGATACATTTGTGGGTTGTTTTTTTTTCAAAAACGCTAACTGCATGTTTTAAGTTTTGATTATCATATTAAGCTAAGGTTTTCTTTTTCTTTCAAATACATGTACTGAAAAAAATTATATGAAAACAGCACATTGGGTTGCTGAGAAAATGCCAATTATGTAAAAGAAATGATTTTGACTCCTTTCCAATGGTGCTTCAAGCAGTTAAACATGATACCGTTCGCCCATTGTGCAATTTTCTTTAATTTGTGCAATTTCTTTAATGAATTGAGATATTTATGATGGCTGAAAGGTTGACATTTGAGCTACAATATGAGGTATTTCCATGAAATTCGTTTTGGTGGGTTTTTTGGTAAGAATTAGGACACATGCGCCACATGAACTTCATGCACAAATACGTACAGTGTAAATCCCTTAACTGTGGTTATGCCATTGGAATGGACCGACAAAGAGGTGTGTTTAAAAAAAATGGCATACTCTCAACAACAGGTTGGATGTTTTCATGATATTTTTGAGTATTTGAAACACAAAATTTATCTTTAATTTGATATCCAAAACATAACAATTCAGATATCACGTTTTTGAGGAAGACACTGTTCAGTTTATTTATGGTTTTTCCGTTTAAATTTAATGTGAATGCAGAATTTTCCTCATTGAAAATATCTTTTCAGATTCTGTGCCAATTCGCGCCCGTGTAACAGGAAATCCCACCATTGTATTTAGAATACCAAACTGGTTTGTTAGACTCTCTCATTAAATTTTCCCCACGAAACTCCCTGTAGCATGTATGTTGAGACAGAGCAATGCAGAATTAATCTCTACGTAAACCTTGCCACTAAAAAACCTAGTACCGGATTGAACCAAGCCGATCCTGCACAAGCCAAGCCGAACGGAGCCCAAGCCCAGCCCAGCCACGACGAGAATTGCCAAGCCTAGCCATACTAGATCAGCCAAGCCCAACCCAACCAAGCCCAGCCCAGCCCAACCCAGCCCAGCCCAACCCAGCCCAGCCCAGCCCAGCCCAGCCCAGCCCAGCCCAGCCCAGCCCAGCCCAACCCACTGCCCATCCCAATCCAACCCAACCAAACCCAGCCAATCGAAGTCCAGGCAGCCCAGCCCAGCCCATCCCATCAAGCCACACCCAACCCACATCCAACCAAGCCAAAGACCAGCACAGCCCAGCAACAAGTCCAGCCCAACCCAACCCAAGACTCAATCCAATCATTAAACCCTGCTCTGACCCATCAAGCTGAAACTACAGGCTCTCATAAAACCAAAGACGCCAGGTAAAGAAATTAAAAGGGATGGCCATTCTTTAAACAATATTGTCTTTTCAATGTACTACTACATCTAATTATGTCCATGTACAAATCAACAAAACATAAAAAACAATGAGATCCAAATAATTACACTTTATTCATTAAATCTGCGAAACCACATGATTATACGCTAAACATGAAGTGATTTTATTTTTTGATTAAGTAGTCTTTTAAGTAAGGTAATAAGCTGAAGAAATCGGCACAACAAAAGCATGAACATTAATGAAGATTTTTTTTCCAAATCGCAAAAGACGTCATTTTGTCATTATTTAGAATCCCACCCTCCCCCTCCCCAACTTATTTAAAGTAATAAAGCAAAAACTGAAGTTGAGAAACAGAATGTTATACCAGTTTTATTCTGTTAAGTTTCATAATCGTGAAGTTTCTCACGTTGTTCAAATAGCGCGCTTTGGAAAAAAAACTCTTTAAATCATTAAAATACTTAGGGCTTTATGAAAGTTCTGCAAATAGACAAGAATAAGTATTTTAAACTTTCGCTTTTTTTGATGAAACGTATACGGTCCATGTTTTGCTTGAATAGATGTTTTGATAATTTTATAAATTACATGCCAAAGGGGGAAGAAATTTCAAAAACAATTCATGATTTTGCATGTATGTCCTTGCGAAGTCCACCGTTCATGCGTACATTGTACGCGAACAGCTGTTAACTGCTTCGACACTAATACTTAATAAGTACATAAAACTGAACATGAATTCAGATCGTCCCATTCTGGCAGAATTATCCTGCAACTGTTTCGAAATCCTCTTATTCCACATGGTAAGAAAGTTACTTAACCACGAAGTTATATTTACAGCAGCTTTGGTTATACATTGCTACAAAGTGAAGCTCTTTTTTTCTATAATATTAAATGTTAAGACGAGGAAATAATAAACAAGACAGCTGGCAAGCCCCCTTTAGCTCGTCCCTTAAACTTGGTATAAGTATTCAAAGTAGTCATCTGAGTTATATTTGGGGGCTAATGTGAGGCTTTAACAAATCGTATTCACAGGTGACAGTCCGTCAGTGAGTCATTGAGATAGGTACAAAGAGGACTGTAGGTTGGCCCTCTGGGACCAGCACAAAGGTAATCTCATCGGTTCGATTATAAACAGAACCAATCTGTCAGTCTGCAGTGCATAGTGGTCTTTTTTTGTCACGCCCTGTATAATTGTATTATGACTGTATAAATTCAGGATGTTTTCCTTTTTTACATTTCCGATATTTATCATGGGAAACCTTTTTTTAACAAAGAACCGATAGTGGCGCAGCATAGCCATAATATGCTAAAGGATTGTGCAAATTGTGATGAAATCATGAAACTTCGCATGTTGGTTCTTCATGCCATGAAGAAAATTTTCAGATATACAGGCATTTCATATTTGACCTCTGGTGATCTTTGAGAGGTCAATGAACTTTACACTCTATTCATAACATTTGTTCTTCAAACCTTCACTTTCCTATGACCTACGTCTATGTCATAAGCCTGCAACATATTGCTTACAGTATTGAACCAGATCCAGAAGTCTTCATACAATGAAAATAATGATCAGATGTGGGAACATTTCATATCTGACCTCTGGCGGCCTTTGAGAGGTCAATTACCTTGTAAACCTGTTTATAGATTTGTGTACGATTTATTCTTTAAACCACATCTTTTTTTCACGATTCAAGTCTAAACGAAAGGTGTTCATGCTATAAAGAACATTTTCATGTATAGGACATTTTATATTCAACCTCTGGTGACCTTACGATAGCCTACCTATAGATATTAACACAATTTACACAATTGTAAATGCTATTTTTTCATGACCTAGTCGTAAACTTAACTCTTTGTGCCATGAAAAGAATTGTTAGATGTGGGGACATCATTTTTGACGTAGTGATACCATCGGAGAGGTCAATGAACTTCGTATATCTTAGTTGCCGTTATTAATTATTCGTCAAAACGCTATTTTTTTGTAGCCTCAATTCGCTCTTTTCACACTCAGCCATTGGGCATGCAGAGCCTCGATCTGGCAACTTTACACAATAAAAATAGCCTGTTCAGTGATCTGAACCCCGACACGGGAATCACTGAACCAGCTATACTTATTGTGCAAAGTTGCCAGATCGAGGCTCTGCATGCCCATGGGGGAAGTGTGAAAAGAGCGAATAGTGCCAAAGAACGGTATTGCACCTATTAGTGCAATGTCATTTTAAAAAAAGGTCATTTGAATGGAAAAGGGCAGTCTTTACCAAAAAAAATGGGGGGGGGGAGTAAATACCCCTCTTACTCCCCCCCCCCCACCCCACCCCCCCCCCCCCACACCGCTGGTTACGCCTATGAGAGGGGTTCCGACGCATGCATGTTACCTTAAACAGCAAAAGATGTATTTGGAGCTTGTGCATATTCTCTAAAATATTAATTTTTTTCCACGCATTTTATAAAACGACTTGTTTAGGTTTATGCATGTGGCATGTTTAGGTTCACGAGAAAAGCCTATAAAGAACCACCAAGCATAAATAACAAAAGCAAAAGAAATAACACTTACCACTTTTACACTTTTTGTTTCTTTGTCATGTTATGAATGATGTTACTGGGGCGATCCGACTCGAAACAAGACTTCACTCCGCCTTGAGACCAGTCTATTGTTTACTGTTACTGCAACCATGCCGTGCTTGCGCTTAGGGAAAATAAGCCACTAGATGTAATTGATCTATCTCCATACAAATTATTAAACATAATCAATATTTGTAATGAATCACGATCATTGCATTTTAATTTTCCTGTCATAATAATAGCGAAACAATGTTTGTAAATTGTTATATTATCATGCCAGATATGTAGGCCCTGTAATCTTACGCGACGTGCTTCGGCACACTGCACGAAACCGTCCTCTCTCTTGCTGGAGTTCTCTTCGTAAAGAAGTAAGTTCCACTTCATCTGCAAATCTCACTTTTTTTGCACATTTCATTCATCGAAATACCTTATTTTGAGCTAACCATGTTATGAATGCAGGTTCATAGAACATGTGGACCGAGTGCGGACTTAAAACCAAAATCAGAATCTGTCATTTTGGACAAGTTTTCTGTGAAGCACTTTTGGGAAACTGTTAGCCCGACTGCGTCTGGCCGTACAGTACTATCGCAAGCTCTGAAGTACGGCCAGACGCTCAATGCTTCCAAAAAGACTGAATTTGTTTCCCCGCTGATGTAGCGATTTTGCTACAGATTTTGATGGAGATTATCTTTTCATCCAGGACACAAATTTCCAAAGTTAAAGTTCTTAGTCGTAGAGCAACTCATACCATTTCGAAAAAAACGTTCTTTGGTTTCAATATTTTCATCCATCTGGCCAAAAGACGACTTTTAGTCATAATGCATATGTATGCATTATGCGAGCGTGCTTGGGTAAGATAATGAATATGCATCATATTTTATGATGTTTGTCGGGCGCGCTGCACGGCTGGCCATACAAACACGAGGTCATGAACTAAATAATGCATATTCATTGTTTTACCCAACCACGCTCGCATAATGCATACATTACAACGCGGCCGCCATTTTGAAATCGCATGGAGGACATTTTCAGGACGATATTTGTGGAAGATGATGACTACAAGTCGTCTTTTGGCCAGATGGATGAAAATATTGAGACCAAAGAACGTTTTTTCGGAAAGGTATGAGTTGCTCTTCGACTAAGAACCTTTACTTTGGAAATTTGTGTCCTGGATGAAAAGATAATCTCGATCAAAATCTGTAGCAAAATCGCTACATCAGCGGGGGAAAAAATTCAGTCTTTTTGGAAGCATTGAGCGTCTGGCCGTACTTCAGAGCTTGCGACAGTACTGTACGGCCAGACGCAGTCGGGCTAGGAAACTGTGTGCGAAGTTTTGTGTGAAGATTAATCGCGTGACTTTCACGTGAAGCATACGGCTGTTTCATGTATGGTCTCGACGACTATTTATGTATTCGCTCTGTGTGTTGTTTACACAGGTTGACTCTTAAAAGTGGAGAGAGCGGGTCTGCACAGTGCTCATAACTCGGATTACTTTTTGCTCATAACTCGAATTACTATTTGCTCATAACTCAGATTACTATTTGCTCATAATTCTGATTACTATTTGCTCATAACTCAGATTACTATTTACTCATAATAAACTCAGACTACATTTTGCTCAAGAGTGCACCTTACTCAGAGTATATTTTAGTCCTGTCATAATTAAGCCCATAACTCATAATTGAGATTTAACTCATAAATAGCTCATATCCTAAACTGTATTACACCATAATTATTTTGGGTACATACATCTGGGCCATATATATTGCTGGACGTGTTGATACTTCAAAGCAAGACAGTGAGATAACCATATTTCAAAATTTGACGATATTCTTGTAAGCTGATGTGAAATACATTTACTATAGTTCATCATTGCAGATTTAGTTGAATATTTGTACTGATATAGTGATACAGTGCTTATATACACGTAGAACATTTACACTGTGATAGCTGAGCATATCTTTGACATACTACACATATTGCCAAACATTCTTGATATTTTTGTCGCTGGGGGCCCACCACTGGTATTCTTTGGCATAAGCTGTGGCATAGGCTTTTTGTTATAGCTTTTGTGTCTTAGCATAATACTTGTCAACATCCTGTAACTGATTTGACGTGACAGATATTTTACTCAAACTTAGAATATTTTAACTGGCTGATTTCCGGATAGTATTAATTTCTTTCACTAATTGTCTACAATTTACTTAAATAAGATTAAGTTTTATTAAATCATTGGAAAACATCTTGACAGTAAATATTGCCTTCAATTCGTGCTCATTTCTGATTGTTTTTCCCCTTTAATTGCCAAGGAGATCTATTCTTAACTAATCATTAAGCGGACTTGCCACGTTAGGCAGCAATTACCCTACGCGTAACCGTGACATTACTAACAGGCTTTCATACTGTGCTAAAACAAATTACTCATGCCTTGTGAAGAAAAAAAGTAAGTACTCCAAAAATGTTTAAAGTCTAGGCACCATTTTTACCGGGTGCATGTGGCCAGGGTTACTGTTTTCAAACTTGTGTTAAAATCAAAGTATGCCTCAAAAATGGCTGAGTGGGTTATGTCTCCCAACTGCTGTCAGCATTAAGTCAAGTCAAGACAATCACTCATTTAAAAAGTGGATGAAAGATTTATTTGAAATGAAATTCTCGGTATTTTTCATTTAATTTCCTGGTTTGCTCGTTGGTATCGATTATTTGTATTCGATTATGAATTCGGTTTCATGATCAGTCTTTCTGGGCCATTGAGTGACTAATCGTGCAGACTGTAATTTTGGATCTGCATGAATTTTTTTCACGGGAAACAACCAGCCCTGCACCTTTTGCTCTAATTCAGGGCTTAATGATGATAGATAGGATTATCCACCATCAATTCATCAAATCCTCCAGTCGTCGATGGAGTGCCTCCAGGCTTTGAAGTGCCATTGTCACTTACCGGTACGACATCGGTGTCACCTCCCTTAGTCCCCATGATACCGCTGCTGCTGCTATAGTTGACATGTTCGTACACGGTGTCATCATCCTGTGTCCCCTGAGTTACGAAGTCGCAGACAGTGTCGTCCGGGACGACACTAAGACCATGTTCCACACTCCCATCCATATGCGGTACGTCTGCGAAAGTGACCAATCCGCAAGAAGTGTCCAACTGAACTTTGACCCGGGAGTTTTGCTTCAAACTGACTGCGGTAGTTTCCCTCTTGGCCCCATGCACCAATTCCGTAACTGTGTCAGGGATTAAAGAAGCGGCAACGGTCGTCGCATCGTCGCTCCTATCTCCGGAGATCCCTGCATTTGTGTTCTCACTCTCGAGTTCTCGATGCCTCTTCCGTTTCAGGATGCACATCACTAGAACACAGCCGACAATCATAAAGAAAGGGGTGAGTAGTGCCGCTACAATTATGCCAGTGTTGGAATGTGGGACATTTGAAGTCTCTGCAGCTACAGTTGGAAAGATGGAACCGATAGAGCAACTCCGATTCTGTACTGGAAATGCAGAACTAGTCACCGTGCATACCAAGACTTGATTCTGCAGGTGCTCCCCGAGTTTAACGACGCTCCTCACGCGTTCGTTCTGCGGTAGTTCAGTGCTGTAGATGCTACCTGTGACTTCCTTGTCAGAATGGTCCACTCTCCAAGTGATGGTTACCTCAGGGTTACCGATCGCAGTGTCGCACCACTCGGCGATGCTTTCGGTTGAAATCTCATCGCTTTCATTCGTGGCACAGATGGGGTTTTCTGCCGGAAAGTACTGCACCGATACGAAGATGTATCCAAACGAGTTAGCGCCTCCCCACGTTACATGACAAATGTACCTTCCAGCATCTGATTCGGTGAAGTCAGTTATTTGCAAATAAAATGCACTGTGCTCGCCAAACGAGCGATTTGCAATGGAAAATCTGGGATCATTTGTCTTAATGATGGAATTCCGGGTGAGCCAATTAATGTCTTCGGATCCATTTGACTTACCCCACCAAACTCGATATAAAGCTTTGCTCGAGGCAGAGCAGTTCATAGACAGTGTCTTGCCTTCTGTGATATTAATGAACTCGCTGGCTGGCCTAGCTGAGCCTTTAGTCAGAAACAGAGGAGTCACTTCTCGAGGAATGCAACTCAGCAAAACCACACTCATCAGAAGGAAGTACACGTACCTCCAAGACGCTGGCTGAAATTGTACCTGCTGTTGCTTGAGTAGCATCATGATGTGTCGCGTGGTTCGCTGCATGCTCGCGACTTAGATTATCTGCTGTGGCGCGAATAAGTAACAATATACACATGTATACCTATTCGAATTTGATATCAAATCACCCAATTATTTATCGTTTCCTCTTTATAACTTGTAACTTGCGGCAGACATGTTGTGATAGTGTCACAAGTTTTCTTTTTGCCACTCAGTCACATAATGTAGAAAAGAAACTTGTGCACGCGAACGACAAACAAAATGTGTCATAACAAAACAATGCATTTTGGCATTTCTTTCGTTTTGTTTCCTTATTTAATTGATTTTATTTATTTAACTACAGGATACTTTGTAAACACTTTTTCAGTGTTGGATTTCATATTCGATTGATGGCGACGTTTTTAATAATAAATGCAAATTCAGGGCGTACATGTACATATTGTGTTAATCTCAGTCTATCCTTTACGGTATTATACCTCCCCCCCCCCCACGCCCCGGTCAAAGAAATGGGTAAATAGCCTCTTATACAGGCTGACCAAAAATGCAACTCTGAAACAATTGCCTTTTTTTTCAAAAACGCAATCTGTAATGCTCTTATGTTTTACATATCGGCATAAAGCTGAGAGGTTTTTATTTCAAAGACTATCAGAACAATGCATGTCAGCATTTCTTTGGTTTTGTTTCCTGATTTGATTTATTTTATTTATATAACTACAGGCTACTTTGTAAACACACACTTTCAGTGTTGGATTTCATATTCGATTCATGGCGACGTTTTAAAGGCAAAATTAGGGCGGAAATGAATATATTTTATTAAACTCAGTCGATCTTTTACGGTCTCCCCCAGTCAAAAAAATGGGTGAATAGCCTCCTTTACAGGGTGACCAAAAATTGTAACCCTGATGCATTGTGGTGGTTTTTTCTCAAAATCGCGACTTGTGTGTTTTAAGTTTTAAATATCAAATTAAGCTGAGAGTCTTTCTTTCAAGTACATGTTAAAAAAATCATAAAAACAGCACATTGGTTTGCTGAGAAAATGCCAATTATGTAAAAGGAGGTAATTTAGACTCCTTTCCAATAGTGCTTTACAATAAACATGACACTTTTCGCCCATTGTTCAATTGTCTTCAATTTATGCAATTTCTTTATTACATGTATATTGAGATATTTATGATGCCTGAAAGGTTGATAATTGAGCTAAAAATATAAGGTATTTTCATCAAATTCGTTTGCACTTTGCATCAAATTCGTTTTGGAAAAAACTCTTCAAATCATTAAAATACTTAGGGCTTTATGAAATTTCTGCAAATAGACAAAAAAAGGTATTTTAAACTTTCGCTTGTTTGATGAAATGTATACGTTACATGTTTTGCTTGAATATATGTTTAGACAATTTTATAAATTACATGCCAAATGGGGAAGAGATTTGAAAAACAATTCATGATTTGGCTTGTATGTCCTTGCGAAGTCCACTGTTTATACGTACATTGTACACGAACAGCTGTTACATGCTTCGACACTAATACTTTTATCTCATTGTATTGTATTCGTAATGTATTGTATTTGTCTGTATATACATGTTTGTAGTCATTTTTTTATTGTATGCAGGGCCCCAATGGAAACCAGTTTTAAACTGTTTGGACATACCGTGGGTAAAGAAATGTAATAAATAAATTAATAAATACCTATTAGGCCTAAGTGCATTAAACTTAACATGAATTCAGTTTTTCCCATTCGGGCAAAATTATCCTGCAACTGTTTCTCAATCCTCTTATTCCACTTGTTAAGAAAGTTACTTACCACACAGTTATATTTACAGCAGCTTTGGTTATACATTGCTACAAAGTGAAGCTCTTTTTTTCTATAATGTTAAATGTTAAGACGAGGAAATAATAAACAAGACAGCTGGCAAGCCCCCCTTTAGCTCGTCCCTTAAACTTGGTTAGTATTCAAAGTAGTCATCTGAGTGATATTTGGGGCCCAGGTGAGGCTTTAACAATCGTATTCACAGGTGCCAGTCCAACAGTGAGTCAGTGAGGTTTGTACAAAGAAGACGGTAGGTTGGCCCTCTGGGACCAGCACAAAGGTAATCTCATCGGTTCGATTACAAACAGAACTAATCTGACAGTCTGCAGTGCATGGTGGTTATTATTTTTAACACGCCCTGTATAATTGTATTGTGACTGTATAAATTCAGGATGTTTTTCTTTTTTACATTTCCGATATTTATCATGGGAAACTTCTTTTTTTTAAACAAAGAACCGATAGTGGCACAGCACAGCCATAATATGCTAAAGGATTGTGCAAATTCTGATGAAAGCATGAAACTTCGCATGTTGGTTAATCATGCCATGAAGAAAATTTTCAGATATACAGGCATTTCATATTTGACCTCTGGTGATCTTTGAGAGGTCAATGAACTTTACACTCTATTCATAACATTTGTTCTTCAAACCTTCACTTTCCTATGACCTACGTCTATGTCATAAGCCTGCAACATATTGCTTACAGTATTGAACCAGATCCAGAAGTCTTCATACAATGAAAATAATGATCAGATGTGGGAACATTTCATATCTGACTTCTGGCGGCCTTTGAGAGGTCAATTACCTTGTAAACCTGTTTATAGATTTGTGTACGATTTATTCTTTAAACCACATCTTTTTTTCACGATTCAAGTCTAAACGAAAGGTGTTCATGCTATAAAGAACATTTTCATGTATAGGACATTTTATATTCAACCTCTGGTGACCTTACGATAGCCTACCTATAGATATTAACACAATTTACACAATTGTAAATGCTATTTTTTCATGATCTAGTCGTAAACTTAACTCTTTGTGCCATGAAAAGAATTGTTAGATGTGGGGACATCATTTTTGACGTAGTGATACCATCGGAGAGGTCAATGAACTTCGTATATCTTAGTTGCCGTTATTAATTATTCGTCAAAACGCTATTTTTTTGTAGCCTCAATTCGCTCTTTTCACACTCAGCCATTGGGCATGCAGAGCCTCGATCTGGCAACGTTACACAATAAAAATAGCCTGTTCAGTGATCTGAACCCCGACACGGGAATCACTGAACCAGCTATACTTATTGTGCAAAGTTGCCAGATCGAGGCTCTGCATGCCCATGGCGGAAGTGTGAAAAGAGCGAATAGTGCCAAAGAACGGTATTGTACCTATTAGTGCAATGTCATGTTATGAATTCAGACCAATTTTGAGGTGACCTCTGACCGCGTTTCTCCTTCCTTTATTGGCAGACGCAATATGATGAGATAGGAAAAGACATTTAGCGGCCGTTTTGTAGTGGAATATGTACATGTTTCAAGCAATATTCCATTTTATGTATTTATTACACCTTGCTGTATCAAGATGAACCCGGATAACCTTTTTACCAAGCCGAATGGTCACTGTTAGAGAGTGATGCTTGTCCGATGTGCCGCTTATATTCTTTCGCGTCTGCATCTGCCCTTATAAAAAGGAAAAATTGAGATCTTAGGTCATGCAAAAATATTCTTCGGGATCTGTCTTCATGACATGTTGTAGAATAATTATTAAAATACACGCCTTTGCTTTTTGGTCACGAAAAAGTGGTATTGGGAAGATTAAACATGATAAATAACGGCAATCAGAGTATTCAAAGTTCGTTGACCTCGCAAAGGTCATCAGAGGTCAAATATGAAATGTCTACATATCTAAAAATTCATATCGTGGAAAGAATACCCACAATTTAAATATGGGTAATAAAAAAGTGGTGTTTTGTATAGTTAATCCTCTTATTATCTTTAAATAGGATACGCAAGTTTCATTGACCCCTTGGAGGTCATCAGAGGTCAGATATGAGATTCCCTACATATTAAATTCTTTTCTTAACATGAGCCTCTTAACATTACGATTTGGGTCTTTAAAAAGTTTGGGTTTAAAGGGTAAATCGTATAAATAACTATAAATAGAGGTGGTGCAGTTATTACAAAGGTCATTGACCTCTGGAAGGTCATCAGAGGTCAATTGTGAATTCTTTTCGCAATTGGTCGTTATTTACATTGTATGAAGACTATGCACATACTTAGGTCATAGGAACGTGATGTTTTCAGAGAACAATAGAGTATTCAAAGGTCATTGACCCCTCAAAGGTCACCAGGGGTCAGATATGAAATTCCTCCATATCTGAATTTGTTGTCATGGTATGAAGACCTCACATGCCAAGTTTCATGCTTTTATCACAAAATGCACAAATCTGTCCCTTTGCCGCACCACTACGAAGAATTTGTTGAAATGAATGTAACTTAAAAGGTTCACAAATTCATACCAGAACCGAACATTAGTAACAAGTCCTTTTGGGTGTGTGTTATGTTGATGACTTCATTAATATACCAAATATTTAGGCCCCGCCCACCGCGCACGTGCACCGATGCCTTACTGTGTTTTCCAGACGTGCGCGTCTCATACGCATTTGCAAGCATGTCAAACATAAATCGTGGCTGTAATTGGTCAAATTACTGTGGGGAGGGGCTTGTTAGTGGATCGGTCTATTGCAGTTCCAGGTAACTACTCGTCACTTCATTCTCGCCGATATCACGATCCACCTGCTGGTAGGCGGCGTTGTCAGTGTCTAATTCCCTGGGTCCGATCCGCGTTTCGTACGCTTGATCAGAGACTCTGGTCCCCGTGAAGTCATCGTCTCGCATTGTTGTTACCAAGTACGGAATGACCGAAAGTTCCGTGTCTGGTGGTTGATTTCCCTCGACGGGTGCGGCCGTTTCCCCCTTTGGATCGTTCCCTCGCCTCTTGACTGTCTGTTGACGCTTCCTTATGCACGCCAGGGAAACCAGAAAGCCGACAACGAACGCTGCAGGGATTCCCACTGCAGCCACGATGTACCCCGTGTGAGTTTCACTGGTGACTGCGCTGGTAGGAAGCAAGCCTGTTGATGTGTTGGTTCCGTCTACGAAAATGCCAGGTATGGTTTGCGTTGAGCATACCTCCACAATTGTTAGAGCTCGACTAGATGTGTTCGGGGTATTTAGCAGGATGGGGCTGACAGAGCAGCTCTGATTCTGTCCTGGAAATGCAGAACTAGTCACCGTGCATAAAAAGACTTGATTCTGCAGGTGCTCCCCGAGCTTAACAACACACCTTACTCGTTCGTTCTGCGGTAGTTCCGTGCTGTAGACGCTGCATGTGACTTCCTTGTCAGAATGGTCCACTCTCCAAGTGATGGTCACCCCAGGGTTGCCGATCGCAGTATCGCACCACACGGCGACGCTTTCGGTAGGAATCCGATCGCTTTCATTCGTGGCACAGAATGGGTTTTCTGCCGGAAAGTACTGCACCGATACGAAGATGTATCCAAACAAACTAGCACCTCCCCACTCAGCGTGACACTTGTACCTTCCAGCATCCGATTCGGTGATGTCAGTTATTTGCAAAGAATATGCATTGTGCTCGCCAAACGAGCGATTTGCAATGGAAACTCGGGGATCATTTGTCTCAACGATGGAATTCTGGGTGAGCCAATTAGTGTCTTCGGATCCAATGGACTTACCCCACCAAACTCGATGTAACTCTGGGCCCGAGGCAGAGCAGTTCATAGACAGTGTCTTGCCTTCTGTGATATTAATGAACTCGCTGGCTGGACTAGCTGAGCCTTTAATCAGAAACAAAGGAGTCACTTCTCGAGGAATGCAACTCAGCAAAACCACACTCATCAGAAGGAAGTACACGTACCTCCAAGACGCTGGCTGAGATTGTACCTGCTGTTGCTTGAGTAGCATCATGATGTGTCTCGTGGTTTTTTGTGTGCTCTCAACTTAGATTAGCTGCCGTGGCGCGAATAAGTAACAATATACACATGTATACCTATTCGAATTTGATATTGAGTCACCCAGTTATTCATCGTTTCCTCTTTATAACTTGTAACTTGCGGCTGGCATGTTGTGATAGTGTCACAGGTTTTCCTTTTGCCACTCAGTCATATAAATAAATGTAGAAAAGAAACTTGTGCACGCGAATGAAAAACAAAATGTGTCATAACAGAACGATGCATTTCAGCATTTCTTTCGTTTTGTTATTATTTAATTTATTTTATTTATTCAGCTACGGGCTTCTTGTCAACACACTTTTTCAATGTTGGATTTCATATTCGTTTGATCGCGACGTTTTTAATATTAAACGCAAATTCAGGGCGTACATGTATATATGGTGTAAATCTCAGTGGATCCTTTACGGTCTTACCTCCCCTCCCCCCCCCCCGCCCCAGTCAAAGAAATGGGTAAGCAATGGCGGATCCAGAACACAATTTGGAGGGGGCCAAAAAAAAATTTGGTCCCCCAAAAAACTGGGTCAAAAAAATACGGCGTGGGGTTCGGGGCCCGCTTAAGGGCCCCGAATTTTTTTTGGATTCTAGATGCTTTGTGGTGCGATCTGAGGCAATTTCTGACCACTTTAACCAATGTTTTTTGAGGAAAAGATGGTGGTGTACTCATTGCCTGCCTTTATTGCGATGTCCCATAAAAAAAAAAAATTGGTTTCGTTTTTTTTGGGGGGGGGATGGCCCCCTTTGCCCCTCCCCCCCCCGGATCCGCCCTTGTGGGTTAGTAGCCTCTTATACAGGATGTCCTAAAATGCAACTCTGAAACAATTGCCTGTTTAGTTTTTTCAAAAACGCGATCTGTAATGATTTTATGTTTAGATATCGGATTTAATCTGAGAGTTTTTTCTTTCAAATACTGAAAACAAATCACGAAAACAGCACATTGGGTTGCGGAGAGAGGTGGAACCAATTGATTCAACGCTCTTCCATGCAGCGCCCCTACGACGGGCAAGCGGTAGGTAATCATCAGTAAGTGTACCTTTGTTTTTTTTGTCAGATAAACATCATCACTGCTCTCGCTCTTTTTCCCCACCAAACTTTCTGCAACATGTCTGTTGAGACAGAACAATGCAGAACTAATGTCCCACCATCCACAACCGTTACAGATTCAGTTGGTGGTTCCTCCTGCGAGCATCGTGTCAGTATCACAACGCCGTCTCCCAATTCTTTACCTAGGCTGATAATACTCATCAACAGAAAACACATCAAAACCAATTCGACAAAAGATAAATCAAGCATGAATCGATGGTTAAGCTCTATATTTGGCAGCTGATTTGGTGCCAACGCAGAGACCGTTGAGATGTTGGGAATGTTTACACGGTTTCAAGTCATTATTAATGGCTGGAGCCGCCACTGTCCAGGAAGAAAGTGGCTCCCTACTCTCTTTGTATTTCTCTTTGTTATGTACTGACGTCCGTTCACATGTGCTGGTTTTGGACTGTGTTCACGTCGGGCCGGCCGGCATTTGCTTTTTCTCTGAACATGAAGAGGTCGAAAAGGTTTCTCATTTGAAACGATCTAATTAACATTTTTATATACATGTATTCGTGATTTTGATTTGGGGTTTGATCATTTAGGCCTACGTATTCAGTTTGCTTTTTTGCACGGATGGTATGATTGAACCAATAACATTTGCTCGATTCAAAAACTTTCAATTAAGACAATACCTCTCTGAACATGAAGTGGTCGGAAAGCGTTCTCTTTTGAAATGATTATTGATGTCTATTTTTATATGCATATATTTCTGGTTTTGCTTTAGCCTACGTATTCAGTTTGCGTTTCGCAGGGATGGTATGATTGAGCCAATACAATTTGCTCGGTTCAAAAGCGTTAGATTGAGATATGGACTTATTATTTTATGTTTATTTCTTTGTTTCACTTTGTTGGTGTCGATCCATTTTTTTTTCCAATTATTGTTTCTTTTATGTGCTTCATTAATTGTTGTGGGTTGTTGCAGCACTGTGCTGTGATGACATCCCTTGATTCTGTGCCAATTCGCGGCCGTGTAACAAAAAGTCCCATATTTTTTTTCAGAACACCAAACTGGTCTTGGAACCTTTGCATCCTGCGTTTCGCACGCTAGCGACTTAGATTAGCTGCTGTGGCGCGAATAAGTAACACTATTACATAAAGTCACCCAGTTATTCATCGTTTCCTCTTTAAAACTTGTGTTGTGATAGTGTCACAGCTTTTCCTTTTGCTATTCAGTCACATAATGTAAAAATAGAAACTTGTGCACGCGGATGAAACATACAATGTGTCCTAACATAACAATGTTCTTTGGCATTTCGTTCGTTTTGTTTTCTTGTTCAGCAATAAATTGATATAACTGAATGAACTTTGTATAAACACAGAGTTTTAATGTTTGATTTCACGCTCGATTTAGGGAGGTTGTTTATTTTTTTCTAAAAGGCAAGTTAACATTGTATACACTGTAAAAAGTAAGTTCAGTTATTGAAAACAATCTTGCTTTCAATTTGTAAACATGTTTAGAAAGCTACCAATGTTCAAGTACAAGTGCGAGCATAATCCATTATTACTCTAACATGTTTAGTATTAAAACATGTTTAAAAATTGAGAGCAAGAAAGTATTATAAGTGGGCAAATTTTGGGTAAGTACGAAAGACAGCAAGTTTGGGCGAGGACCATTAGACAACTAGTGGTTGGTTGATTTGTGACGTAACTTGCGCCTGCGCACTATCAGCAACTTGCAAACGCCTCTAGTCAGACGCTGGTCAAAGTCCTGGCCCCCAGTTGTGCCTACAACAAACAGACTGCACGTTAACTAGGACTATTTGCAGAAACAAATTTTATTCTCTCAATCTGAGTACCATACATTTGACACTTCATTCATTTCCAAAGGAAATCTGGGTATAAATGTGATCGGACACTACACTAACATTACAATAAAAAGTTCTGAAAAGCTCTCAAAAATATAATTCAGGGCTAGAATTCACTTGAATTTTTGTAGCTGATCTGTGAATTTGGAATCTCATTAACAAATGTCTTCGCAACAGAATAGGGGATAAATTGACGAGTAGTGGTTTCTCAATCATCATATATCGGCCTCCTTCATACCTTAGTATATTACGTTTCCTGGGGGACATACAAAAGTCCAAGAACCTAAATATATTCTGTCGTGTTATTCTTCACCTTAAATACAAAAGTGTACATTTGGTGAAGAATAAAGGTTCTTTTCTTGGTTATTATTTTTTTATAGCAACAAATCGACATGCATACCTGTGTGATCACGTAAAGTTATAAAACCACATTTGGGCAATTCCACAGAATTGTAAGTCTCAATGAAAAAAACTTCAATTATCCAAATGCCAGCAATGAATCATGTGTATCATTTTTATTATTACGGGGAATGGTACCTTAGGGGACATTCCCATAGGGTTTGTGCACATTGTCAAAAGGTTTCCAACTTCAATGACCCCTTACCCCAATTTCCTTTATCCTACCCACATGAATTCTGGTGTATTTACCTTTTGGACCAAGAGCCTCTATAGGAGTTGTGACATTAGGGAGAAACTGAAATGTCTCCTTAATGTCCGGTGTTTACTTATGGCGACAAATGTCTCCTTAAGGGTACATTAACAGTAATTAAGCTTACTAGCTGCATTTCACTGAAATATAGCTTATTTCTAACAATGTTCCACAGTTCAGCTGTTACCTTTTTGACAAAAGTACACAAAAAACATCAATTAGTTGTCTGAGACGTCCGACACCATGGTTTTTCGAGCCTATTTTTCTTTATAGTACAGCAAAAAATGATGGATGAAGAATTTAATTTTGAAATCACTGTAGTAACTAGACGTTTCTGAGCCTTTTTTCATAATTAAAATCCACTTTATGATTATAACATTTATTATGCACACCGTTGAATTGTCCAAAATGTACGTCCGACACCATGGAACTACCAATTTCATATTTTCAGGTTTCATAAAGGGTGTCACTCACACTGCAAACTTCATTAAAATCATTACATTTGCAAAAAGTACTATCACAATAGTGAAATATAATCTGGGTAAAAACCTTCAAATATAAAAGCTCCGCTAATCTTTTGTCTGAGCTTAATATCTACGCAACTTGAAAACTTTCTTGATTACACACAGAAAATAGTTTTTAAAAAAACTCAATGCTAGAAAAACTTGCCAAATTATAAGAAATTTGTTTGCACTTGCGATTTCGTGCCTAATTATGGCAGACCAAAAAAAGAGTTAACAAATAAATTGTTAAGCTCATATTTTGTCTGAGGACGAACTCATTATCTAGGCAACTTAAGGAACTCTTGCATAAACAAAGAAAACACTTCAAAAAAGATACACATCATGATACTAGATCCAATTGCCAAATTAATGGAAATGTGTTTCAAACTATGAATTAATGCATATTTAGGGCCCGCTAATAAAACTTGCTGCCCACTTCCTTGGGGAAAACCAAAGCAGGACAATTGTGTCAGTTTCAACTGATTTCGGTTTTCTGTGACACGGGGCTCAAGGGGACATGCACGATGCTTGTGCAAATCCATGCTTATACTTTAAAAATGGTCATGAACATGTTAAAAGCCTTTTGCTTGTGTTTGTAAGATACAACACCCAATATCCTTTCCAGATATGTACTTAAGGTAACCATTTAAAAATTCAGATATTCAGTCCAATCTTAGCAGATGATCTTCACTGAAATGCTACAATAACTTTAGTGCAGAGGGTAAACAGATATTTGTGTTGCATCATTACATCACTGTTTCGTTGACGTCATTGAGTTGTGCATCATCTGTGAAGCTCACAAGAGATCCTGGAAGCTGGATGATAAAAGGAAAGCAGAAACTTTCACAGTTTCGTGTAATTTCACAAAATATTTGCTTTAACAAGGATAGTGACTCACCAAAGAATTTGAACCAGAATTTGAACATGTTACTGACCGAAATGTCATGCCATGTTTAGGGCTCCTGATTCATTCTCAACTAAACTTACATGCAGGGAAGTCAAGTTTGAGTCCAACCCATGAAGACTTGCTTTAGTCCCTACCTGATTGCGTTCATAAAATTATCTGAGGTTGCCCCACCTCTACAAGCTAACACTTCTTCTTCATCTTCTCAATATTTCTTTTTCAGGCTGGCATATTACAGCGCATAGAGCACTCTTGTGGAACCCTTAGTTCCATTACAAGTAATAATAAGCTTTGCTCAGCCTATAAATATACAAAGCAAAATTTTTTTTGTCTCTGCTGAATAGTTTCATGAGATTAGGCCTAGGTTATGACACCTACCTCTGTTACACAGTTAGGTGTTTCCTCTGTGGTAGTTTGCGGAGTCCTCTTTTGGAACATCTGCATCTGCTCTGGATCACCAATCTCAGCGTCCTTCTTGAGAGCTGCAGAACTCTTCATGAGCATGGTTGGCTGTGCCCACATCTCAGCATCGGCAGGGCTCACTGTTGGACTGGCAGGGGGAGGTTCATCACATGATTTACCACCCATGGAGGAAGCTTCAGCCAGTGCAGGCCAAACATCTGAAACAGCATTAGAGTGCGCAAGACCCGACCAGGGCCTGTTCTTCTTGAGGCCTGATGAAGAGGAGCTTTGAGAGCGATTTGAGAAGACAGAGAGTGGTCTTCCTGTTGAAGAGTCATCCGGATGACTGTGGCTAGCCTGGCGCTCGTCTTTCTCGTCAGAATCTGTCTGATCTCCACTGTCATCTTCAAACACAGGATTGTCAAAGGCTTGCTGAGTGTAATTGCCACTTATGTATGGCACCAGTTGATCATCATCTGCATCCTCTAATGGATGGATTTGTAATCTGTTGTAAAAGAGTACAAACTGGTAAGTTGCGATTAAAGAGGAAAGAAGGGGAGACCTATCAACAGCAAAGGATCTCATCCGTGGTCTTCCCCCCAGGAATTGCTTGGTTTACAAAGAATCTCAAAATCTCAATTTTAGTGTATATTGGACAAAATTATTCATGAGTAAGTAGATGGAACCTGGAGGTATGGCATACAACACCTGGAGGTCAAAATAGTGACTGTCAACAAGACTTACAGCACTTTGCACTTACTTTTTGCTGTACTTTTTCTTGTACAAGTAGAAGACCACAGCAGCAACGATGAACAAACCAACCAGACAGCTTACCACACCTATTATAACTTTGACTCTGAAGAAAATACACAAAATGATAAATGAATACATTGGTAAGGCTTAAACTGTCATGAACGGTCAAAATCATCAGTTTCAGTGGAATCATAAACTGGCAAATAGTCATCGTTTCACGAAGGGACGGGCATCTCAATTCGGAAGAAACCCCCATTTCGAGATAATCGCAACATAGGTTTTCATATGTTAGAAGTGCAAAATGTACCACAATGCATCTACTCTATGCAGTATACAAAATGCCCACATGATTCTTAGAGAGCTTAACTTTCTAATGAACCTAGCAATAATCATTGAAACTGTGGTTATTCCGCAAATAAGTATCAGCAAAGTTGCCCGTCTCTTTGTGAAAACGAAAATTCTAGTTGACCTACTTTTACAATCTACTGTGCAGTGTGTTTTGCCATGGGGAGAGGGCACGCATGTTTGGGTGCACGCGACTGAAATGTATCAAAGATGTCTGTCCCTTTGTGAAAATGGAAATCTCACTTATTCTGCATTTACTACCTTTCGGTCAATACATTTCGTGCACAGCATGATAGCGTCTCTTTGTGAAAACGCAAAATGCAATTATGAAGATTTTTGCCCCTTACAACATTAATGTCATTAAGATGCTACGCAACTTTTGCTTCTTAAACCAAGTCAGAGTGATTGAGAGCAATGTTTTAAAGCAAAAAGGCCAAAAACAAAATCAGAACTGAAAAAAAGGTCATTCTTGACATGCCCTTCTCTTAGGGAAAACAATGACAAAAACACCAAAAGCATCCTTCTTTTGAGTGAAATGCCAGAAAATAAAATAGTGAATAAAAAGTACAAAACAGCATCCTGACGATGTTTATTTACATGATTGCTTTGATCAGGTTCTTGGTCTGAATTTATCACAAAAATTGAAATTTCTGGAGTTTAGAATTCAACTTCTTGACTTGATAATATATTTGTTTATTAAACTTGAAGGACAGAGAGAACTTAAAGTTCTGTAAACGTACTCACACAGAAATTGAATTAAAAAAATCTTTGTGTGTATTTACTCTCCGAAATTTAAACACTGGTTTTTGAAAATACTGCTGGATACAATTGCAGTACCCATGCTATCACATCACAAAATAAGAACAGTAAAACACAAATAATTTGTTTGATATCAATAATGCTGACCTCCAGTTGAGGTCATCACACAGTGGATCAGACAATGGACAAGCGCATTCAAATCCATTGAGGCGATCATAGCAGACGTATGGGTATGCACACGGCGTGGACTGGCACTCATCATAATCAATCTCGCAGATGTCACCAACCCAGCCGGGCTGACAGTGGCAGGAGTAGGATTCGAACCCACTGCTACGTACAGGGGAGGTACAATCAGGATCCTCAACAGGTCCTGTGTGTAGAGAGGTACATGTAGCAACACAAATAAGAAGAATCACTATGTCTGATCAGTGATTGATTTGAAACCTGCCGCTGATTTTACAAATCAATGTGCAACTTATGTCAGGAGTACGATCAATTCAACAAATTAACATATGTTTGATCAATTTCATGAAATTAGAGGTGGCTACACATGTTTGAAGTTTTTCAACCATATTGGTGAAGATAGTTACAGGTTTGAAGATGGCTGTTAGGTACGATTTCACATCAGTAACACAACAGTCACTGAATCAGTTCTGCCCGTCATTTTGAAAATAGTTATGTCTTACTTTCAAAGTTCTGTTACAGGTAAAATAGCTTTCCATTACTGTCTTAAAACAAATAAAGCTGTGAATTTCTTGTATAAATCTTGATATTTTTTAACAATGAGGGCACAATAATCATAATTAGTCAGTAAAATGAATTACTTTTGGCTTGAAGCCATAACTTATGCCACCCGAAGTGAATGTTTAAGTACATCATAATTTCTTGTGAAATTTGTCATAATTCAATAATTTGTGCAATTTATCCCTAACCCTCCAGGGTATGTTTGCTAGAACCCTGCCAATGTAGCAACATGCAACACTTGACTAAGTGACAAGCCTGCCAAATGCAGCAAGATCCATCTGGGGAAAATTCTCAAGGCCACACTGCCTCAGAGTCCGTGGTCGCTGCACGCAGCAGCACACAACCGTGGCATTGTTCAATGGGACTAGCTCTCACTGTCTCAGAGCTAGCCATTCATGCACTGGTGTTGGTAGCTGAATGCATCAAAGAGCACCAGTTCTTTTCTACCTGATGTACTGTATTGCGTCTGGCAGGGTTAGGGTTAAGTAATTTATTGAACTGCAACACAAAGTAAAGTTTCATAAAATCGGCTACTGATCTTATTTAATAATCTACAAGTACAAGCAATTCCAAGTTGACATATCTACTTTCTATTGTAGAGCCTCCCATATGGAATGCTGTGCCTTGAAAATGTTATTTGAGTCTCATTCGTGTCCTGTTGTTTCATTGCATAGTGACAGAATTCCCTCAGTCTACTACAAGGAGGACAGGACAAGCTGTACCCATGAAGCAATATAAGCAAAAGGAAATAAACAGAAATGGCTGAAGTTTTGTGTGAGCCACCCACCTCTGCAGACCCCCTCATGGATGCAAGGGTTGACCAGCACAGCAATCTGTACCTCCAGTAGCTGAGACACGGCTCCAGACAGGTCCTCTGCTAAGACAAGGAAACTATCCCTGCCATGGTAGTTGGGGTTTGGAGCATAGGTGAATGTGGATGTCGTCCAGCTCAAGTCCTCCTACATAAAAAGAAGTTCTCATTCCAATGTTACAATGACTCTGAAACCGAAACTCACATGTCTCAGGTGATGAACATTGTAAAAGGAATGTTTTTGATAAATTTGTGGCTTGACCTCAGAAAGCCTGACTTGTGATTGACTTGGTATGACTTATGAGTACCTGTGAGAGCTCTGTGATTCAGAGGCGGCCTTAACTGCATTGATAGGGGATGAGACCAGACTTGATTTTTTTTTACTCGGTAAGTAGACAAACATGTGGGACTTACAAAATAAGATTGGTGACGCGACTCAACAAGTTCGATGAGCAACAATAGTGATTGCATAACTTGATGACAGAGTGATTGTTGAGGGTGATTCAATGGGGCTTTAGTCAGACGGAACCAACTACCAGGTATGTTGCTAGAGCAGCAACAATAACACATGAGCAGGATACCTTTATATCGTGTAACAGGAGCTCTCAGGCAAGTCATGGACACCTGTCTAAGTACAGAGGTCCAGCCTGGTTTAAGCTACCCCAGGAACTATTCAATTCAACAACTGCACCAAAAAGTCTCTAGTACTCAGTAAGAATCAGTGAGGTACATGTATCAGTAAGGTACCGCTGGCAAATAAATCTTACTTTAAGCACAACAACTTGACAGACAAACCTAGGGGGTTTTGAAACCTTGACATTGTCTCTAGCATCAGCGGGAAATTGTATGCCCCTTATTCTTGGGGACAACACCTTCATATAGGTCTGGTGTTTGGCCTCAAGAACATCAGATTGTATAACATGAGACCAAAGTTAACGGTTTGGACATTGGAGGTTTTATGTAATTGTAACCAGTGGCTATAAACCAAAGCTGGAGGTGAGGCCAAGGTTTCAACAACCTCTTTAATATCACAACTTCTACCTCACTATGAGGCAACTCAATCCCACAAGGAATGACTGGCTCTTCACTGTCTACAGAGGGCTCACTGCAATTCTGCCTGGACGGCACAGTCTTGACTTGGCTTGTCAGTGCCAGGGTGCCATAAGTCGGGGGCCTGGTCACAATGGTCAGTTCATCATTGGTGTCAGCATCGTATGCTCCTAGCATAGCAGTCAGATCCTTGTAGGCAACATTGGACCCTGTGTTCTGCTCAACAGTTAACTGCATTTATAAAGTTAAAACATACAGGTAAACTTTCATATCATGGGTAAATGTGGAAAGGCAAATCTTAAAGGGAATATACAACATTTGCAAACATCGAAAAATAAAACT
This sequence comes from Patiria miniata, assembly GCF_015706575.1. NCBI lineage: Eukaryota > Metazoa > Echinodermata > Asteroidea > Valvatida > Asterinidae > Patiria > Patiria miniata. Next base: position 35,303,943 of record NW_024037047.1, on the reverse strand, counting down.
ACCAAGTTTTTACGAAATACCTTACTAGGATGTTGGTAAATGACAGTCTCAAGCATCTTGTAAAATTATGGCACCTGGTGTGAAGTCATTTCAAGAAAATGGTATTTTTGTATACATTTCCAACGGTGGTCGGCCGACCAGCGTTGGAAAAACCTAACTATTGTTCAACTACTGCTCCAAATTTACCATTTTTTCAGTCCAAATTTTGTTTGCTATGGTTACATGTTATGAACAGGTGCAGGTCAGCTAGACTGGTTCCCTTGCCTTACAATTTTCCATCATCTATAAATTGATCCATTTTATCTTTTGTGGAGTCAGGAAACCAGACTACTTAAACATTTTTGTTTTTCCTTGGTTTTTCCAACCTTTCCGAACACAAAACTTAAAAAATGTCAGTGTAACAATATTTCATCTATTATACTAACCTCTCAAATAGTTCGTTTCTGAAAATTATGGCAAAAGCCAATGATGTACATTCCCTTTAATATCATAAAATTTGCATAAATCTCTTCACAATTTTACATAAATTGCTACAAGTGTATTTGTAAAGTTAGACTGTTAATATTAGCCCAGGTTGGAATCCTCCATTGTGTACACGCAACGGAGTCCAGGGTATGAACGTCTGCTGCCATAGCAAAAAAAATTATACCACATTTTTTTCATATTTTTAACCTGATGGAGGCAGCTGAAGTTTTGTTTAAATATTCCTTGTGTCTAAAATTATGCATACGCTGGGTTTAGAAAAGTTAGATATGTCAATGGGCGATGTGTTTAGTGTTTAAAGAAAATAAACCGCAGATCCACGCTTTCGTTGAAAACATCCTCAGTATGAGCATGTTGTGTGAACACTTACGCGCGCGGCTGCGTACATGGCATAGTAACTGTGTTGCACGCACACGTAATTCTTCACACGGGGAGTTCGTACTGAAAATGTTTCTGTCAAAAGCATGGATCTGCAGTTTATTTTGAGTCAACACGTCCTCCATGGACATATTTACCTTTTCTATACCCAGCGTAGACATCATTGTGGACACAAGGAATATGTAAACAAAATTTCAGCTTCCTCCATCAGTTGACAATAATTTGTTTGGTAATGGTAGTAGAATTAATACCCTAGACATCAGTCATAATGCAATGAAGACGTTGTCCAACCTGGGCTATGTAAATATAAGAGTTAGCAGTGATTTGCGCTTTAAATGCCATTTTTTTGCTGTGGAGACGAGTGAACTCAATCAAATTTAATAGATATTTATTAAAAATTGTAAAAAAAAATCAGCAATAAATCAAATTGACAAATGACGTGTGCGTCACTGTCAATTTCCCAATGGCCTCTTTTAGTTGATGTGATCTTGGGGACAATGGACATGCGGACCATTATAAAAGTTCTGGGTCTAGAAAATGAGGGTTGTCAAAAATATAGGTGGGAGCTATAAGATGAGATCATGGCTTTTGCATTATTTGTTTACAACTGTATGAATTTCAGTAAGGAAGCATAAACAAGTTTAAATGTAAAGGAACGCACATGTGATGAATCCCATAAACCCCCATCTGATTATTAGGACCACCACAAAAACATGTGAAATATAAAAGCAAACATTATCATTATTTAATTTACCAAAGCAATGCGTCCATTGCCAACAACTTGGCCATTATGTGCACTGTATAACACAGGATTATCATTGACTGGTCGGACTTCAATGGTGTGATTGACAGTGGTAGATAGAGGTTCTATCTCATGGAATGTCTGTACCTCCCTCACTGAATAAATAATAAAAGGAAAAGAGAGATAGAAAAAAGTCCGTAAATGTGTCACTTGTATAGCACCATTTATAATTATCTAAAAATGTATACCACAAATTACTGAGCAAAATCACCAATTCAGTACACATAAATCTTCAAGCGCAATTCTACAGGGGGCTTTATGTCTAGCCCCCCCCCCAAATTAAAACAAGTCAAGTGTGTTTACAAACACAAATGCCCCGCAACCGTGACTGTTCCCATGACATAAGACCACTCTTTAACATCAACTTACATGTACATGTAATTGGGTCACATGGAACGTTCATTGACATCATTATTTTTTTCTGTAGGTTTTATATGAGTTAATCCCTATGATCTCAGAATAAATACAAGATTTCTATTGTTTTAGCCACTGCGACCTTGACCCTTGACCTTTCGGCCCCAAATGCAATAGGCTTCTTAGGATTACCAAGGACAATCCACAAACCAAATTTAAAGTTCACATGTAAAGTATTTCTCAAGTTATCACGCTGACAAGATTTCTATTGTTTTAGCCACTGTGACCTTGACCCTTGACCTTTCAGCCCCTAATGCAATAGGCTTCTTAAGATTACCAAGAACAATCCACAAACCAAATTTGAAGTTCATATGTTAAGTATTTCTCAGGTTATCGCGCTGACAAGATTTGTCCGGACACACCCACCCACGGAAGGACAAGGCGGCAACAGTATGCCCCTTCGGCTTCGCTGCGTGGCATAAAAAGTAGTAGTCGTGAGGAGGGGGCATTTGTGCACTATTAGGTACTACAGTGTACATGATTGTAAGATTTCATCAGCGCTCCCCATTGAAATTGTGGTATGAGCCCCCCCCCCCCTCCCCAATTGATTTTCAAAAGGCATAAGTGTCCGGAGAAAAAACAAAACAGTGTACATTTCAGCACGCCTCCCTGCAAACATTTCTGGATCCACACCTGCTAGCCCCCCAAAAATATAGGCTCTAGAACCGCACCTGATAACCTTAGTCATAAACCCGTCATGAAACTATTTAATCTGACATGCTGTGCAAAGGAAAATTTACTGAATTTTTCAGCTCTTCGGAGAGAAATGTGTCTAAAAACAAATATATACATTCCAATGACTTTCCATGGCTTTTCCTTTTATAACGTATTTTTGAATTGCTTATATTTTTCCTTTTGCACATTTTGCATTGATAAAAATAAACATTATCAAGAAAAAGTCTTGGCAAATTGTTTTGGCAGATATTATCTTTAAGAAAACCAAATCTTGTAGAGACTCTTACCAGTGATTTGTAGAGTAACAGTACCGTAGCAATCAGTACAAGGTGTATAGCTGAAGTCACCGGTCTCTGTGATCACTGCTGTGCCTTGCTTGTCACTGTGACTACCAAGCTCAAAGACCAAAATGTCATCTTCAAGATCAGTGGCCTGGAATGTGTACGACAGAGTTCCTGGAATAGAATATAAAAGCAAGAAAAATAACAACAATCGATATTTGATATTCACTAACATTTGCTCTGCCAGTGATGTGTAATATTTGCATTGTTAATACAGTATATTACGTCAAGTCTGAAATCAGAAAAGGTGACAAAATGACTACCACATATATTTAATGTACGTATATCTTTAAATAACCCAAGTAAAATAATACAACAGAACATTTGAGATATACAGTCTGTATCAAAACAAAAAATACATTTAGAGAAAAAAATATTTGAAATACTAGCACCTTTTTTTAATAAAAACTTATATATGCTTAATGAATGATTGTTTCTCAATACAATGCTGTTTTTCCTATCTCATTAGAACACCTACACCCAGAGATATAGACATTTAAAGATATAGTCCATCATTTGTAAATTGTGCATTTTGTTCATTTGAAGCAACAAAAGCATTCAAAATCTAATGAAGGATACTGAACATTCCTGATGAAGTTTCAGCTAAGCTTCAGCTGTATATTCCGAGAAAAACAGCATTCTAGGATCTCAATTTCAAATCAAAAGTTACTGGATCATGTTTTAAATTGTTTTGAATTGCAGCTATATGCGACTTCGCGCACTGATCCGACGTATTATAGCAACCGCGCGCACGTATGCGTCGTGCCAATGCTTGCGCGCGCTTCGCCGAATAAAACGAACTACTAATTTAAATTTTCCTACGGTGCATCTTAAGAAGCACTGTTGGAAAGGCCTTCTTTCGTTGATTACTTCAAAATGACAGCTTCCCAGAAAGAATAATTTCACAGGGAGTTTAGTTACCTTACTATCTTTTAACCAAGTTTGTTTTTCAACAATACTTACGCCAGTTACTTTTCGGATGCCTCCAAATGATGGACTATAGCTTTAATTGAAAGGGATGATATGTCAATGTGGTCCAAGTTGCAGCAACGTGGATGAAAGGAAATTAACATGCCAGCAATGTTGGCCAACTTACCAATTGTTCTTTGCCAATAATATTGAGTTGGAACCTACATGTATGATTAATTGATTATGTTAGTCGTTTGTATAATCATTGGAGCATCAGTTTAGGTTGTTCAACTCAATATTGATGGCAAAGAACAATAGGTAAGCTGGCCAACAGAGAGGCTGCTGGCATGTTAATCTCCTTTCATCCACTTTGCTGCAATTGGACCACATTGACATTCCTTTCAATTTAAGCCCGAGTCCATCATTTGCAGCTATTCAAAACGTAACTGGCGTAATTATTGTTGAAAAACAAACTTGGTTGAAAGATAGTAAGGGGACTAAACTCCCTGTGAAATTATTCTTTATAGCAAGCTGTCATTTTGAAGAAATCAACGAAAGGACTTTTCATGGTGCGTCTTAAGAAGCACCGTCGGAAATTTCTGTTAGTAGTTCGGTTTCATTCAGTGAAGCGCACAAGCGTTGACACAATGCACATGCGCACGTGGTTGCTATTTGTCGGATTGGTGCAATTGGCTCAGTAAGAACGTGTCTCGGATGCTGAATTCAAGCCCGATTCAAAACATGATTCAGCAACTTTTGATTTGAAATCGAGATCCTAGAATGTTGTTTTTCTCGAAATATACAGCTGAAGCTGAGCTGAAACTTCATCAGGTTAGTTGTTCAGCACTCTTCTTCAGATTTTCAGCACTTTTGTTGCTTCAAACGAACAAAATGCACAAATTACAAATGATGGACTATACCTTTAAATGTCTATATTTCTGGATGTAGGTGTCCAAATGAGATAGGGAAAACAGCATTGTGTTGAGAAATAATCATTCTAATAAGCGTATATAAGTTAGTATTAAGCAAAATAGGAGCTTCAATTAAAAAAAAAAAATTCTCTAAACGTATAATTTTTTTTATACACACTGTATTGCTATATCATTCAGACAACAAATGAACCATTATGAAAACAATTTGATTTAGTTTTTTTTATAAATCTCACTTTGCTATGCGATAATCAATAGAATATAAATGTAAGTTTGCATAAATATGGTGGAAACATTCAATTGATCAAAAAGGTAAAGTTACCTTCATCCTCATTCATGAACATATTCTCTACCAAGTTTGTGATAACTGGTGGGTTATTGGGGATGGCATCTAAGACAACAGCAAATGCAAAATGAGTCTCATGGCTGAAGTATGTCGTGTTGGAAGGAACTGACTCTTCTTGCAAAGCGCGACGCTTGCGACCTGGCTCTGAGGATGACAAGGCTGGAGCCTGTGTGGAACAAACCTACAATGTGAAAGGAAAACACATTGTGTTAGCCATATGCTTATTAAAACAGATATTGACATAAATGGATCAGATATGCAAGCATTGCAAGTGATGCATATTGTGAAAGGTCTCTGGGATTTTTGAAGGGTAACAAAGTGCATCTAAGAACCAGTAGGTGAACACTCAATACTGATATCTGTTGTGTTATCTCTAGAATGGAAATGGTAGGGTAATTAAAGGGGCTACATTAAAGTCCCGAGTTGGGAATTCTCTAACTCTTGCATTCCATAGCAAGTTGCATTCCATAGCAAGTTGGAGCGTGAACTACATCAGTTACCATAGTTCAACTATAATGTGGAACTGGAATCCAGGCATGTTTACATATCATGTTTTCGACAGCCTTGACAAACTGTGCAAAATGCAACAACCAGAAAAAGAAGAGAGAGTTGCCACTGACGTAACATATCAGTAAATCTAAGTGAAGGTCGGTTCATACTTCATGCCAATACGAATGCGATGGGAATTTGACGTCACAAAGCATTCGCTGCAAAATTCATCGGAGACGAAATGTGAAAACTAATAGGACTGCAGCAAACTGCAGTTGAAATGTGTTCAACTTTTGGGAATTTGCAGGGCGAAAATGTGCACTGATGTCACAAATTTGCATTCGCGTTCGCATTCACGCCAAGTATAAACCAGCCTTGATAATGTCCAGTTTGATATAAGTCTGTAGACTGGCTGTTCAAGCAGACAGCTATCACACATGCGCATTGGTATGGAGAGAATAATGAATGGTCCAACAGCTGTTTTTGCTCCAACTCCGTTTGTCTAGATTGTACAAATGAAATCATATTATACCTTTTTCAAAATTCAAAGTCCTGAAAGGTTCTAAAGAGTGGTGTTCCATTTCGTCTTTTAAAATAGACTTGGCAAAAGAGTGGATTTTGGATCATGTTTCACTAATGTAGCCAATCTCTGGCAAATGCCTACAAACCCAACAGCAAGCTATAAACAAGATGAACCACTTCCAGTTGGGGAATAAGCACTCAAACCTGAGAATTTCTAAGTAAACCTCAAGCGCACACATTACAAAGGACATAGTCTGTCAGAGTGCCGAAACTCCCGGAACTAGATTTGATTCATCTGCCGCCATGGTGGGTTGCCTGCACTTGCCATGGCCTGGATGCCTGGCCTGGATGCCTGACTTGGGCCTAGACTACTTGAAATAAAGACAAGCGGTCCGCGGAACTAACTTTGCCATGGTGGGATGTCTGCACGTGCCATGGCTGCCTGACTTGGGCCAAGACTACTTGAAGTAAGAATAACCGAGTGAAACCTTTGATTTGCAAGACCAACCTGAACATTCACTTGGTTCCCATCATCAAGGTATGTAATTTGATCCACATCACTGCATGTCTTAGCTGCATCTTGCCATTTAGAGTGATCTACGCAAAGATTAGGATGACACTTAAATAGAACTCATAATTGCATATACCACAAAACAGGGTGGGGAGGTGGCTCAAGGAATCATTACCAAACATTTTTTCAAAATTAACAAAAGAAGTAAGCAAATCAATAAAATTAGGAAAATTGTGAAAAGTGGACATCACGTCCAGGAGTCCAAAGCTCAATGGAATCATTAAAGATGTCCTCAATGACAAAGGGCCTCTAGGGTGGAAACTTCAGGCCCTCTGATTTCTACGATGTCAGTATGTCAGGGCATGACAGCTGTTCAGGAGATTGCTGCAGCAGCTTTTATTTCTTATGTGAAAACTGGAAAAAAGCGACGTACAGTAATCCATCCTTGACTTCAACATTTAAACAGCATTTATCAATAAAGATCTGATTGTGTTGGCATCGCTGAAATAACAAGCAAATAATCAGCTACAAGTCTCAGTGTCCAATTCCCTGGTGTGCTAAGTCTACCTTTGTCCCAGTGGATAAGTCTAGGTTTTGCCTCTGTCCAGTTCCCCGGTGTGCTTAGACTCACCTTTGCCCCAGTAGATAAGTCTAGGTTTTGCCTCTGTCCAGTTCCCCGGTGTGCTTAGACTCACCTTTGTCCCAGTAGATAAGTCTTGGTTTTGTCTCTGTCCAGTTCCCCGGTGTGCTTCGACTCACCTTTGTCCCAGTGGATAAGTCTAGGTTTTGTCTCTGTCCAGTTCCCCGGTGTGCTTAGACTCACCTCTGTTCCAGTAGATAAGTCTACGTTTTGTCTCTGTCCAGTTCCCTGGTGTGCTTAAACTCACCTTTGTCCCAGTAGATAAGTCTAGGTTTTGTCTCTGTCCAGTTCCTTGGTGTGCTAAGACTCACCTTTGTCCCAGTAGATAAGTCTAGGTTTTTCCACTGTCCAGTTCCCCGGTGTGCTAAGACTCACCTTTGTCCCAGTAGATAAGTCTAGGTTTTGCCTCTGTCCAGTTCCCCGGTGTGCTTAGACTCACCTTTGCCCCAGTAGATAAGTCTAGGTTTTGCCTCTGTCCAGTTCCCCGGTGTGCTTAGACTCACCTTTGTCCCAGTAGATAAGTCTTGGTTTTGTCTCTGTCCAGTTCCCCGGTGTGCTTCGACTCACCTTTGTCCCAGTGGATAAGTCTAGGTTTTGTCTCTGTCCAGTTCCCCGGTGTGCTTAGACTCACCTCTGTTCCAGTAGATAAGTCTAGGTTTTGTCTCTGTCAAGTTCCCCAGTGTGCTTAGACTCACCTTTGTCCCAGTAGATAAGTCTAGGTTTCGCCTCTGTCCAGTTCCCCGGTGTGCTTAGACTCATGTTAATCATTAATGGTCCCTGCAGCTCCGTCTGACCAAGACTGGTGATATAGAATGTTGGCTCATACACAAAACGTATCCTGAAATTAAAAATGACATTGTATTTCTAAATTCAAATTGTGTTGACACATCTAGTTCCAATCCTTTTTGTCCATTGTCTTTTAGGTGGTAAATAATATCTGTTTATGCTAACCGTCACAGGAAAAAGCAAATCGATGGTAAAGTATGCAACCAAAATGACTACTGGCTTTCTATCCGCTCCGTTCACAAGTACCCCCTCACCGGCAAAGAAAGTACAGTTGGGGGTGACTGACCGATACCATCTTGCCCGACTGCAATTTTGCGGCGACGCGTGTACATAGTACAAATCCCCTAGTGTACGTGCGTCACACACAGGAAACGGTGCGCGTCCACCAGCTAAATGTCCCGCCCGTACGTCGTTGCTAGGTAAAAGGGAGCCCTCTTTCGTTGGCGCACGGAGCCCATAGGACAATTGTACTGCTATATTAACAATTGTATAATTTACCTGAAATTCTGAATAAAGTCTTGGCAGTTATTTCCATGAATGGTCTGCTTACAAAAATCAACAGTTCAATGCTAAGAGGACATTTTCTATACCCATTCAAGAACAAGAATGCAGACAATTATTAAAGAAAAAAAACGAACAAATATGAGACTAGTTTTAGAGAAAGTTTCATTCTTAAGTTGTATTGAATTTGTCTGATCACTTTTGAAGGGAAAACACACAGTGTGCAGCAAACCAACCTGTGTCTAAGCAGTCTTGATGTATACTGGATGGTGTAGAGTGGATTGGTGATGTATGGTTTATAATCCCTGGCAGCATCCGAGGTGAATTCCTGGTTGGTTCTATTGCCATCCAGCAGACCTAGGATGAGTGAGCCACCCTGGTGTAGACCTGCAATAACACAAGTAAGGTTGGAAGTTCAGATAGTCCTGTACCACCATTGACAGTCCTCAATGCTCATTTTGTTCTTGGTTCTTGGTTGGTTCTTCTCCTTCATACTCCGCGTGCAAGTTTATACAGGAGGCCAGAAACACCGGGGCAAACCCCTTCTCTTAGTGATAAGTGTTTACTGGGTTCTTTTACGTGCATTTATGCAACACACGGGACCTACGGCTTAACGTCCCATCCGAAGGACGCAGCAATAATGGTTAAGTGCCTTGCTTAAGAGCACAAGTGTCCGCCGGCGGGCTCGAACCCACGTCACTGTTGCCTCTGAAACACCAGAACATGAGTCCGGTGCTCTTAACCGCTAGGCCATGACACTCCACTGATGCCATAGGTGGTTATAGGTTACACTGTGATAGCAGGTGAAGCAGATAACAGTATGGACCCCTTGCACAGTTGCATCTGACATCACACCTTGTATGTGCTACGCATTCTATGGGAGATAGTTCCTCAGAACATTTCTCAGTACAATAATGGCACTAACTATGTACAAGGTGTAATAAAACAAATACATGTACAACTTAGTTAATCGCAGTGTTGGCTGATTTGGATATATTCCCTCCCTTTCACATCAGGGCCCAATTTTATGGCAGAGTCAAAATCACTAGTCAGATTTCATCTCTGTAATGTTGGCTGCATTCCGAAATATCTCAATCATACGGCCACTGAGCAACTCACCCATGCATTTATAACTGCACGCTTAGATTTTTGTAACTCCCTCATGTATAACCTGTCACAACACCAAATCATCAAACTTCAGCGCCACCAAAATGCCACTGCTCGCCTCATCACCTTATCCAGACGCCCCACTCAGATTGCTACAGCTTGCTGTTCCCTGCACCAATCACTCTTGGGGAGACTGGTCTTTCTCACGGGCCGCTCCCGAACTCTGGAACAATCTACCCCTTGAAATTTGTCAGTCGTCATCACTGTCTGTATTTAAATCTTCTCTGAAATCCCAAATGTTTGCCTCACACTTTTGTGTTTAATGAGTTGGTATTCATTATTCTGTCGCTGATTTTTGTTAATCAAATTCAATTTCACTTTAAATCGTAATTGTCTTGGTTTTTTTGTATTGTGCGCCATGAGTGTCTTGCTTGGTGGATACCAGCACCTTATAAATGTTCATTATTATTATTACAATATGCAGGGATTTTTCGCTAATGGTAAACAGAGCCACAAAATTGGGCCCAGGAGGTAGTCAAATCAGTCAACACCATGGGACCAGTCATACCATGTTGTATAATGCCTACCTCCCTTTGTAGCCACAGTGAAATCAAAGTGGTTATCATCAATGGCCCTCTTCCTCCTTCTCTGGCTTGTTGGTGATGCCAGAACAAGGTCTGTGCCATTGGGTGATGTCATCATCATATCACTGTCTCCTGTTGATCAGGATAATGCAAGTTTGATGAATGTTTTTCAACATTTTTAAGTAATATAAACTATTTTTGATCATTATCTGGCAGAAATTATTAAGCTGACTTACTTCACTAAAACTCCCCAATAAAATATAAACAAACTAAACAACGAAGTGATTTTCCCAAAGACTATTATACGGGTCACATTCTGCCGGGAAGTGAGTCTTGCAATTATTTGTCTGATATAAAGGGGGCTTTCCATAACAACAAATTGATACTTTACATTGCCAAGTAAAGATCTTTCTTCTCCATCCACCTCAAACATTGCTTTCCTGTTAAAGGATATTCCTAAAACCTCAAGTTACTCCGGAAGGTCTTAGCTAAAGTTTTGTTTTCCACTTGCAAGTAGCAATGGCAATGGCCTGATATATCTCTCATACTGACGTTCAAACACTGACCTAACACTGTAGTAGTTCCTGCTGACACTGTGACACACAGCATAGCTGGGTTGCACATCTTCGTCCAGGTGTACAGGCACCTAAAATAGCAGTAAAATACAGAACAGGCACAGCAATTGTTTAAACAAGTCCATGTATAGTGAATTCCTTCCATCAAAGCCCACAGTTGAAGGCCGCTTCCACAGTGGCTATGGCAGGTCAACACATGTCTATAGGTAGAGGCTTCAGCTGCTTGCATAGGCGCATGTGTGATCGTAAGCCATAGCCAAGTCATTTGGATACGGCTTGAGTCTGGAGTCAAATGCTTCAAGTCTAAGTCACAATGTCTATAGGTAGAGGCTGCAGCTGCTTGCATAGGAGCATGTGTGATCGTAAGCCATAGCCAAGTCATTTGGATACGGCTTGAGTCTGGAGTCAAATGCTTCAAGTCCAAGTCACGATGTCTATAGGTAGAGGCTGCAGCTGCTTGCATAGGCGCATGTGTGATCGTAAGCCATAGCCAAGTCATTTGGATACGGCTTGAGTCTGGAGTCAAATGCTTCAAGTCTAAGTCACAATGTCTATAGTTATAGAGGCTGCAGCTGCTTGCATAGGCGCATGTGTGATTGTAAGCCACAGCCAAGTCATTTGGATACGGCTTGAGTCTGGAGTCAAATGCTTCAAGTCAAAGTCACAATCTCAAGTCACGTAGTTTGATGATGATCCTCAAATCATAAAGAACTTTCGCAAAAATAGTTTCATTTATAATTTTGGGTTTAAGTGAATAAAAGTAGATGTCGTTTTACACATAAATTTGTACCACTTGATTCATTAAAGTAAAGTCCCAATCAGCAGAACTTGTGAAACTTGTACAGTGTAACAAGCATCCAGAAAAGTTAGCAACACCTACATTACACTAGACCACTAACATTGAATATACAAGAATCTGTGCAAAATGAAGTCTATACAGGCTGACCACGCCACAACATTCAGATGTTGTCTTATAAGCAGTCTGACCCCCTGTTCAGACAAGCGTTCCAGAGTCGCACCAAACCAAATAGATTAGGAGCGACTCGAGGACGACCCAATTAGATTTTGGTTTAAGACAGGCAAACTTAATACATTGCAGTATATTGCACAAACAAACAAACATATGATCTTAGCACCAAGCCAACATTGCGCAGCACCGTCGATGCATGGGCTGCGAGCACGTTCCTTCACTAAACGCCTGGCCGTGTATGAAGAATACGTATTACGACGCTGATTGACTTTTGAGAGCGTACTGGCACGCCATGTGCGCTCTAGTTATCTTTTGCACGTCACGTCACACATGAATGTTGTTTTTTTTCAAGACTGCGTGATGCCTGTACCATATAGATACTGGATGTCTCGGTTTTTCGCTGACAAATTGTATATTGTGTTGTATAGGGACAACAGAGGTACGTAAATTTAATAAAGTTCTTGCTCTATAACACGACGTTGAAATCTCATGTTTGAAAGGATTGATTCTGCAAACAGAAAAACTTTCAAATTTTAAGCACTGCATCGCACGTTAAACACATCGACTGCAGTCCTAATTTTTGAAGGTCACTACTTATTTACATACATTTACATATATTTGCATTGAGTACGGCTCATAACTAGAGTGACGTCTGAAATCAAGTCACTCCTGAGTCGCTCTGAACGACTTCGACAGTCGATCTTTCGCCATCAGGCGCGTCTAGTCGCTCCTAATTGTTTCAGACGTCAAACTTTTCGTGTACTTAATTCAAATCGTGCCTTATATTTTGTTCAGTGCGACTCTAGAAGGCCTGTCTGAACCGGGCATGACAAGGTTTCATTGATAGGAATGGCATTTCATAAAACCTTACAAGTAGATTTCTTGAATAAAGTCTTGATCATGTATCATTCTTTGATTCAAATGCAACCAGCCCACAGACTTACTTCCCAGGTTCCATATTGAACTTGGCAGCTTTCTCAATCACTTCCCCCTGGCTGGAGTCCTTTGGTGCCTTGAAGTCAGTGATGTTGAACCTTTCTTCCCTGTCACCAGCACGCACGATGATCATTCCATTCTCTATGGTCACTGAGCCAGAGGAGTTGCCTCCAACCACCATGCAGGGCACAACATCATCTAGGAGCGACGCTGAACTACTCACACAGTATTCTATAAGGTAGTGTGGAAGGAGATATTGAAACCTTGAGGAAACCTTGAAACCTTGATAGAAGAGGTTTAGAAGGAGAAGGGGAGACATAGAGCCACTGCCATGTACTACGAGACATTAGGATTGTTGACACCCGCTACGAGGGAAATGGAAAACAGGTACCTCATTATCACATAAGTCAAGTCAATCACAAGTCCAACATTAGTCCAGGTCAAATCAATTTGAAGTCACTTCATCATGACTTCAAGTAAGAATGGGATGAACAGTTTCAAAGAAATGTCTTTTGTCACAGTGCCTTTGAATAGCTTGTGACTTGACTTGTGTCTATATGACTTTGAACCGACTTGCAATGGAGTTGTGTGGATTTGTGATGTACTTTACTACAATGCTGACATTGATTGATAAAGGAATCTTGTTCTGAATTACCCGACCGGGGGAGGGGGAGGCGGAGATTACATCGTTACAATTGTAAAGAGTATGACATTAATTAGAAGAGGTGTTCGGTATTGTTATAGGCATATTGCTTACTTTCTCTAGTATCATACCAGTTAGATCCCATTTTTCAACTGATATAAATGTGACAGTCTACCAATTGCGCTGTGGTCCAATTGTTACGGTGTTCGACTCACGTTCCGTGGTACTTGGGTTCAAACCCTGATGGGGAAAATGGTGCTTGTGTTCTTGGGCAAGACACTTTACTACAATTGGCGCAACCAGGATTTGGCTTGGGGGGGGGCCCCAATTTTTTTGCTCAAAATTTTTAGAAGTTTATTTTTTTCAAATAATGTTTCCCAAAATTCGGCCGCAGAAAAAAAAATGGGTTTTCTTTTTTTGGGGGTGGACTTTTTTGACGTTTGTGGCGCCACTTACACCCCTATTTTACTACTCGAAAAATAGGCCACATACATATCACCAAGGTCAAAAATATTTGTAAAGCACTTTGAGACCTTTGGTATAAAGTGCTATATAAGCACATTATTATTATTCATTATTAATTGTAAGATGTCCTACCGTAGTGATTAATAGACTCATCCTGTGGTTTGGACCAGGAGGTACCAATCTTTGTTGGGTCTTCGCTTTTCTCCACATCGGGTGGGTAAACATCCTCCTCAAACTTCTTGCTAAACATGGAGGTGGTGTTGACGTCATCTACAGTGGGCTCTTCCAGCAGAACAGTCACACCTAGGAAATACAAACAAGTACGGTCATCACCAAAGGTCTCCAAGTAATGAATCAATACATGTGTGGTCCAGTATGGACATCACAATTAGCCTTTGATATATGATGGACACAATAGGAGAGTGCTATTTGGTTAAGGATGAATATAAAAAAAAACATTTTACCAAAACAAAAAGCTCCCTTACTACCGTGTCGACAGTAAAGCAAAAAGGATACCGGGCTGTCTTCCTGAACTTTATTTGCATTGGATATGCATGAAATATAAAGTATCATCAAATTCTAACGATGTGTATCGAGGCCTTCATTATTGATGGAATTTCGGTTTCAAATATTGATAACCTTCGGAGTACGTACCTACTGAGATGGAGTACCTCATTAGATATATAGCTGCCAGCCTGGCTGATTGTTGGTCTGTTTGTCAGTCTATCTGTACCTACCATCACATTCTACTATGGTTTCCAAGCCTGCTCCATTGATAGCCTTCAGAGTCACAAAGTATGTAGTGTTGTGATGCAGTAATCCTGTTAGATCACTGTCATGTAGTCTGTTTGTTTGTCTGTATGTCAGTCTATCTCTACCTACCATCACATTCTACCATGGTTTCCAAGCCTGCTCCATTGATAGCCGTCAGAGTCACATAGTATGTAGTGTTGTGATGCAGTAATCCTGTCAGATCACTGTCATGTTGTCTGTCTGTTTGTCTGTATGTCAGTCTATCTCTACCTACCATCACATTCTACTATGGTTTCCAAGCCAGCTCCATTGATAGCCTTCAGAGTCCCATAGTATGTGGTGTTGTGATGCAGTAATCCTGTCAGATCACTGTCATGTTGTCTGTCAGTTTGTCTGTATGTCAGTCTATCTCTACCTACCATCACATTCTACTATGGTTTCCAAGCCTGCTCCATTGATAGCCTTCAGAGTCACATAGTATGTAGTGTTGTGATGCAGTAATCCCGTCAGACCACTGTTAGTAGCTGTCTGGTTCAACCCAACGTTGACAAAGTCTTGCAGGTCTGTTGCCCCTTTGGATGTTCCTATAGCCCAGTGATGCTCCTAAATACAGAATTTCAGATATTATTGCGATGGGATCCATGCATACATATAGTGGTCCTCTTTTGGAAAAAGTACCAATTTTTACGGTGAATGGTGCACAAAGTTTTCTAAGTTTTGCACTGTGTAGTACTTGTTTGCAAGGCCTGACTCTAGAACAGCAACGGTATAATAATAATAATAATACCGAAGTCTTATATAACGCACGTATCTACCAACAATTAGGTACTCAAGGCGCTGGAAATTATGTCTATTATTAGAGACAGGTAAATGAAGTACATGAGAAATATGAGAACCATTATGTAGCACCTTTATAATGGTTTACAAGGTGCTGCGGCGCATTAAGCAGCCACTGCCAGAAACACCGGGGCAAACCCCTTCTCTTGGCGATAAGTGTTACTGGGTTCTTTAACGTGCATTACACAACACACGGGACCTACAGCTTCACGTCCCATCCGAAGGACGAAGCAATAATGGTAAAGCGCCTTGCTCAGGAGCGCAAGCACCATGTTCCCACAGTCAGGATTTGAACCCGTGTACCATGGCACACAAGTCGAACACCGTAACCACTGGACCACAGCACCCCACGAGCTTCCAGCATGGGTGTGATCCCTGGGCACATGGAAACATGACATTATGACTTCTGACTAGCATCCCATCAACAGACAGTGAATGATGGAAAGATTGCCATCAGTGCAGTCTTCTGGAGGTTGGAGCTTCAAACTCTGCTCCGGCCAATTTCTTTGCTTAAACTTATATCCCTAAGCAAATGCATTTGCAAATACACTGTTTAATTAATGAAGTGGTATTCCGCTAATCATTCACCTTGACCATGCTCTCCATGTCAATGAAACTCCACAGCACACTGATGGTAGAGTCTGAAGACTGGAATGATGTTGGTGCAGACTGGTTAAGATTGACGTCCAAATAGAAAAAGAGATCCAGCTTTGGTGGTGTGTCATCGATGTAGAAACCATTGGAGGATGCTGACACCGATTTCCCATTTCCTAAGAAAGATTTCACTGGAGGGTTGCCAAAAAAAAAAAAATCATCCACTAAAATTGGCTCATGTAAAATATGGTATCAGAAATAGTCAAAAGAAAAAAATCTACTGCATCTTACTATAATTCCAGGAATCTTTGTGCATCAATCTGTGTTTCCATTATCTCCTGAACTGGGCACTGTATGAAGTTGAAAATCGGCAGGTGTATTGCTCAGCACCCAAGAATATGCAGTGTCAAGACTGAAGTTGTTTGGATGAGCGATTCTCGAAGACGCTGCAAAAAAACCCGCAGCATTTTCGGAGTGCTAGACCATACACACGTGTATAACATACAGACCTGCACCGATGCACATTTTGAACGGGCACTGCACTCTGTACCTCACCACGGACAGGGGTAAACACACGTGCAAATGGTGGCTGGCTGTATGGGCTCGACCATTTCTTGAAGGGGGAAGATCGCTCAACGGTGAGGTGGGCCTCGACCGTTTTTTTGAAGCGGACGATCGCACAACGGGGAGGTGTAGATATGGTGCGATGTTATACGGGCATTGCACTCTATACCACCACGTTTGCGGGTCTGCCGGAGGCCAAGCAATTTGCCCGTTCCAAACAGGCACGTTTTGAACGGGCACTGCACTAGTTAGGTAAACTATGATAAGAACTGTCTCTAAACAACATGTGATGGATAAGTACAATTTGGAAATAAAACATGTTCTTGAGTAAGTATGTGACTCTTGCTGTAAACAGTCATAGGGAAGTTATGCTACCATTTGGGAAAATCTCTCAATTTGAGGATTATTCCATTCATCTCACCTGTCAGGAAGAATGGGAGTGACCCCTCGTCTTGGTTTGAAGGTGGCGTTGTTGCATTTCCATCGTTGTCAAGGGTGGTATTGGATAGCTCCAGTCTTGGCAGAGTCAGGTTGGTCAATGTGAAGGTGATGGGAACAGCATCCAGGGAACATGAGGGATCACACTGGTAACGATCACACGGATGGATGCAAGGAACGCATGGCCTGGCAATCTGTACAAACAGAGAGTGTTTCCAAGACAGGCATTCCATGAGTAACAAGAACATTGATTGCTGATATTTGGGGTTGGTTAGTGAAACAAGCTACAGGTTTATCAATCTGACCTATGATAAGGGCCTCTATGCTCTAATGTCTTAAAAATGGCCATAAAGCACCATTCATAATTGCCTAAGACAGTTTAACAATTCCTATTGATCGAGAGCCTGTCACGTGGCCTGTTTAAAACTGTTCATAAAGACATGGCTGGCGAAGACATGGTCTTAAACACTTTTCACATGAAATTTGGACTCCTCATAAAATCTAATGCCTTTTACCATTTTATTGGTGGAACGTTCGCACAACTACCAGTGAGTCAGTATTTCGTAGTCCTAAATTTACAATGCACTCGCCACAGCTGCATCTGCGCATCATCGCACAGTAGGCGTGACAAGCACGCCACTCTCAATAAAAGGAGTTGGACACTCCATTATATAGCTAGAGGGGTGTTTCATGAAGTATATTTGTCGAACAATAACGTTGTAAATTTATAATTTTTGATTTTTGGACGAAAAAGTTTAGATGTTTGACCCAAAATTATGAATGGGAATAAATATGTGCTTGGTCGGTACTAAACACCACGTGTAAGACCAGCTCAGGTAATTATCAGCATCCAGACTCCAACCGGTCTTAAACATAGCGTTTAAAAGCGGCCAAGCACACATTTATTCCCTTATTAAATGTATAAAGTGTTATCACCTGCAGAGCGACAGACTTGAAGCTGCAGGCATACCCATCACAAAACCCTTTAAGATACTCAGAAATACTGAAACTGGAAATTGTCTGGAGAACAAAACATCTATTGAAAATGGTAAAGTTTATGCCTGGTCTTACCTCTTCAAATGGCACAATATCTGTGGCTCCTGCTACTGAGCCAACACCAGCAAAGTAGCGTGAGACAGGACTGGTTCCAGCCCTGAATGGTGCCCCGTAACGACACAGGTTGCTCTGATCAGGCGGCATCCTATATCAGAAGAAAGCGACAGAGTATTCTAATGAATGTAATGGTCACAAATGCTGTGGTAAAACCAGTTAACAACAAGACTAGACTTCCTGAGTCAAGCTGGACCATTGCTTGGTAAGAGGTCTATAGCCTTGCCTTTCCAGTACAGCAAAACCTCCAAAGGAATGATAAGGGTCATCCCATAAATGTGGTGTCCAAAGGTGTTACATTTTTGTGTCTCTGTTACACCTGACCTGTGTAATTTGCCATTCAAGTATCATTAAAACTGACTATTCGTAAGATGGAATTTTTGTGTCGGGGTGATGTAAATCAAATTAGGTTTTGCCCTTCACCGACACTGTTGTGGTCGAGTGGTAAGACATCTGCACTAGAAAGCAGGAGGTCGTGGGTTCGAGTCCAACCCGAGTGATTTTTTCCAACTTTCACTCGGGAGGTAACACACTGAGTATACAGTTTTTATACGTCGGTGAAGGGCAAAACCTAATTTGATTAAAATTGACTTCAAACTATTCTTTATTTTTATAGGAGGTCTTTATAATCACTCCTGAAGATAGAAGGCACAGAATGTGTCCGATTTGTTTTTTTAATAAGATGTAACAGGGACATGAACAAAATTTGGACCCAAATGACCCGTAAATGAGTTACTAAAAACACACTTTAGAAAACCCAGAAAATTACAAAAGTGTTTGAAACAGAACAAGAAAGTTGTACAGACCTCAAATTTCTAAGTGTTGCTGTGACAGCTGGAGGATTGAAAGGGTCTGGTAGCTCAGCGATGTAGCTGTCTCGATTGAAGACATGAAGGATGAGCTTAGTAGATGAGGACAGGACTGGTATGCCAGTCAGTGAAGAGAGGAGTTTACCATCAACGTACACTTCAAAGGACCATTCATCCTGTAACAATAGAAATCCATCACAACTGAGATTTTCCTGACTGAATTTATTTTCTTTGAAACAAGAAGATGTAACTTTGCATATAAAGTTTTGCCCTTCAAGCACACAATTTACAAACTATACTAAGTATAGTTTATAAATAGACTACGTGATATTTTGCAAGAAACTTTTCACTGGCTTGCTCTGGTGGGACTCGGACCCACAACTTGCTGATGCATGTGTGAAATGTTTTGAGAACGAAGTAATTGGCAAACCCCAGCGCAACGTATCCCTGCCGTTGTAATCGTGTAGTTTAGGACACCTCTATCCGTTCATAAATCCAAACCCTGCCCTCTTTCCACAGAATTAATTTAGATGACATTCAACATGGAATCTCAGCAAACTATTTAGATGATTTCCAACACACACAGTGAGTTTTTCTTCTTGTATCATCGCCAAATGTTAAGGCATTAAGTCCCAAAACATAGAGTGTCTTTTCATTCTCTTATTTGGGAACGGAGTGCAACACTACACAATTACCTCTGCCGTGACAATTAGGCAGTGGCCCATGAACTAAGCAGCACATTTTATGTCAAAACAAAATGAAGTGCATCCACAAAGGAAAACCCACAAGGAATTTCAATTTGTCATGAACAAGGGTTAAAAGAGATGTGTGTGATAATATTTCCTTATAAGCATGCAAAAGTCTCTATGAAGCACAGTTACAATACCTCATTTGCATCAAACGGCATGACTCTGATGTGGACTGAGAAATGATGCTCCTCTACTGATGGATCAAAGTCAAGATCTATTACCTCCGATGTCATTCGCCAGGCATCCTCAAAATAACGACACCACAGGACAGCTTGAGATGCACTACCATCTAGAAAAGAATAGGCAGACTCTGTTTCAACTTGGTGTGTGGTACATTGATCCCAATTTCATTATGGAAATTGTCCCTAAAGGTTTAATTGTTACTTAAGGTAAGGGCTCACAAGAATGAAGAGACAGAAAATATGAACCAAAAAGAGTAGATAGTCATTATTGATGATGAGGATCACAAGAACACACAAAGAAATGTAGGCAATGACTAGATAGTTTAGGTTTGTAAAAGGTCAACAGCCTTAGAGTTTACAGAGAAAGGGGGGGCCAAAAAGTGCGTAGGGAAAATGCGGAAGGGCTTAATGGATTAGAGTTGGACATGTCTGACATAAATCACAGCTGTGATTGGTCAGAACACCATTGGGCGGGGCTCAATGGATCGGTCTATTATCTTACTTGGATAGAGTTGGACATGTCAGACATAAATCACAGCTGTGATTGGTCAGAACACCATGGGTTGGGGCTCAATGGATCGGTCTATTATCTTACTTGGATAGAGTTGGACATGTCAGACATAAATCACGGCTGTGATTGGCCGGAATACTATGGGGGGGAAGGCTCAATGGATCGGTCTATTATCTTACTTGGATAGAGTTGGACATGTCTAACATAAATCACAGCTGTGATTGGTCAGAACACCATGGGACAGGGCTCAATGGATCGGTCTATTATCTTACTTGGATAGAGTTGGACATGTCAGACATAAATCACAGCTGTGATTGGTCAGAATACCATGGGGAGGGGCTCAATGGATTGGTCTATTATCTTACTTGGATAGAGTTGGATGCCGCAAGCTCGTTGTGATATCCATCTCCCACTCTCATCATCAGACACACTGTCCCCATCTTCGTCCAGTTTCTGGATAGTCCATGGGACGGGACCCATTGTGGTCAATGAAGGGCTGGTCACTTCAGTCATCTTACTGATTGTGACCTCGCTGGTTGGTGTGGCTTCAAGTGACCTATTTGTGGTGCTGGCAAATGTTGAGTTGTCCTGAGATGAATCCAATATCCCCAAGAACTCCTGGCAGTCACACTGAGGACACATTGACTGTTGAAAAGAAAAAAGGTTTTAAGAAATAATAAAAGGATAAAACAAATTCAGTATTTATTTGTAAAAACTATATTTTTGGTTTTGACACTCCAATGCATTTATAATTCTGGAGTCCAATGCTATGGTCATTGGTATGCTTGTCTGCAATACATATACATGCGTACTGGTCTGCATATACACGCGCACACCCTAGCACCTTTTTTTAAGGTGTAAATCGAGAATTTTCTTTTGTTCCTCTTCCCTTTTCCTTTGTTTGTACTCCAACTTTTTTGCAACAGCTCTCATTGGTTTTGTACACATTTTCCAACCGCGGAGTCCTCGATTTGGTTTCTGACCTCGATTCATCAATGATGTTGCACGTGTGTGTCCTCGATTTACACCATAAACAAACGCTGAGGTACATTACCTACCTTGTGCGCAGGGATGAAAATATTCAACTGTTTTTAAGAATATCAAGGTGACGTCATGTACATCAGGGTCAGACATTAACTTATGAAATATGTCATATGAACAGTCATCAACCAATGAAATTTCACAATCTTAAAGCTACAGTCCATCCTTTGCAGTTATCCAGAAAGTAACTGACGTTATTAGTGTTGACAATGGTTGAAAAGCATACTTGGTTTAAAGATAGTAATGGGACTTAACTCCCTGTGAAATTATTCTTTCTGGCAAGCTGTCATTTTGGATTAATCATTTTTAATTCGGCAAAGCACCCGCAAGCATTGACACAACTAAACTTCATCAGGTTAGTTGTTCAACACCCTTCTTTAGATTTTGAGCACTTTTGTTGCTTCAAAAGTTGCTACAATTCGGCGGTTCAGTTCGCGACATACATCAAGTAGCTGCAATCGGCTGAACGAGAACGTGAACGCTAAATTTGGGCGCAATTCAAACGTGACTCAGCAAATTTTGATTTGAAATCGAGATCCTAGAATATTGTTTTCTTGGAATATACCACAATCACTAAGCTAAAACTTCATCAGGTTTATTCAACACCCTTCTTTGGACTTTGAGCACTTTTGTTGCTTCAAACGAACATAGTACACAAATTACAAATGATGTACTCTACCCTTAAACCATGGTATAAATAAACACTGTTGCAGTCATGCCCCCTGTTTCTGTTTGCCTCACTTACCTGGTTGAAGGGTTGGTCATAGCAG
Source organism: Patiria miniata (assembly GCF_015706575.1). Taxonomy (NCBI): domain Eukaryota; kingdom Metazoa; phylum Echinodermata; class Asteroidea; order Valvatida; family Asterinidae; genus Patiria; species Patiria miniata. The sequence goes on along the minus strand of NW_024037047.1, from coordinate 35,281,579 downwards.
CACTGACAGATCCCTTCTTGCCAGTTCTCCCGTCCACCAAAGTCATATTCCCCTATTGCTCCATCTGGGCCATCCCAGAACAGAATGCTGGTCACACTGTGCAGGTCAGGTGAGGCAGCTTTCAAGTCAAACTATCATTTCAGAAAAAAAGGTAAAGGAAGTCTTCTGAGGTACTTGGCAGTAAGCAGGTCATATCCATTGTGTGTATGTGAGAGTTGAAGTCAACTCTTCAGAACTCAATCAAGTCATTCAGTCTTTGGTTGAGTCACAAACTGTTTACATGAATTGCAACAAAGGCATTCCTTTGTCTCCGGTTATCAAATTTCTTGTGACCTGATGTGAATGATGAGTAATTTGACAATAACTCTAGTATTCAGAATAAATTTGAGATGGACAAATATGCGCTTGAAATTAAACATACAAAGTATACATGTAAAAGATATTAAACTCTTTAAAACCATAGCAAGACCAGTTCTTTGGATGTGAGATGTGGAAAATGAACAAACGTGACAAAAACAAATTAAACCCCTTCCAATATCAATGCCTGAAGAACATAATGCACATATGGTGGTCAAATATCATATCAATGAAAGACTCAATAACGTAACCAAATCTCAAAAAAATAACCCAAAAGTAAAACAAAGAAGTTGGAAGTGGATAGGTCACGTAATGAGGAAGAAAAACTGATCACCACTGCATGACAGACTTGACTTGGCGACCTGAAGGCAGAAGGAAAGTTGGAAGACGGGAAACAACATGGAGGAGGACAGTTGAAAAAGAGAGAAACGAATCCCGATGGAAAACATGGAATAAAGTCAGGGGACATGCACAGGATAAAAGAAGATGGAAAATGAGCATGGAAGCCTTATATGCCACTGGGTACGAAGAGGATGGGTAAGGTATGGTCAGAATAAAAGAAAATGTATGCGAAAACAGAAATATAAATGAATTCAATAGCCTTTTGTTCATACATTGAAATGAACTGAAATTGAAGCAAATTTTTTTGCAGGAATTGTTGGGGACAAAATGAACATCCTGGATGGCATTACTGATTCTCATGCATTAAAGCTATAGTCCATCATTTGCAGCTATCCGAAAAGTAACTGGCGTAATTATTGTCGAAAAACATACTTGGTTGAAAGATAGTAAGGGGACTAAACTCCCTGTGAAATTATTCTTTCTGGCAAGCTGTCATTTTGAAGTAATCAACGAAAGAAGGCCTTTCCAACGGCGCTTCTTAAGATGCACCATAGGAAATTTAAATTAGTAGTTCGTTTTGTTATTCGGCGAAGCACGCGCAAGCATTAGCACGACGCACACGCATGCGCGGTTGCTATAATTCACCTTTCCCACCTAATCCTCCTTTTGTGTTTCTTCTTTCAGCCCTGCATGTTTGTGTGCACCCCCATGTTAATGTATGTACCTCTGTCATTTCTGTTTTAGCCTCTGAAGAAGAACTTGCTAAGTTCGCAACGTCAGGCCACATTAAATTTTAGGTTGCTATAATTCGTCGAATCAGTGCGCAACATCGCGTAGCTGCAATCGGCTCAGTGAGAACGTGTCTCGGACGCTGAATTCAAGCCCGATTCAAAACATGATTCAGCAACTTTTGATTTGAAATCGAGATCCTAGAATATTGTTTTTCTCGGAATATACAGCTGAGCTGAAACTTCATCAGGTTAGTTGTTCAGTACCCTTCTTTAGATTTTGAGCACTTTTGTTGCTTCAAACGAACGAACAAAATGCACAAATTACAAATGATGGACTATATCTTTAATCACACCACTAATGTCATGGCTGTGAGGGGCTGATATCTCAAGGTTTCTGGCTGAGTACTGACCTCATATTTCGAGCTCCTCACAATCTGTGCATTGGTGACGTAGGCTCCAGACAGCATACGAGGCCCTCTTGTATCTCTCTCCATAATCAGCATCACACTCTCATCAGACGCATGTACCTGGTTATCAACAGCAACAGGGTTAAAATGAATGGGTCTTGAGATGTTTGCCTGAAAACACCTCAGAATTTTACATTGATATATACATGTAAATAAATATACTTAAACATTTCAAGATTTAAATGGTGAAGTCAAAAAAAGATGAAGTTAGAAGGGACACCCTGTGACAATATATCTCTTTTGTGAACATTGTGTTTCAAGTTAACGTTTAGCTTCCACCTTTTACGCATCTGTGCTTTAATGCATATGTAAACCCCACAACTTGTTGGAATACACCAGCATCTATATGAGAAACAGAGTTTATTGATCAAAATGTTATTCTTGTATGACGGTATTTGTGGAGTACTCTAAGAAATGAAAGAATGGTACCGCACACATCAAGCTTTATTTGACAGTTCATCACAAGGGAAGTTCTTGAGGGGAGGAATAACTGACCAATCACTAAGCTCCGTCCTATGCATATTTGACCAATCACAAACATTAAATGGGAGGTTTGCAGTAACACCATGTGAATGAAAGATATCTCTTAGTGACTTGTGTGGTTCTGAGAAGAACCAGTGTGTTTAACTTGACGTTTTGAACAATATGCTCTGCTAGTCATTAGGAGAAGAACCAGTGTGTTGAACTCGATGTTTCGAACAGTATGCTCTGCTCATCATCAGGAGTCTCCTGATGATGAGCAGAACATACGGATCGAAACCTCGAGTTAAACACACTGGTTCTTCTCAGAACCACACAACTCACCAAGAGATATCATTCACATGGTGTTATCGCAAACTTTCCATTCATTGATCATGTCCACTATATGCAAACCCTTAAGTCTTATTTAATAACAAACATACTAAATGTCTGACATGCATGCACAAATGTTTGACATGTATGTCACGTTTAGTTCATACAGTGTGGCATTAAAGAAGCTCACGTGATGTTGCCCATGTGTGCAGTGGATGGGGAGTAATAGATACGTCAATCCAAGGGCAATACAAGTACATGTACGTAGCCCACAACTCCAAATGTAAGGTTTAGGGCATGTGTAGTGAGTCCCACATATTGAGCTTTAGTGAGTGGTCACAATAACTTCTGTTCCCCCACTGAGTTCATACAATTACTATCGGAAAGACGTTTCTGGAGCCTACCTGCTGTGACTGATACTCCAGGTCCCACTTCTCCCTCTTCATGTTCCAGAGTCCCTTGAAGTCCATCGCTGACCACTGTGGATCAGTGAAGGGAATGTCTCTCAGTGGACAGGGTGGGCCCTCTGGGTTGGGCAAGTGTAGGATTGTGCCTGTAAAAGTCAAGTCAACATGAGTTTATAGATTAAAATTTTTAGTAAGGATGTTAGATACTGTCTGTTTATGAATCTTATAGACTCACAAACTTCCCCTCACTGATGAAAAGACAGAGATATGACAGCAATGTTCTAGTCGAGTTGCGTCTGAGTCTCGAGTCACTTTGAGTCAGAGTCCAAGACTCAAGCCATTTGGTTCAAATCTGTCTCCGAGTCTGGCCTTAGCTGTTTGAATTTCAAAGTGCTAAAACACGAAGCATGGAAACTGCAAACAACGTGCAGCATCCTCAAAGCCAACGTGGTACACATGTCTATGGCCATATCAGTGCATCTGCCTATCTACAGGCCTATGCAGGGATCTGGCCATAGTCGCAGCGGAACCATCAGTTCAGAGCCAAATTCGCTGGTTCATTGCATCAACCATTGCCTAAGGTGGCACAGAATACCAGCATTATTTCTTGGTGCTCTGCCCAATAACGATCTTGCAGAAATAGGTCCATGCGACGTGACGTATGCTTGAAAGTATGTTTACTCAAGGTTTGTACATGTATGTTGTGTGAAATAGATGTGCATAGACACGGACACACATGTAAGTGATACGTAAGTGGCGCACTGTTGTGTGAACTCTGGGAGGGATGATTTTTAACAAAAATAACACCACCTAGAAAGTAGTGTGATAGAGTTCATGTGCTTAACGTTCTCTAGCATTGCTTTAACGTTACTTCCAGAAAATGTACATCGTGGCCCATTTCATGCTTACTGTTAGTGAAAGCAGCCGAAAATTCCTTGCTTACGGTAAGTATATTGCACGGGTTAGCAAGGAATTTTGGCTTCTGCGCATGCGTACATCCTGTAACTAAGGATCTTGTGCTTACATGGTAAGCACAGAATTTTTCTGCTAGCCCGGTTAGCACAAAGTGGTGATCGTAAGTGCGGAATGCTGTGGTTAGCAGAACCACGAAATTGGGCCCAGAATTATGTTTTTTTAAAGTAAATTTTGTTTTGGTATAAACATGCATGACTCCTGAGTCCCTACTCATTAGCGTCAAGTCTGAGTCATGATGGTCAAGTCTGAGTCTGAATCTTCTGCCCATTGTGACTCGAGACTGACTTGAGTCCGAACCCTGGACTCGAGCCCAACAGGGTTGACACAAAGATGCCAGGTTTGTGCACATTCCGATCAGAAGTTGAGTCGATGTGCCTCAAAAAGTCATCTCAATGCTTCTCGGTCCAGCACCTGATCTCATGAAACTCTTCGTAACTTACGATGGGTCGCAGCTGCGACGCGTCCTGTCATCCATTTCACAAAACACGTCGTAAGTGCAACGTGTCATAGGTGTATTTATAGCACAACTTGGTGACTGTTTTATGTATTTAGTCAGCGTACAGTAAATATTCAACAAAGAGTCATCGGATCTCAGCTCGAAATTTGTTAAAACGTAAAACAAAATGGCGGCCGTGCTGCAATTTTGAAGGAAAACAAGCTTTCAGTGGACTGTATAGCTACTTTGAAATTTCAAGTGCAATATTCCAGTCTAATTCATAATTATTCAATGAATTTTCTATTTACAACTTTACACACATTGCCTTGGTACATGTATTATAATCTCGTTTATGCAATGTTTATGGCATCAAACTGGCTAAGAAAGAGACTCTTCTTATTTTGCGATGACCACTAGACACGTCGTAACTTGCGACGTGTTTTAAGCTGTTGTCAAGGAACTTAAGACGCGTTCAACACATCGCAACTTTCGTGAAATAGATGATACGACGCGTCGCGAGTTGCAGCGCTTCGTGAAATCGGATGCTGGCTCCCTGCTGTACATAATGATATGCATGGCAACAAGCAATGCAACCATGCGTGCTGTGGAGTACATTCCAAAGTTGAGCGGTCAAACCCGTGTTAAATGAAGTTAGTCAAACTATGCTTAACCATAACGTTTAAACTTGCTGCACTATCCATGCAAGAACATTAACTAAATTATGTAGCAATTTCCATTTACCAGTAACTTGGGTTCTGTCGCCGCTGTCTGTCATGTCCATCTTGAAGTCCATTCCATCAACTACCAGTCCTGCTGTCGGCTCAGACGAGTCAACAAAGATAGGTCCTACTTGGGATAAGACACTGTCTCCTGCATGGTTAACGACTGACAGCTGAACAAAATAGGGCTGGTTTGTCTGTGCAGAAAGGAAATGGTATATGATCAGTGGTAATGATTTAATGGTGAACTTTGCAAGTACAACCTAAATCAAGCCCTTGACAATCGTTTCAATGTCAGGGATGTAGTCCAGTCCTTCACATGTCCCTGCAAGTCAATCACGAATCCTCAAGTTCCAATTCAAATCAACTGCTCATGGATAATGTGTGCTTAACCATAGGTCACGTTTAAACTTGCTGTCGGCTCAGACGAGTACAAAGATGGTCCTCCTTGGGATAGTACAGTCTCCTGCATGGTTAAAGAGGTTGTGGAATGCTCGAAGACATTTCCGTCATTTTTCAGGTATATGTAGCCTAAGGTGTGATGTAATAAAAACGACTATTGTTTCTGTCATAAAATGAGTACAAAAGGTACTTTTGAGAGCTGTTTTTCAAGTCCTGTCATGCTTGTTTCGACCCGAATGTGCAATTTGTGTAAAAGTCGTCGTTGCGGGCAGCAAACAAAACACAGTAAATTGTGACGTAATAAACAGGACTCCCGATGCAGAGTAGCATAAACGAGTCCTGTTTATTACGTCACGATTTACTGTGTTTTGTTTGCTGCCCGCAACGACAACTTTTACACAAATTGCACGTTCGGATCGGAACAGGACCTGAAAAATAGCTCTCAAAAGTAACCTTTGTACTAATTTCATGACAGAAACAATAGTCGTTTTTATTTCATCACAACTTAGGCTACATATACCCAAAAAATGACGGAAATGTCTTGGAGCATTCCACAACCTCTTTAACTACCGATAGCTGAACAACATAGGGTTGATTTGTCAAGTCACGGGTCATTCAGGACAATCAAATGCTCATTGAAAGTGCATGAATATGCAGGGAAATGGGCACAGAATGCTCGCGCGTTAATTGACAATATCAACGTTTGCGAGTTAGCCACGCTCCTCAGACAACCCTATGGGATTTTGCACTTTACGTTTCCTTTGTTTCAGACTTTGCCTGTTCCGCGTCCATTTGTATATCATGTAATTGGACAATATTTCACAAGCTGCGTCGATGCAATTCTACCGCGATAGGTCAATTACGAGGAGAATGGGCGTTTGCGTAACATCACATAACATCACCTCAGCAATTTGACCCCAAACGACCTTTGAACTGGACTACTTCATCGAGATAACTTAACTGGCTTATAATGTCAATAACTGTTTCAAAACGGAATAGTCGAATCCATGACAAAATTTAGAATTGGGAAAGTATTACTGACGATTCAAACACATTTGTTTCAATGATACACACATCGATAGCGTAAAGATATACTTTCCATACTACTTTCAAGATTCAACCTGAAAAAAAGAATAAAAGATTTTTGTTTTTAAATTTCTATTTTTCTAGCAACACAATCTTGCATCGGCCCTCGCTTAGTTATGGAATAATTACTTTACAATTTTGAACTATTTGCCGTGAGAATCGATAACGGGGGGACTGGGAAACAGCCGGAATCAGTTTGTTCACAAAAGCAACCAGACGCCTTTTTCGAAGGGATTGTAGACACCCAAAATAGACAAAAAGTTGCTTTTTTTTTGGTTAACAAGTTCAGAGATGCCACAGAGTCTGCTTGAAAAAAACGGAACTGGGTCTGCTTAAAAAAAAGGAACGGCTGCTTGAAAAAAACAGAACTTTTTTGTGTGTAAAAAAGCCACTCCATGTCCGACAAAAAGTCCCCGTTGTCATCTAGTTGTAGCCAAGCCAAGTTCTGTTTATTTTTTAATTTTGCTTCTATGGCCTTTAAAGCTGTCGGTTCGTTCAATCACTTTGACTTTTTCCATATTCCTAATATTTATTCTGCCTACCCGAATTTCCAAGTAATATTCGACACGAAACATGCACGATTCCACAACACTGCTGTCGGTGTACATGATCCTTGCACCACGCGATGCGCTCAACGAAAACATGGTTGGTACCCGCATTTTTTGTATTCACATATATCACTGCGATCGGAGACCACTGATAGCTGAAATAATAGACTTGATTTCCAGGCTGAATGCTACGTGTGCTTAGCACACAACACGCCCGCACGCGGTGAAGCACGCCCGAGGCGCCGTTGTATACTGCGTGCAAGTACGTTGGCCGCTTGTATCGCATGCAGGCTCGGCAACAACATACACAAAGACTGTTTTTAAGACTACTTCAACGAACAACGTTGTGCCATGCGTGCGCCTAAATGTGCTAAATCGAGGTAATAATCAACGCATTTCCACAGTTTTTCTTCTCTTTTTCTAATAAATTTGACGGCCGGAAAAACGGCCGGAATTTTGTGAGATTTTTTTTAAAAACCGAAATTCCGGTTAAAACCGGAAAAGTGGCATCTCTGCAAGTTGAAAATTGGTCAAGAGAAAACAAAATCAGATTTTGTTGGAGAATATGAACATTTTACTACATCTTAAATATGATTTGAACAAATAAATAACTTTTATAGACCTACGATATAATGACATCACGTTTTGTTCACATTTGCGCTTTCCTATGGGAGCCAGGCGGGACCATTGGCTCCCGTCCCCACCTGGCTCCTATGGGAAGCGCACATGTGAACAAAGTGTGACGTCATTAGTCTTAGGTCAATGCCTACAAAAACACAGTCAACAGAACACAATTCCATAGTTACAAACCCTAATGTGGTTTTTTTTAAATTTAACTCACAATTAGGTTCAAGTCCACGAATGTGAAATCCTGAATAGCTGGGCCGAGTACCAGCCAGTCTTGGTTGGCTACCGCAGTAAGGTTATCCTCATCCTCATTACATGATGCAGCTTGCACAAGGCGGAGGTTGTAGGACTTGATTCCACTCTCATCATCTCTGTAATCCTCCCACACCACAGAGACAGACTCAGTGCTGTCAGTATAGGCAACAGGCTGGAAATACAAGATTCAACAGTCACAGACAGGTAATTCAGTGTGAGTGTGATTGGTAGGTTTTAGTCAGTTGCATGAAATATTGGCAAGGAATAAAGCACAGTTGCTGTTTTATGTGTCAACAAAGAAGCGCTGAAAGATGCTGCCAATTTCTACATGATTCTAGATGATGATGCACGAGACATTGATGATACATGTTCTTATTATTTACATAGGATTTATTAAGCTCTGGCACCAGAACTTCAACATGTCACTCTGTGGTTGGTCGGTCCCCCGAAAAATTGACCAAAAAACGAACCTCCTACCAAATTTTAATCTTCACAAAAATGCAAACAAAATAAATTAAATACTTAACAACAAAAATTTTGTAACACTTCGTGAAGCCATTTATGAAAATGTTGTAAATGTAGGTGAGATATGTGCAGTAATGTTACAGTCATGTGCTATCTCACGTGGTATATAGCGCGCTATATTTTTTGGGAAACTTAGGGGGCTTATTTTGGTGATTCGCTGGTGCAGAAAGGTGACCGGTGCCCCGTCCGACGTTCAACGTTGAATAAGTAGCCAGTTTCTTATTCGACATTCACGCTACATGTGTAAACCCTAGTACCGGCTACGTTTACGTAGACCGCATCAGGCAAGGATAGATTTCATGCAAGACTTTCCTGCCAGACAGCCTGGGACAAGTTCGCGCAAGGACTATAGTTGACCAATGGTTAACCATAGTTCAACTAACGTTTGCCCGAACTCTGTCTAGTTGACGATGGTTGACTACGCTAGTCGACTATATGGAACCAACCTACTGGGGCTGGTTGCATCGCTGGTAACCAATAGCCGTGCGCATTCATAACGCTAGCAAAGTAGCAGAGAGCCAGGATCCAGAAGTTTTGCGATGACATTTTGACCAGCGTTTGACTAGAGACGTTCGCACGTTGCTATCAGTCGCAGGTACATCACAATATCAACCACTAGTCGACTAATGGTCCTTGCCCGAACTTGGCCCAGAGCTTATCGTGCACTTGCACTTGTTTTTCTTAAAAAGTGTGTCACTGATTACTAAACGTTTGAGTTCAGCAGTGGTGATAAATGATTGGAACACCTTAAAAGTTGAGTTTCATGCACACTAGGTATAAAAAACACTTCACTTGTTTAAAAATCACTTCATGTCAAAATTAAATTGAAACTGGGCATATAGCTTCTGGAAGATTTGAGAATAACCAACCAGGCCCCCCCCCCCTCCCAAAAAGAGAGAGAAAGCAAAAAAAAAAGCCTTTTCATTACCCTCCTGAGTGTAGCTTACATGTAAGAGAATGGTCCAGCATGCAACCAAACCTTAATGGTAGGATGCCACATTTACATGTAAATACAGAAACACAATACACTGATCTCCTGATGACTTACCATGTCATAGAAAGGTCCAACACGCAGCCTACCCTCAACAGGTGGTGTGATATCCACAGAGAAGTAACTAGTGGAGGAGTTACACTGTCCTCCTTCGTTCATTCCTAGAAAGACAGGAGCATGAAAAAAACATGTTTTTTTCTGTGCAAAAAAAACAAAAACATAATTACACAAAAGAAATAAATGTTGATTTTCATTTTAGATAACCACTTTGGAGGATATGTATGCATGTAGAAGTACAGGGTGTCCTGAAAATAATGGTGCATGTAAACCCAGCCATTTTTACCCAATTTACAACCAGAATTTACTGCAAATGTTTACACGATCTTGTTTACAAAATACCGTTTATTTAATTAAGATTGCTTTTGTAAATCCAGAGATATGTTTGAATAACCGCAAAGCCAAAAAAAACATTCTGTGCCACTTTTAGGAAGTGAGTGCTTCAAAGATCACACAATGCCAGTATGGCTCTTTTGATAAGATTATCCCCATGGGTGTAAGACAAACGTTCCATTCTCACAACAATATAGGGTTTTGTTCTTATGTTAAAACAATTTAATAGTACAGACAGGTTCACTTCTTTAAAACGTCAATGGAAGAGTTCAATTAAACATAACTAAATATTGCACACACTACTTAAAAATGTTAAAATCACTAATAGTAAAGTGATTTGGTTTTAGACTAGGACTATACTGATTTTAACTACTTCACAGAAAGTGGCACAAAATGGGTTTCTTGGCTTTGCCGTTATTCAAAGATATCTTTGGATTTACAAAAGCAATCTCAATGAAACAAACGATATTCTCAAGCTAAATCTATTACCTTGAAGATGGTGTAAGCATTCGCAGAAAATTCTGGTTGTAAATTAGCGAAAATGGAGGGGTTTACATGAACTTTTTTTTTCAGGACGCCCTGTAAAATTAATGCATTGACCACACCTCATGGTCAGCGCTGGTCAATGGCCCCTATGTGGGAGGTTCCCCCCCCCCCCCCCCCCCCCCCGCATCCTGTTTTCAACTACACTCCCTCATGAGTCATGGCAACCGATAAATAATAATAATAATAATAACAGGATTTATAAAGCGCCATTCCATCTAGATCATGGCGCTAAAAGCAACACAAGATAATGAAAACAGACCTACATGTATTAACATGAAATTGGAAACAGGTGAGCTTTTAAGCATTTGGATGTTTGCTTGGATGTCTGGATGATGGGATGTTTGTCCGGGCTTAAACTTAGATTTTTTCAATCTTTTAAGCGATTGCGACCCTGGGCCCCTCCCCACGGGTCCTCTCTCCGACGTACATACGTACATACAGCGTATGTACGTGCATACATTCACGCCGGTATATGAATGCATTCACGCTCTCACACTGTGACTGCATCTGATATGGGAACTCCCAAGCTACACACAAATATGACTATAGAGGTCGCTGCTCATAATGGGTCTGTATGACAAAAAAGGCACAAATTTCGGGGCGGGCGCAAAAGGATCGCAGTAGGGGGACAACTTCTCATGGTAATCAATCGCTACATCCAGCTACTCTATGCATCCTACGAGCCACCAAAGATGGGTAACTGCCCAGTATTGTTATAATGTGCCATGAAATGGGTTGATATTGTTGAGGCAAGTGAGATCAGCTTCATTCTTAGACAATTTGCTTTCATTAGACAGAAGTTAAACAATGCCCTATGATGCACAGTCAATATGTCACAACTCAACCTCTCTCTAGTAGGTTCTCGCTCAAGCTACCCATCTACCCTGCACATAGAGTTACAATATTCACCCACCCACAACAGTGACATAGTAGGATCCTTCCTGCGTCAGATTCAGACCCTTGACCTCCACAAAGGTGTCTTTGCCTACAAAATGCATCGACCTCTCATGGAATGTAGTCTGGGCCTTCGTTGTCCCCAACAGCATATCCAGGCAGTCCATATCTTCAGGTGGGATGGAGGAAGTGGATGGTTCACCCAGACCAACGTAATACAGCAGGATGGGGAAGGTGGATTGAAATTTAGCCCACATGAGTTGAACCTCAGAGACAGAGTTTACATACTCTGGCACTTCCACCTCACTTCCTAAACAGATGTAAAAACCAATAATAGAGAAATTTAAAGCTGGTGTGCATTATTACCAGATACACAAAAAATATCATAAGCTTACCCACTGGATGCTGGAAACAAATTAAAGCGTGAACTAGAGAAATCAAGTTCCCAGTTTGGGAAATGTTTTTTCTTCCTTTTTCAATGCAACATTTATTTCTACTCAGGCAACCACAAAGAAATATACAAACCATTCAGGGTGAGTTAAATAACATGTCCCTTTGGATAAGTCCTTCTCTCCCACAAAAATTGAAAATGTTACCAGCTTTTTCTCTTCAGCAAACAGTCGGTCTGGGTATTGAGCATAGTCAGTACGAGTTCTTAGTTTGGGAAATGTTTTTTTTTTTTCCTTTTTCAATGCAACATTTATATCTACTCAACCACAAAGAAATATACAAACCATTCTGGGTGAGTTAAATAACATGTCCCTTTGGACAAGTCCTTGTCTCCCACAAAAATTGAAAATGTTACCAGCTTTTTCTCTTCAGCAAACAGTCGGTCTGGATATTGACCGTAGTCAGTACGAGTTTCACTGATATTCAACCATGCATGAAAAGGATACTGGCCTTTCTTTGTGACTACCCAAAAACACTACCAACACAATGCTTCCTAATATTTTAAGGAGATAGTTATTTAATGGCCAGCACACTGCAAGACAGAACATTCCAAAGTAGCCCTATATGGTAAGGCCACAGTTTACAGCTGTCCAAAGGGCCTTGATGGTCAGAACGTTTTGTGGAACAGGTAGCATACAAAACACGATACGTCAATTTAAAGAACACTTTTCAGAGCTTATGGCAGCCTAACGCTCGGACAGTGCACAGAAATGTATGGACAAAATGGCACAAGCAAGAACCTGAACAAGGGGCGCCAAGGTTGCCAGATCTTACCCCCCTTGATTTTTTTCTAAGGGGGTACTTCAAGGACCAGGCGTAACGCATCGTGCCAAACACCCTGCATGGACTTCGCCAATGAATAACTGTTGAAATCCAAGCCCTCAGAAGAAGACAGATAGTCCGCAGAGCTATTGCAGACATGAGGACATGGGCACAACTATGCATTGATCTGAATGGCAGACAGGTGGAAGGTCGATCAGCAGGAGTGTCCAGTTCAATAAATGTAATTTCATTTAAATAACATCGTTTCTGTTATTCCTTTCATTTCTTTAATTGTCCAGAGGCCCATTGCTGCATACAATTGTGCTGATAGTAAGAGGCCTACAACATTGTGTTGGGCAGTCACTAAAGGCCAGTATCCTTTTCATACATGGCTGAAACTTGAACTGACTGTGGCCAATACCCAGATTGAATGTTTGCTGAAGAGAAAAAACTAGTAAAAAACCTTTCCAGTTTTTGTCGGAGACAAGGACTTATCCAAAGAGACATTTTTTTAACTCACCCTGTAAAGCATGTACATTCGCATGAGTGTAAGGTGTCGTTGGAGCGCGAATACGTTTGAATTTAACTTGTTTTGGTCTCCCAATCTAATGACCACCCCCAATAACTTTGGATCATTCAAAATACGCAGTGGATAAACTGGGAACCAGACTAGGTCTCCCTAACTCTCCTTTTCTGGCCATTGAAGGAGTACTTGAACACGGAGCCCAAATGCAAGTAAAGGTTCAGACAAATACAACCCAGCAACCGTCATGAGCTCCGTCATGTGTAACCTAAAAAGTGCTTACACTACCAACTTGTTCGAACAATGGTTAGTGAATGTCTGATGTTCGATGTCAATTTTACCCTCTGCTTAGATATCCCTAACATGACAGAAGAAAAGTCAAAACGGAGAATAACCTACCAAGCACTGTGCTGTCTATACCAACATTGATTCCTGTTGATGTCACCTCAGCTGTGGCAAAGCTAGCACTATATCCCCTGACTGTTACGTAATATGTTGAGTCTCGTGCCATGAGGTTGAGGTTACTGAAAGTGACTGTTGTGTTCTGTCCAACATAAGTGAAGGGCACCTCGTTGTCTCTGGTCTTAGGGTAGCGACGGTCAGTTCCAACTGCAGCCTCGTAGTAATCCACAGTTTGCTCTGTGATGTGGTCTTTGGTGACTTTAGCATTTCCTGAAGGGGATTCATGGCAATGAATGTAGGGAATTCAAGTCAAAAGTCAAAAGTCTATAAAGCACTATACAGTTGAAGACTGCTACAATGCACATCACTGTACACAACATCCTCTTTGGCTTTCAAATTTGAGGTACAGATATCCCAAACATTTCAGAATTTTTGTCCATTTTGTCTGACACAAAATGCTTCTCAACTAATTTGGACGTCAATAATGCTTGAAACTTTCGACCCCCAAACCACCCTCCCCCGTCTGGATCAGCGCCTAGGTAGTTTAATTATTTCTGTTCTAGTTTTTTTTTTCAAACTACTAGTGACGTGGGTTCGAGCCCGCCGGCGGACACTTGTGCTCTTAAGCAAGGCACTTAACCATTATTGCTTCGTCCTTCGGATGGGACGTAAAGCCGTAGGTCCCGTGTGTTGTATAATACACGTAAAAGAACCCAGTGACACTTATCGCTAAGAGAAGGGGTTTGCCCCGGTGTTTCTGGCCTCCTGTATAAACCCCCACGTGGAGTATTTAGGAGAACAACCAACCAAGAACCAAGAACCAAGAAAAAATCTGGTTGACTTTAGCTTAAAATTTAAACCCTAACAGCAGACTGTCTACCTTCAATCTGTCAACACATACCTGTGTGATGGATAGTTTCTTTAATCGGCATCCCTTGTCCAAAGCCCTTCCAGCTTGCTGATATCCTATCAGACTCCTTCTGGTAAGTCAAATCATAGCCAACTAGGAGGCCATCATAGACCTGGCCAGGTATCAAGGGATCACGCTTGACAGTGATTCCATCAGATCGGACTGTGACAGCCAGGCCCAGGGCGTTAGTAGCCCGCACCAGGGTGTAGTAGGTCTCACCATCGGTCATTCGAATGTCTGTGTTGGTGTCTGAGGTTCGCTCTAAGTCAAAAATAAATCCATGCAGACGCAGAAATTAAACTTAGATTTATGACCAGGAAGTTACGGCCTTAATTAAACAAGTACAAAGAAGTCAATAATATTTCCACCCACTGAACATCCATTTTCCTCTGAATGGCAAACTTCGTGTGACATAAAATGAAGTATTTTCAATCCAATGCATACTGATAATGAAGGAGTAAACAAATATGGCCTTAACCAGTTCGCGCCGGAGGCCATGTATACAAGCAAAAGTTTTCCGAGAGTCAGATTGGATGACTGAAAAACCTGCAACAACCGAGGCCGGAAAATATCTGTCGGCAAGCCACAGCCTCCGACCGAGGCCGGAAATGACTCTCTAGCCCCTGGGTGATGGCTTCGACCCACCTGGCATTGCAGTCGAGTGAATATTAAACCCGTGCCTCGGTCTGTTCTTGTCAAAATAAACCCAGCGTTAACTGGTTAAGACTTATTTTGTAAAGAGGGGCCGTATATTAAAGAGACATGGCTATATGGCTGCTTTGGGCAATAAATGCTAACACTTGACATCCAAAACTAAAAGATAATGCTTTAAAAATTAGAGTGGCCTGATATTTCATCCTAACCAAGGACTTTTTCAGAAGAAGTCCTTGCTGTTTTGCTTTTCCATGTATCTCATTTTCATTTTGATAATTCCCCACAAATGCCATTAAACACCTTTTTTTTCATTGTCTGAGAAATTACTAAGTTATTTGAAAAGTTGGTTACGGGTACCTGATTCCATAATGTGGAACCAGTTCCTGACATCAGCAGTCGGGTACCCGGGCACCCGGTTCCGATGCACACCCTTATTCTTTCATCACATTGATATAAAATTCCTTTATCAAAAATTACGTAATAGGGAGAGTCAGGTTGGCGTAGCGGTACTTTCCGCACCTTCCACAGCTGTGACCCGGGTTCGAATCCCGCCCGGGTCAATATGTGGATTGGGTTTTCAGTCCCTACCTGATTCCATGGGTTTTCCCCAGAACATTCGTCTGAGTTTTTTCCTCCCACCTCTAAAACTGTAATTTCTTCTCATTCACTTCTCTCTACAGGTTTCTTCAGGCTTTTGAGTTTACAGTGCCTAGGGCGCTATTTGGGGAATCCTTGGTTTCATTACCAAAAGCAATAAATAAAATAAAATAAAAAATAAAAAATAAAATATTAAAACAGCAAGTCATGGTAAAACAGCATGAGAGATAACATATTTGTTTACATGTATACTGAAATGGTCTTTAAGCAAAGAGCGATTTCAGTTCAATGGCAAAGTTGTGTTATTACCTAGAACATTGGTAAATGGTTGAATCTCCTGCCCGTCAATTCTGTAAATGGCCCATTCATACTTCTTCATTGGACACGGATCCCCGCTGAAATCCCAGGATGCACTCATCTCATGCAGCGAGGTCTGGAAGTCTGAGTCTTCCAAGTCTACATCGGTGACTCCATCTTTGACCTGGAATGGTCTGAGAAGTTGAAGTCCTGCACTGAACCGGCTGACATAGATGCCATTGGACACGGCGGTGCTGGTCAGACCGGCTTCGTTGTAGCCTCTCACTGTGGCGTAGACTCTACGGACACTGCTCAGATCAATGTTGGTAATGAGCACTGAAGTCTGGTCCTTGGACACCTCGTAGAAAGGTCTGATCTGAGACCCTCCTGGTATGGTGCCCAGGGCAACCTCATACTTGGTGATCATAGTGTCTTCGTCAGTGAACGGCTGCCATAGGATCTGCAGCTGGGTAAGCGATTCCAGACACTCTCCGTCCAAGCTCAAGCATTCCTCTTCGCTTGCACACTCCCATTCTGGTTGGTTCACAGGATCACTGAAATTGAAGCTATACACACCAGATAGCTCCACTACAAGGCCGTATGCTGGAGGTGTATCATCAATCTCAATAGGACCAGAGAATGCCATTGTGCTTTGGTTGACAGCATTGAAGGCCTCCACAGTGACATAGTAGACTCGGTTGTGAATCAAATTCAGATCTGCAAAGTACAAAATTATCCAATAACTGTCCGCTCACTCATTTGAGACATTACCATGAATAACAATTTGGGGATGGCTTATAATTACAGTTATGTCCCCCGTGCTATTTTCATCCCGAAAAAAAAAATTCCTTTTCTAAAGTGCTATTTTTCTTGCAATGCAAAAGTTGGTCACCTTTGAATGAGACATCAACCAAAGAAAAAAAATGGCTTATGTTTAGTCATTAAATTATAACTCTACCGAGAGTCAAAAATAACTATACAGCCAGTGACAACCAGCCAGAGCTATATTAAATTATTAGAGCGCTGGCTCGATATACAATGTGATGCCTGCTGGGCGCACCTATGTTTGTGCAATCTCTATGTAAAACCCAAAATCATGTACTGCTTTTGTACGGCTATTTGCATATCTACGTTTGTATTCTATACAGGCGCGTTAACTTGGCCCAGTGCAGGTTTTCACCCTTGACAGAATAACAACAAATGTTTAGTCATCCATGGCCACAGACACACAATCAACATGTCACTGGAATGAGGACACATTGGTGTTTCACATGATCTTTAACTTATTTCAAAATATTATTAGATTGTTTATAACTTGCATTCATAAATACCTAAGACCGTTTACGCATTCCTATTGGTCGAGAGCCCGTCACGTGGCCGGTCTTAAATGGATGATAAAGACATGGCTAGCTGGTCTTAAACACTTTTCCAGTGTCACATGAAATTTGGACTCCCATGAAATCCGGTGCCTTTTATGTTTTATTGGTTGAACGTTCAAATTCCCCACGTATGCATGTGCAAAACAACCAGTGAATCATTATTTCATAGTCCGATATTCACACTACACCAGCCTTTTGCGTTTTGCGTGACATCGCCCAGTACGCGCGACCATGGAGGTGGAATGCGCGACGCGCATGCAATTGTGGAGGGGCATTCCATATTATAGTCAGAAGGGTGTTTCGTAAAACATGAAGTAAAATTGTTGAACAAAATGGTTAACGTCTAGTTTTTGACTTGTTTTGATTTTTGGACCGAAAAGATTTGTTTTTTTTACCAAAAAGGTATTCGCCACGGGTAATTATCACCCATCCAGACTCAAACAGAGTGTTATAATACCTCCGAAACACACATTTATTCCCTTATTTACATCTGGCTTTCTTTTTTTTTGGATACACCCTGCAATTTGGAAAACTGTGATTAATGACATCACTTTCTTGGAGATACCCGCAGAAAGCGTCCATTCAAATGTTTGGTTTCAAGTGTCTGTTGCTCACTTGCTGTAACACTGTAGTGAGTGAGGTAGCCAGGCAGATCATCCGACTGGAACACGTCTTTTTGTCCCTGGGCCGTCCCAACCAGAAATACCACATGATCAACGCCAGACTCGGCATCCAAGAAACCAGTCCAACTACACAAGAGGGCGCTATTGGCATGGATGAAGGCCGGACACTGAACCTGAATGGTAATGGCAGACAGGAAAAGGACAGCCATTAGTTGGATGATGCATCGTTTAACAAGTCGTCATCTGGTGAGAAGGTACTTCCAACATTTCAGATGGATTGACTGCAATATGTGACCTGCTCCACCACAACAGAGGGTGTTAAATCATGCTGTGCATTATCATGTAATGGCCTGCTCAACATTGAGAGGGTGAAAGTCTCTTAAAATGTGATTTTCATTTTTTGTCATGAATGCATATCAATACCTAAAGTTTCAGAGTTCATTAACAAAAATGTTGATGTTGATGAATAAAGTGGTGAAAAACGACAATTTTGAGTGCATCGTGCCCAAATCTACAACAGAGCCAGCTACTTCAAAGTCTGTTTTCTCTGTTGTGTAATTTGAACTCCAAGGAAGTAATAAATATGCAAATGTGTCATATCTCCAGGATGGGAGGGGTATGGAGCTCTGTTATATACCAAATGAAAGCTTATATTGTGGGCTTTCCAACCATGTATATAACTCAATTGTTTTTGTGACATATAATCCATTCTTATTTGCTATGTAACTTTGTATTGATTACTGGGGGGGGGGGTCTGAATGGAGAAATCATGAAATATTCCAGTTAATGGGAAACGTTTATTCCCGGCAGTATCAACATATTATTATTATATATTATGTTAGTGCAAGACTTCTTAAATGTGAGACATCTTAATGTTAACTGTGAGATCCTGTATTACGCCGTGTTTTAATTGTCATAAGCAAGAGAGTAAAAAAAAATCCATACCTGTCCAACAGTAGGTGGAGTATTATCTACGGTCAAGCTGGTGGCATAGACAGTTCTCCTTAATCCAACACTGTTAACTGCTTGAACACTCAGAATATTAGGCACTCCTAGATCAAACGAAAATGTAATGAAATTAAAGTGCATAATATGGTAGTCATGTGTCTACAAAAGCATAATGACTGACAGCACAAGTCACACATTTATTACTTCACTTACTGCAATAGTATACCCAAGGAGTGTACTACCAAGTAAAAACTGGTGTCCATTGGGGCCCTGCATACATTACCAAATAGTAGATCCAATGAAATCATAGTATGATACAAGAAATCACATAATAACTACTACATCCCTCTTGCACGCACATCATACGTAATGAACACTCTTCGTTTTTATGGACCTCGTCTATGGAATGGACTCAGTCAGTCTATGAAATCGCAGTCCTCTGTTGGCCGTTTTAAAACCACTTTCAAGAACCATCTTATCTCCCAGTATATAGCATAGTTTGCTTTGTCTTTTGTTGGTTTTTCTACATTCATACCGTTTGCTTTAATTGTTCTTTCTTTTGCTTGCATCATCCATTTTATAAACTGTGTCGTTGTATCACTAGTATGTTTCGTATGTCCGTCTGTATAGTTTATTAAGTTTATGTCCACTTCGTTTGTTTCTCTGTTTCTGTTTTCATTGTTTTGTTGTGTTTTGTCTTTGAATTTAGTCTTCCTTTTTCAGTATTGTTTATATGTATATATATATATTTTGTGTTGTGTTTAAGGCATTCCGTTTATAAGCTTCGGCTTCTTGTGTAATGCCTCCACTTAGTAGTTTTCATGTAACAATTGTTTTGTTTTCTAAAGTGCTTATTCATGTGGAAATAAATGTTTCTGAAATGAAATGAAGAAGATAGGGTATTGCACACAACACAATAATTATACGTCATTGAAAACAAGATATGATAAGGTGGACTCAAAGAAACTATATGCATTCATCTAAAATTACACTATAAAGCATAAATAACTTGAATTTAGTAGGAAGAAAACCCCCAAAAAACCTTTGGGTAATAACAATGTATACATTCCCATCTGGCTCCAAATTGGAATGGGCTGTATTCACAAGTCAGCCATATTAAACTGAAAGCGAGGTAAAACGTTCATTTTGGAACTTGCGAAGAGACAAGAAAACAATGACATAAAGTAATTTACAAATTAATACCAGTCTGCTCTGATGAATAATTTGAAACTTGTGATTAAACATACCCTAATGTTTTAAGCCACATTTCAAAATAAATGAAAGTGAGGCGAGAATGCATAAATAGTCTGGCACCACCCCATTCAACAGTTCACAATTTATAAAATACATGCAGGGAACATGACCAAAACGGCTTCCTCATGAATAAGGTCCATGGCAACTACTTTTAGGATTCAAGCCAGCTGAATGATTTGACACCCAGCAAGAACTGTTGAATTATACCTATGTTTGCAGGAGTCATCAGCGCTGATGGAATGTAGGATTTATTAGTTGCGGTCACAGGGAAGACATCTCCACTCCCTGGATAGCTACCCATGGAGAAATAGGTAGTCATGATGTCACTTTCTCCTTCATTCACATCCCACATGGCATCGATGGAGTCTGTGTTAGACTGATACAGGTGAAGTCCACCGTCTAAGCTCTGGTAATAAAGCAAAAACAAACCATGGCTGAATGTGAACCTTGGACACTTTAATGTGTCTGTTTAGTCTGTAGATTTGCTACTTACCTGCAAGGGTGGATCCAGAACACAATTTTTTTTGGGGGGGCCCAAAAAAATTTTGGTCCCCCAAAAAGTGGGTCCAAAAAAATACGGTGAGAGGTTCCCGGCCCGCCTAAACAAAAGAAAATAGTTTTTTTGGGTGGGAGGGGGGGGGGGGCCATGGCCCGCATTGCCCCCCCCCCCCAATCCGCCCTTGCTTACCTGCACCCGATTTCATTAAACTCATCGTAACATACAATGCATCGCAGCACTGTGACGTGTCGTCTCCCTACGGCGTGTCGCAGCAGCGATGCGTCCTGCGATTCATTTCACAAAACAAGCCGCAAGTGTGACGCGCTGTAGGTGTATTTACAGCACAACACGATGACTGTTATATGTATTTATTCTATGCACATTAAAAGGTTGTCTGATATTCAGGGAAGAGTTGTCGGATCTCCTTTGAAAAGTTTTTTGTAACGTAAAACAAAAGGACGAACATATGATGCAGTAAAAAGAAAACAAGCTTGCAGTCGGGTGGTTAAAAGATACAATCCTTGTTTTAGGTGGTTTAGAGATACCAATAGTTGCAGGCCAAACGTATATTTTATTACTGAGGAATTAGTAAACTTTCAGAAACTGTGAAATTAATGAAAGAAGTGTTGCAGAGGGAAAGGGGTCTCAGAGAGATGACGGACTGATACACAAGTATCCCTAAATGGTCACAATGAGAAAAACGGGCCTCACACCATCGAGAGGGACTCTTGAATGAATTGCTTATGGCAGCTGGGCCCAATTTCATCTCTGCTTACATGTAAGCATGAAATTTGCTTAAGCACAAAAAAAACCTTGCTTAACATAATCATGTTATCAGCCAAAACTGCATGCGATGTACATTGCTTGTGACTGGTATTTAACTGTTGTTTACTTAGCATAACAATCGCATGGAGTTTTGGTGGGTAACCTGATTACATTAAGCAAACTTTCTGTGTGCTTAAGCAAATTTTATGCTTAAGCAGCTCTACGAAATTGGGCCCTGATGTTTATGCCAAGATGCTATGGGTTGGTGCATATTCGGATGAAAATAAGCCGAGTGAACTTTGCACAATACATGTGGTAAACTGTTCACTCAAGTGGTGTGTCCTTTGTGTAATAATGGGGCTCTTGTAAGTGGTGATGAAGCACCATCTACGCTGCTACATGGAGGACATACTCTGTACAAAAACTTAGAATGTTGTTGATTTTGGATTTCAGGCAGCCAGCCAACATAATCCACTCACCAGGCCTACGCTTGCATCATACTGGCCCAGGTCAGTGATCATAATCTCTGGTGGAGTGATGTCCACTGTGAAGCCATTGGAGGTGGATTCTAAGACATTGTCTGCATTGGTGATGGCTCGTAGTGTGCTGTAGTAAGACACTCCATGCTGGAGGGGCAGAGGGGACTGGGCCTTGCCTTTGCCTGCCAATCCTATATGTACAATCAAACAAAAGATGACACTGCGTGTCTCAGTACAGTGAAACGCCGCTATAACGAACACAGCTATAACAAACAATTGGCTATAATGAACATCCCCTTTCCCCGAACGTTCCCAAAATAGCAAATTCTATAGATTTTCCCGGCCAATTTCAACAAGTTCCATTCAATTTAACGCCTGGCTCATTCAATGTAGATTGAAATTGAAAGATCACACAGATCGTCATTCGACAATAAAAAAAAATCATTCAATTTCACGATCAGAGTATGCCATCACCTTTTAGCTTCGCTCTTCTCTGTAAAGGATGCATTCAAATTAAAAGAATCGCAATGTTCATTCAATTTCGTCTAAATCAGGAGTAGGGGGTTGATCGGGCATTTGTTTTCATTAATGGGTAAACATAGTTCAAATACTTTCGAGCATCTTTTAAGACATTCCTGCATATCTGTGTTCCAATAAAAGTTTGGGCTATCTCAGCATATATAATATCTTCAATCCGTATATGCAAACCTCTCTCTTAAATTTAGTGTTCCTGCAGACAAGATGGCGGCCCATGAAAATTACCGTAGGGTACAAAATGTGGATAGGGAGAGACTGATCGAGGCATAAAAGAACAACAACGCCGATTATCTAGAGCTAGCGGATACTCTGGGAATCAAAAGAGGGACTGCCAGACCCATCGTGGTCAATTATCTACGCGCTGGTCACTGTCAAAGGCTGCCCACAGGAGGGGCTCACAACACCAAGATGGACGATGATATGAGGCACGAGCTTCAACACCTGCTAGACTTGAACCCCTTCTAACTCTAAAGCAAACGAAAGAAGACCCAGAGCATACCCTCCCTGACAAGCCGCCTGTTTCTTCCAGCACTATTGCTCAAGCTCTGGATGGCATGTTGATGACCCCGAAGCTAGCAGAGGAGGTGCCTGAAGCAAGGAACTCCCAACGTGTACTTAACATGGTCGTTGAGTACAGACAGTGGTTTCTACACCATGGTGTGTTAGCCTACTGTGTCTTCATCGACGAGACAGGCTATGTTCGGATAAGACGTTTGTTCGGACAAGCCCTTCATGGAGCCCCAACTAGAAGAGTGTTCAACGTGGTCACAATTGCAAAGTAACTTTTGCAGTTTCTGGTGAGGTCGGACCAATACACCATCTTATCGAGAACAAGTTTTTCCCAGGATGAGCCGATCTTTCTAATCTACGATAACGACCGCCCACACGTGAATGCACAGCTGCCACCAGGTGCCCAACCGCTGACCCAACTAAAACAACTCCCTCTCTACTCATCATTCTGAAATATGACGGAAATGGTCCACTCTGCCTTCAAAGCTGGAGTCGAGAGAAACCTAGCCCTCCCAGAGGGGCTGCAAAGAGTGGACAGAGCCGAGTTTTGAACAAACCATCCCACCTTAACTTTTCCCGTCCAATATGTCTCAGTCTATGTTTTCATCTTACGTCGCAATGTACAAAGACTGCCAGTAGGATACACATTGTGTGCACATCAAACATCCTTCACAACTGAAATTACCACCTGTCAACCCTCCAGTGAGTTACGTGACAGGGACTCATGGAGATAAGCCTGTGCACCAGACATCTAGGTAACTACAAACATCCATCTCATCCAAGTAAGTAACAGGCAACACATTGGCAACCATACCTTGCACATCGTCATCACTGCCAGGCACTATTCCATCAGAGGTCATAGGTTGGATGTCCTCACCCCCAGGGGTAGTACCCACTGCCCATTCATAGTGAGAGATGCCATGCAATTGGCTCTGTGGTTAACAAATAAGAATATCACTCTTTTTATATAGATAATTCCACCATTGATGCATACTAATGATAACTCTGCAATTAGTAATTACAATTGTAATAGCAACATGTTTCTGAGCAAAATCAGTTTCAAGGACTAAAATCAACACAGAAAATTCACTTTGATGAAAATTCAGTTCAATATCGTGGAATCTGGCGACAAGAAATAAAAGCTTTTACTGGGGCGGAACTGCGGTGGTGTCACGCTCACGCGCATGCTGCACGCTTTCTTAAAACTATTAAATCTTGGGGGGACCGTTCATTTTCTCATGCTGGACCTATGTTATGGAAAAAACTTCCTCAAAATATTCGTGATAGTGCTACTTCCCATGAGTTTAAATGTGCTCTGAAGACCAACCTATTCCAAGCAGCATTTCATTAATCATCCAATTTGATTTCACTCTCATATGTACTGTTTCATATTCATGTATTTTCATTTGTGCGTACTTTTGTTCCCTGCTGTTTTTTGCTGTTCATGTTTATTTGTTTGTTTCTCTGCGCCTTGAGCATCTAATCAAGATGGATTTGGCGCATTATAAATGCTCTTTATTATTATTATTATTATTAAAGACGTGGCGCACACGCATTGTGGTATTCCTATTGGTCGAAAGACTCGAGCGAACCTTGTGCCACCGCAGAAATGGCTGCCGCCGGATTTGTCTATAGCTTAGATCACATAATGAGGAATCGAGGAGCTATACAATTGGCTTACATAACAATGTGCATAAAGCAACATGAAGTTGGGAACTATTCAAATACATAAATGAAAAAGGTATGGAACCAATTTCTTCACTAGACTTTAAAACTACACATAAAAAGTTCAGCCATAAGAGAAAGGTTGTACCTCAAAGTCATCAAACCAGATGGAGACTGTTGTTTTCTCGTGTTGTGCATCTATATCCTGTACCATACTTGGGCCATCAGTCACATAACCTAAAAAAAAATTGGCAGACGGAGTTATATACTGTACTCAAACAAAAATACCACGATTTTACAAGCTACTTTAGACTGTCATGCACTAACAGTCCAGTAAGGTATTTCATAATAATTTGAAAGTTTTGTTTTTTTGATGTCTGCAAATGTTGTATATTCCCTTTAAGCTACATGTATCTAAGTCATGACAATCAAAGTACACCGTGTTAGATTTTGAAAAGAGTTAATTAACATGTATTGGTTCAGAGAAACAATATGTTGGGACATTTCAAAAAACTAATTGGGTTTTTTTTAGGAACAATAGGAACACATTGGCACTTATGGGGTACCAAGAACAAAGGGCAGCAATATGGACAATGGTACCCCACAAGATCTGTCTTTAAAAATTGAAGTACCCCATAGCCCTAACGCTATGTGTTTTGAGATTTCTAAGGGGACAAAGGAGAACAAAAGAAGGGGATTAGGGTCGAACAAAAGAGGTACCCCATAAACCCCATATGCTAAGTGTACATGTGTTTGTGTGTTTGTCTGCCAGAGCTTCAAATTTAATAATGAAGCACTATTCTCGAGCTCTGAGAGTGAAAACAAATATCCACAACTAACCTGTCTGATCTTCCTCCACCACTCTGATTGGTGAGGAGCAAATGACGTCACTGAATGTTCCTGCGCCATTCTGACTCTTGACACACACGTAGTAGACAGGCTGACAATCCGCAGTGAATGCCTCATCACTGCATGTTGATGGGTCAGTAAGTTGGAGATTCAGGTCTGATAGGACACAGCTTCTCTTTGAGCCCAGGGAGGTGAAATGTTGGATGTCTTCAGAATCTAGAACAAAAATATCATTTATCAAAATATCAGACAAGTATCCTCATAATTCGCCACACAAGAATCGCAAGTCCTTCAGTTTCAAGTCACAAGCTATTGTACTGAGCTATGACAAAGGCATCTGTTTGTTTGTAGTTCATTTCCTGTTCAATACTCATGAATACTTGTAATGAACATTAGATGTGACATATGAAGGAATCAATTACAACTCTGTTTACTCTACGGGGCGAGTCAAAACAAAGGAAACCCAAACGGTGCCCCCTATTTTTAAACGAAGTTCTGCATGTAGTGCTTTCCAGATCTAGGATATGGGAAGCCCAATTAATAAGCTTTCTTTTAGTACAAAAATCATTCAAATTGCTCATGTACTTTCCAGTTATGGAATTTGGAACTCAAACACCATTTTTTTACCCTTGTCCGCAGATCACATTTAAGGTGCGTGATATTTCAGTAAAAATGCAACCATGATATCAGAACAATCCCATAAGGCTCCGGGTAGCCAAGTAGAAGGCAGGGCAAGACTATAAACTCTTGATATTATAGCATGTTATTTTAATGTTGGAAGCAATAGGTGTTTAAATAATGTTGTGATAAGTGCCGGTTAGCATGGTTATCAGAGTGTTCTGGTGTGCTTTTTGATATGTGAATAGTTTTTGTTTTGCTGAAATATCACTTACCTTTATTGTGATCCGCGGACAAGGTTAAAAAACGGTGTTTGTGTTTAAAAGTCTATAACTAGAAAAATATATGAGCGATTTGAATGACTCTTTCACTAAAAGAAAGCCTATTAACTGGGCTTTCTTATCTTAGATCTGGAAAGCGCTACATGCAGAACTTCTTTAAAATATAGTGGACGCCGTTTGGGTTTCCTTTGTTTTGACTGACCCTAAATGACGATCGTCACATCAATCACAAGGAAAACGTGACCATGAACAACTTTTGAGATACATCTTATCTTGTTTAACACACAATTAATTATCTCAAACAGACAGACTTAAAACAGTGTTCAATTAACATAAAGCTGATATATAACAGCTCATCGTCTCCAACTGGAGCAATTTTCAGCCGATATATCTAGCTTGTTGTTCACAAAGCTAGCTGTGCACCAAAACGTTATACTGACTTGGAGCAGTTCCCACAGCCACCCAGTAGCTCTTGATGCCACTCTGTCCATCGACAGCCAGCCAGGAGGCCTGGATGGTGCTGAGACTGTTCTGATACAAATATCCATTGATGACTTCTTCCACTTCTCCATCCAGATTGCCTCCACGGACATATCTCATCTTTAATCAAAATCAAATGGATCAAAATCGTTTACAAACTACAAAGACACATTAGTATGTAAGACTCTCGTCAAGCACAATGAAAATGATAATCATCACTTCCAAATGGTTGTCTCTTGTGTCCAGATTAATAACAAGGTTTTTCTGTCATGACAACTATTCATTGTGAGCTGTAGGCTTGTCACGTAGGCGACCAAAAGCTAATTAAAGTCATAATCTGCACAAGTCAGTTAGCTCTGACAGAACTCCCAATAGCAATGTGCATAAGTTTTTACACCAATATTCCAACATGTGAACAGCAAAAGTCAATGCGTCCAACATGTGTCCAGTGTCCTGACAATGTCCTGATGATACAACTGTCTCTTACTTCTATCAATAATTAAATAAATACAGTGTTCAAACTTGAAATCGGTTCCCCTTTAAGATAATGGCCAATCCATTTTTGTTGTAAATAATGAGAGTATTATTTGTTAAAAGACACTTCTCACTGAACCCAACACCTCCAGATACTCCCACTAATAACGTGGAGTGTCGTGGCCCCACGATCGTTGTCTGGAGCATTGAATTCATGGTCTGCGGGCAATTCTGCAGGTTGTGGGTTAGAGTCCAGCCTGCTGCTATGGTGTGTGTGCCCTTACACAAGGCACTTTGTCACTCATTGCTTCTCCCCATCCAGGAGTAAATGGGTGCCTGTGAGGGCAGAGATGGCTATTGTGGTTGATTTTAGCTGGTTTGCGCCAAAATGGCAGCATTGAGCTGTATACTCCCAAGGGAGCTGAGATGGAATTTGGAATGTTTCATTGGCCCAATGATCTGAGCAGGGTAATAATTATGCAGCGCCTTGAGCACCAATAATGGTGGAAACGTGCACTTTATAAATACACATTATTATTATCTTAACTCTACTCACCAAAGGAGGGCTAGGATCCACCTTGATACCACTGGTTTCATGAGAGGCAACTAGTTTGGCCTGATTCCGTGCCTTGACTCGCGTCACGTACAGGGCCCCTGGTTGCAGTGTCAGCCCATCTTGTACATGGGATCGAGCCATGATGTCAGTAATCAGTTCAAAGCTATTTGGATTTTTGTCTGAAAAGCATAACAAGAAAGAAAAAAGGGGGAAAATGCCATACCGTGTTACACCACGGATTCTCTACACAAGGATAAACGACTCATCTGAGCTTGTGAACAAAATGTACGGAACAGATTGTCTACATGCGTGATATGCCGCGTCTGTATACAAGAACGAATAGAACCCTATACAAATTTGACTGTGCAGTCATGCGTGCATGCGCATTTTACATATGCGCACTCACGACGCCGAGTGCCATATCACGCATGTAACCAGAAATTTGGGGAAGTCGTTTATCCTCGTGTAGAGGATCTGTGGTTACACCCACTCATCTTGCTGTAA
Source organism: Patiria miniata (assembly GCF_015706575.1). Classification (NCBI taxonomy): domain Eukaryota; kingdom Metazoa; phylum Echinodermata; class Asteroidea; order Valvatida; family Asterinidae; genus Patiria; species Patiria miniata. Next base: position 35,253,073 of record NW_024037047.1, on the reverse strand, counting down.
AAACCAAAAAGGAGTAGTAGCTAGTATTTAATACTGCAATGTATTCACTGGATCTCAGAAAGCAGGACTTACCCATCGGGAAGATCTTGTGTTTGTTTCCTTCTTTCATCTCATAGATTGCCAACTCAAAGGACTCAATGCCAGACTCATCATCAAAGTAGTCCCAATGCACAGCAAGATGGTCAGAATGCGACTGGGGAGATGAAGGTAGAATGTAAAAGTAAAGTAAAGTCTGTCCCGAGCCTATATGGCCCATCAGGCCGGCGTTTGTCTCCGGTTTCCTTGGCATGAAACGACTGAGAATATTTCTATTCCCCTTGGACAGGATGCCAGTCCATCGCAGGTTACTCCCCAGCTAATGCTGGTACCCATTTATACTCCTGGGTGGAGAGAGGCAAGTGGGCCTTAAGTGCCTTGCCCAAGGACACAACGTATGGCCGGCAGCTGGATTCGAACCCCTGACCCTCTGATCATGAGTCACGAACCCTTACCGCTAGGCCACACTTCCCATAAATTACCTCAAACTTCAAAAATGTGCATTCAACAAAGGTTCCTATCTAATTTACCACCATCACTGCATGCGCTCACTGACAAAAGGTAGAGTCAATTGGTACAGGAAAGAAGTCTTAACTTGCAATTATGATTATGCAACGCACCTGCAAGTCAGTATCTTGACAAATCATCAAGGGTTTGGGTGTCAGCTCCACCAAGATCTCATTCACCACATAATTGAATTTTAAACCTAATCTAAACGATGATAGTCAGCATCTTTCACCACCTCCATCCCGTCTCTCAGAGTTCTCAACATTGGAGGAGTTAGGTCTACCAAGAACCCATTAATATGAGTATCAATATGATTCACACATTGACCTACCAGGTCACGTTGACTCACCTGGAAGTCAGCATCTTGACCCACCATCAGCCCATCTCCCAGAGTTCTCAGCATTGGGGAAGTCAGGTCTACCAAGCACCCATTCATTTGAGTATCAATGTGATTCACACCTGGACCTACATGATGATGTTGACTCACCTGGAAGTCAACATCCTGACCCACCACCAGCCCATCTCCTAGAGTTCTCAGCATTGGAGGAGTCAGGTCTACCAAGAACCCATTCATTTGAGTATCAATGTGATTCACATCTGGATCTACAAGGTCATGTTGACTCACCTGGAAGTCAGCATCTTGACCCACCACCAGCCCATCTCCAAGAGTTCTTAACATTGCAGGAGTCAGGTCTACCAAGAACCCATTCATTTGAGTATCAATGTGATTCACATCTGGACCTACAAGGTCAAGTTGACTCACCTGGAAGTCAGCATCTTGACCCACTACCAGCCCATCTCCAAGAGTTCTTAACATTGCAGGAGTCAGGTCTACCAAGAACCCATTCATTTGAGTATCAATGTGATTCACATCTGGACCTACATGGTCATGTTGACTCACCTGGAAGTCGGCATCTTGACCCACTACCAGCCCATCTCCAAGAGTTCTTAACATTGGAGGAGTCAGGTCTACCAAGAACCCATTCGTCGGAGTATCGATGTGATTCAGTGCCTGGTTGATGGTGCGTAGGTTGACATAGACCTGGTCCTTGTGATGGAGATGGAAGTGATGCCACTCAATGGAGGATGTCTCAATGCCCACTGCCTCCGTCTCATGGATGACTTCAAAGTCATTTGTGTGATTGGCACTACACAATGTGAATAAAATGAAATTATCAAAATGACAAATCCCTCATTTACCACTCAAAAACTAAATACCGTGGTGCTTACATAGGGCTTTATACCAAAGTCTCAAAGCGTTTCATAATTACCCCTGTTGAACCAGTCACGAGACCATTTTTCTGTAGCAAATTGCATTCAGCCCAATCCGGTCTTTACCTTGACAGTTACCCATTTAATTTATACTCCTTGGTGGAGAGAGGCAGTTCTAGTAAAGTGTCTTGCCCAAGAACACAAGCAACATGCATGTTCCCCATCAGGGTTGGAACACATGTACCATGGCACACGAGTCAGACACCCTAACCGTCAGACCACAGCACTCCAATCTGTTATATCGCAACTATCTTCTGCTAGAAGTGTATCTACACATCTATCGCATGGGTAGCCAGTTAAATTCAAACATTTCCCTCAAACAAAAAATAACTTTTTCATTCAATATCAAAGAGCAGCAGCTTTCTGTAACATCAACTGAAAGTCCAAATCATTTCAAGCTAATCTTCACCTTTCATCATGCTTGCGATAGACAGTAACCTGGTAGTCTTCAATACCAGACTCGGGATCAGAGAATCCTTGCCACTGAGCCTCCACTGTGGCTGGGCTTGAGGAGAAGTCTAGATCTGTAGGTCCAGGCAGCAGGCCGTCATAGACACTGCCTTGTATCGGTGGAGTCAGATCCACAGTCACTGAGGAGATAGAAGATACCAAAATATCAATATATGATCCAGATCACAATACCTAAGGAGACGTCCAAATCTGCAGGTCCTGGCAGTAAGCAATCGTAGACACTATCTTGTATCCGTGGAGTCTGATCCACAGTCACTGAGGAGATGAAAAGAGACATCAATATATGACCCATATGACTGATTATATTAATATGAAGACGATGGGCTGTGTCTGGAATAAGTGATTTGTTTGCAACTACGGCTATTCACAGTGTTGTGTCCATGTCAAAAAACCAAGCCTTAGCCACAAACTAAATGTTTCTGATACTGCCACACTAAGATCATATTTTTTGTGTGGGTTATTAAGTTCACCAATTTGTGCGAGAATAGAGGATTGAGATAAAAATCCTTTATGAGGATTATGATGATTGTGATTATGAAAATGAATATGTTAAAACCATATTACAGACACGTCCTTATATCAGCAGATTAACATTGGCAGTACACTGAAAAGGTAAATGATTGATAACATGTGAGAGTGGCAATTTTGATGATGACACTTTCTTAATATTTTGACAGCAATGGTGATAATGGTATAGTGATGACAATGAGAATGATTGTGATTTTAACGAAAATGATGGTGGTGATAATGATGAGTGGTAACAACGGCGACTGTGACAACAATGGCAAAGATAATGACAATGATGATTTAATAACAATGACAATAATTACAATTGTGACAATGGTCACAGTGACAATGTATTGACAATGACAATCACCTCCATCTGATGAAGCTGACACGTTGAGTTTATCATATCCACCATGGAAGGCTGTAAGTGTTGAGTAGTACATCTCCCCGTGCTGCAGGGTCACATAGCCAGAGCAGGCGCTGTGCTCTCGACGAGACACTTTGACAAAGTCTACCACGTTACTCAGGCCAGGCTGGGTCCCCACCGCCCACAGGTAGGAGAAGATTCCAGACTCAGGGTCATACCAATTGTGCCAATTGGCACAAATCTGAGCAACAAAGCAGGGAAATATCATGAAAATTAATTAGATTTAATCCACTAATCAAGTAAAACTTAGTATTCTTTTATAGCAGATACAGTACCTAATATTGAAATTTCAATTTCAAGTTCAAATCAATCACTCTCTAATTACACACTCCCTATGGCATTAGTCCGTGTCCTTGAGCTATGGGTGGATATGTGCACTCCATATCTGTACATTAGTATCATCACGGATCCTCTACACAAGGATAAACAACTTCCCCAAATTTCTGGTAAGATGCGTGATACAGCACTAGGGCGTCATGTGTGGACGTATGCAAGACGCGCACGCCGGCACGACCGCACAGTCGAATTTGCAGGGTGCCAGCTAGCTATCGGACGCGTGCGCATTGTTCTACATGTCCCATGCATTATTCTACGTGCGAACGCGGCATATCACGCATATGTAGACAATCCGTTCCGTACATTTTACACACAAACTACAGATGAGTCGTTTATCCTTGTGTAGAGGATCCGCGGTATCATTCACTCAGTCAGTCCATTTACCTCATTTCTGTCTTTGGTAAACAAGAGATCTTTACCAGCGTAGGGCCCATCAAACAAGTCTCCAGCGATTGGCGGAGTGTCGTCTACGAGAATTGGCTCATCAGCATGGTCTATGGTGCGTAGGTCAACTGAAGAAGACAAAGGCATGTATTAACATAAACAAATATTTTATAACCCGATTTCTTTTTACAAATGCACAGTAATTCCATGGAGAGACGTTGTTGGACTACGCCTTTTAAGTTGGTCATGTAGACTGTGAACGTATCCGCTCCGTTCACAAGTACCCCCTCACCGTCAAAGCAAGTACAGTTGGAGTGACCGACCGACGCCATCTTGCCTGACTGCAATTCATTGCCGTGAAGCGCGGCCACTGCGTGTGCATAGTACAAATCCCCTGGTGTACATGCGTCACACACAAGGAACGGTGCGCGTCAACCAGCGAAATGTCCTTCCCATGGGACGTCGTTGCTAGGTAAAAAGGCGCCCACTTTCGACTTTCGTCGGCGCACAGAGCCCATTAAGCACAATGCTTGACTTACATGTGTACTAAACAATTTACATTTCTACCGGTACAAGGAGCAAAACAAACTTTAGTCCCATAACACTGCTTCCCCGATTAATTTTTATTAAAACACGAGCAGACTAATTTCTTATTCATTTGCATAGAATACCTTTCAGACACTTCCTGGACACAAACATTTTTAACAAATGTACGCACTCATAGAATATATTGAAATTAGATGGAATGGAATGCTCTAAATGCAACATGAGTCTACAACAATGCTGCTGCAAGTAACAAACACCAGCTCAGTTTCATAAGTACGGGAAAAAATGCATTGTTCATGCAGACCAAATACAAGATTTTGAGTGTATCAGCTTCATTTATGCATTGGTTTCAAATATCAGGCATGTAACTGGGAAGTCACAAAAAAAGAGGAAATTCAAATCTTTCCAAGACTTTGTACAGTGTTTCTCTATTTTCAATGGCACACATGGGAAGTAAAAAAAAGAGGAAATCAGCTGATCCGAGGAAAAGTTGCATGCCTGAAATATAAACCCAGATATGCAAATAGCCATTCAAAAGCCATGTAGAAAGTTGAGCTTTTCAGCAGGCTACATTGTGTACGGCGAGTTAGCTCTCTAGTAAGTTAATAGAGCTGGATGGGTATCCCATGCTAAGCAACCAGTGTTGCAGTCGAGTACTTTTTTCTGAGTACCGAGTACTGCCAAGTACTTACGTTGCCGAGTTCGAGTACGAGTATACGTACTTCTAAGTACATGTACAAGTCTCTGAGTACAAGTACTTGTACTCTGGAGCATGAGTATGAGTACGACTATGAGTACGAGTACTTGTATTTACGAGTACGAGTACGAGTACGAGTACTTGCATTTCAGAGTATGGGTACAAGTCCTAGTACATTGTGCTTGAAGCCAAAAAGTAAGTGTTAAGTGCTTGTGATAAAAGACGTGCCCAAAGGACGTTCACAGAGGAAACTTTGATTTTTCGGCAATCAACCATTTATAAAGTATACTATGGCCGTGGTAAGCCAAGCTATAGGCCTATCATATATTTTTTTATCGAGTATTGCTACTGGAGTACGAGTACCTTGATAATCATGAGGGCAATTCCACGGTTACTCACGTTACATTTTTGATGTACTTTTGAGTTTCCTTGGGCTGTAATTACCTTACTGAAAAGGTTTAATAACTGTTATCCCCATGGTAGATAGAGTAGACCTAGACCTACCTAAGCACCAAAGATACCATCCAGAAAAATGTGTTATGATAAACAAGACGGACAAAATCGGTTACTCACGCTACATTTTCGTAATGTGAGTAACCGATTTTGTGCGTCTTGTTTATCATACATAACACATTTTTCTGGATGGTATCTTTGGTGCTTAGGTAGGTCTAGGTCTACTCTATCTACCATGGGGATAACAGTTATTAAACCTTTTCAGTAAGGTAATTACAGCCCAATGAAACTCAAAAGTTTAGGTAGGTCTAGGTCTACTCTATCTACCATGGGGATAACAGTTATTAAACCTTTTCAGTAAGGTAATTACAGCCCAAGGAATCCCAAAAGTACATCAAAATGTAACATGAGTAACCGTGGAATTGCCCATGAGTACAATTTTGACATGTCAAGCTCGAGTACTTTGCTGCATGAGTACAAATACCGTCAGTCTGAGAACGAGTACTTTGACATTCGAGTACAAGTACGAGTAAGAGTACTCTAAAAATGGTACTCAAGTAGTACTCGAGTACAAGAACCGAGTATGAGTACTTCATCTACATAGATTATGGCAGTTATTAACCTTATGAAAGTTTTCTTACCATTGTTGACTGCTCTGACTTTAACCCAGCAGGGTATGCCGTTGGGTATCTTGAAGTCCATGAAGAGCTGTTCAGCCAAGACGTGTGCCTCCCAATCACGCAGTGATTTATCCCTGGGTGTCCTGCCTGCTGCTAGGTGATACTCAAACAGATGCGACTCAGGATCGCTGCTCAATTTCAAAGAAAGAAAGTTAAGAATGTTATTATTATGGACTCCAGCAAAAGAATCCCTTGAACACTGACAAAGAGAGAGATATGACAAACACTTGAATGCCATCACCACAGTAATTGGTTGTGAAAAGTAGTTGTTGGTTCATTGCATAATGTAAGAAAAAACCTTAACAGTCTTTGGTTTTTTTTTAAACTACGGACAGATTTAAACCCACAACCTCCTGCATAGTGTAGAGTATCTACACCAAGTGATCAATTGTGATGAGTTATATATTTTTGGAATGGCTTGAATGAACAAGTTTCAATTTAGCAACAACTTTAAAAAAAAAATAATAATAAAATAAGAATTAATCTTCTGGAGATGAACAGAGTAAAGTGTTCAAATTTAAATTCACTAGTTCTTCTTAGTACCAGAAATAACTATGTGTCAAAATAGAGACACACATTCATACTTCTACTGCAAATTCCTGATTGATTCACCACCAGACTAACCTTCAAGTTTTGTTCAAAGTTGAAAAAAAAAGTTACTCACGTTGCGTTAACCTTCAATGCAATTCTACCAATGGACGAGTCATAGGTGATGTCATCGATGCTATAAATGATGGGCGGAGTATTGTCAATAATCAGAGGGGTGCTGTGACACACAGTGAGTGCCATAGGACCGCCAAACTCTACCTTGTTGAGAGCACGTACAGTGATGTAATATGCGCCATCTGTTGAGCAAGATAATTTGCATAACTCACTATTTGACCCATGCTGTGGAAATGAGTCTGAAGTTTTAAACTTGATTGGGGAGCATACAATAAGACTTCTTTTGGTATGTATTGGGCTGTAGTCAGACATTAGTTTGTGAGACATTAACATAGCTGACTATTAACAATTACTGTATTGTTATAAGTGATTTTCTTGCACTTTCAATATCAAAATAATGCTTGCTTCAACGAAAAGTTTCATTTTGAACTCCCAAGAACCAAAATCTGGGGAGCATATGAAATATCTCTTAAAAATAAGTTTGTTTCAAATAAGAAAAGTGTATCACTGTGATTCAGAGATTGCAGTGTTGTTCAGTGTGATGTGTCATGGCCTAGGGGTTAAGAGCACAGCACCGGACTCATGCTCTGGTGTTTCAGAGGCAGCAGAATGTGGGTTCGAGCCCAGGTCTGGACACTTGTGCCCTTAAGCAAGACACTTAACCACTATTGCATCGTCCTTCGGATGGGACGTAAAGCCGTGGGCCCTTGTGTGTTGTGTAATGCAATGCACGTGAATGAACCAAGTAACACTTATCGCTAAGAGAAGGGATTTGCCCGGGTGTTTCTGGCCTCCTGTTAAAACTCCCCCGTGGAGTGTTTAGGAGAAGAACCAAGTACCAAGCAGATTGACATTGACAACGAGACCCTGATGATGGGTCCATTCTGACTGATCAAACAGATGAGCATGGAGATCAATAAAGAACACTCAATGAAACCCCTTGAGGAGATAGTTTGACTATACCACTCAAAGTGGTCAATAGTTGCATTATATCATGGTCAATTAAACAATGCATAATACTGTGACCATTGCTGAAGATTTACCTGGCAGATTGACATTGACAACCAAACCCTGGTGGGTCCACTCGGACTCATCAAACAGATGAGCATGAGGATCAATATGCATGCTGACATCATCATCACAGACAGCGTTACCAATGGACCAGGTGTAGCCATGGATACCAGTCTCATTGTCATGGATACCTTCCCAGTTGGCTGTAAAGAAACGCAAATGTTACATAGGAAGATGTCAGTCGAGCCAAGGTTGAGCTGTGGTTCAGCTACATGTCTACCAGGATAGTACAGTGATTTGGTGGCACTGTGAACATGTAGGGACAAATTTCTTGGTTGTGCTTACAATGAGGCAAGAAACAATGCTAACTAAGGCAGAAAATTCTGCACTCAAGGTTAGAGTAATTTATGGATGTTTTTGGCCTGTGCTCATGCCTGCATTCCATAACTATGTGTTCTTTGGGTGCGTTCGTTTAGCTGACTGTTCAATTAGCCCTGACGTCATTCTCAGGGCTTACCTGGGTCAGCCACCACAGTCCCTGCTCATGGAGCATGCGTTGTTCATTCCAAGAAACTGACAAATGTGGTGGCTGGACAGCGGAAATCTCAAGTGGACTTAAAACATTATTTATTTGAAGTCTAAAGGTAATCACTTATTGAGTTCATTGCAACTGTTGAGGCTATAATTCCAGCCAAACTTTTTGAGTTTTGCAATCGACTGAAAAGCAGTAAATCTCAAACTAAAACCCAATACAAAATGGATGTTTGTTTCCGGCGTCGCGCAAGGATCATGATGGGCTGCGGTTTAGCGTTCGTTGATGGCCTGCGGTTTAGCGTTCGATTAGCCCAGCTGTCATGGCTAACCTGTCTGCCTTTACCCGAGTTGAACCAGGTACTCGAATGCAACCTTTGCTTACAAGGTTAGCGCAGAGTTTCTTGGCCAACATCTAAGCAATTTATTGTGATACATGTAAGGTTCTGTGATTTACAAGGCCATGAAATAGAGCTTATGGTCGTTCCAAGAAAGCACATATGGTGTTGCAGAATGGTATTGCTTCTGGTAAATATAATATGGACACTTGATCCCGATAATAATTTTAAAAACTGTAAAATTAGTGATGTAAAAACTATTCACCAGGTTAAGCTAAGACAAAATATGGAGTGTCATTGCCGAGTGGTTAAGAGCACCGGACTCAAGCTCTGGTGTTTCTGATCAGCAGAGTGTGGGTTCGAGTCCCGGTCTCGACACTTGTGTCCTTAAGCAAGACACTTAACCACTATTGCTTCGTCCTTCGGATGAGACGTAAAGCCGTAGGTCCTGTGTGTTGTGTAACATACGTTAAAGAACCCAGTAACATTTATTGTAAGAGAAGGCCTTTGCCCCGGTGTTTCTGGCGGTATGTTTATCTTCAACCATATGAAGGCTGCACTTGCAAAGAAGAATAATATTTAGTTCGCCCCTTTTTGCTATGAGGCACCATCCATCCTTACCTGCCATGAAGGTATTGCTTCTTGTATACAGCATGTCAACAAGTTCCTCATGACCATTAAACACCGTCATAGAACCAGAACCATCAGTGATATAGCTGAAATTAAGTCCCAAGATGATGAAGAACAGAGTAAATGTCACAAAACACAACTACGGTACATTCATGATCAGATTCGCCTTCTTTGACGAGACAGACTGCACTGCCCAGATACAAGGTACAACTGAACATTCACATTTTGGAAGAGCTATCAACCTGTCACTTTATTATTATTAGTGAAGAATGTGAATGATTTGTCATGAAGTGAAGTACCTTTAACAAGTCATTGCACAGTGGCACACAGAACAGGATTAGTTAATACTCAAAACTTAGACTAAAGTTTCAGGTAATTATGAATGTTTCAAATTTCATTTCTGGTATGCACCTTTGTCATACACAAAAGCACTTTACTGTTTTATATACGATTTAAGCCTTTGTCAGTAACTGAATTTATGTTACTGTTATACAGCATAACTTTGTCAACAGTTACTTTTTTTGCTTAGTGACATTTTTACTCTAAGCGTCACTTGAAGCAGTACCTACCGATGGTTATCCAGCGGTGTGTCTTCAATGCATCGTCTCTCCCATTCCTCTGGTGTGAACTCCACACACGCTTCACGCACCACCTCATCCCTGGTCCCATTCACGATCAGCCCCGGCTCCGGTGTCGTGAAGTCTGCTATGATGCCGACAGAGGAAATGATGTTCTCGTACCCCACATAGTTCAGGAGCTCTATGTTGAAGTAGTAGAGGTTGTTGTGGACGAGTTGGAGTGATTCGTGATTGAACTCTACAGCATGGCCAACACCAAGCCGCTCATAATGGGTGAAGAGTCCGGACTGAAATTAAAGAGAATTGTCAATGATAATATCCACAAAAAGAATACATATCCTCAGCAAGAGAGGGATCTGGTTGATTTTCCTTGTTCTACTTTTTTAATCCGGGGGTTAGAGTCCTACCCGTGCTTCACAAGGGACTGAAATGAACTGAACATGTAGTAAAACTGAGCCTGGGCCAACATGTGGATTGGGTTTTCAGTCCCTACCTGATTCCGCGGGTTTCCCCAGAATATTCTTCTGGGGTTTTTCCTCCCACCTCTAAAACTGTAATTTCTTCTCATCGTCTTCTCTCTACAGCCTTCTTCAGGCTTGCGAGCTTACAGTGCCTAGGGCACTCTTGAGAAATCCTTGGTTTCATTACCAGAAATATAATAATAATAGCAATCCCCATCCAGTCGAACAATAACAGCGGGGTTTGTTGGAATCTGTTGGAGTAATGTACTAGTACACTGATGTTACTTTATATGGGGTTCGAAGGCATACTACCAATAATCGTAGTTCAACTGTTTTTGTGTACAGTTTACCATATGGTCTTGGAAATTGCAGCAGTGAGGAAGGTTCCTAGTAAATCACTCAAGGGGGTTAGGGTTAAGCAATATTTGGTTGAAGCTAAACTGCCTGTGAGGTCCATGGTTTCATTATCAGAACAAAACTGTAATAATAATCTCATCGCAGTCAGTCTATCGGATTGCTTGGAAGCAAAACAAGAAGCAATTAAAGAAAAGGAAACTGATACAAAATGAAAAGAACCAAACTTGCCAAAATATATGAATGAAAAGCCACGATGATTTTAACACAATAATACTTGTGCTACTCACTGGTCCATTATGTGTTCAACAGACTGAATTACTACACACAGGCAGGTACAAATGATTGTGTAACACTTTATATTTACCTCATGAACTTCGACCCCATGACCCTCAATCTCCTCCAGCAGTTCACATGTGAAGTCCCGATAGTCGTAGTTGATACTCAGACATTTGGTTTCTGGGAGTGCCAGGCAGTCCCGTGCACAGAAGTTGGGATTGCGATGGATGATGGTCGACGTTGGCTTGGAGATGAGGCGGCCTTTCTTGGCAGCGGTGAAGTAGTGAAAGTCATTGACTGTTTCAGGTAATAAGGGTAGGCACGTTTAATTTGAGAATTAAATTAGGAGGTGTCCAATGAAATTCACTTTTTAGAAACTCTTTATATTATAAGGAAACTGTGTTCCTGCTGGATTTGATAACAATAAGAAGCAACAGTGGCTCAAAACACTACTGTTACCATTTCCCTGCAGTTCTTTCAAATATTGCTCTTTGTATTATATTCTCAGTGGTATGCTACAGTATCTTCCAGTGTTGTAGTCGGGTACTTTTTTCCGAGTACCGAGTACTGCCGAGTACTTAGGTTACCGAGTACGAGTACTTGTACCTCCGAGTACAAGTACGAGTACTTCCAAGTACGAGTACTTGTATTCCGAGTGCAAGTATGAATACGAGTACAAAGTACTTCTATTTCCGGATACGGCCATACGGCAAATGGTTCATTGTGCGTAATTGGCCCAGGCCCAGTCCGACCGATATACAGACCCACTCCAACTAGCTGTTAAATGTGTTTGTCCAGACGTGCCCATTTTTTTTTTCAAGTACTGCTATTCGAGTAAGAGTACTCTGATGATCGAGTGCAATTTCGACATGTCGGGTAAGAGTACTTTGCTGCCCGAGTACAAGTACCATCATTTCCAGTACGAGTACTTTGACAATCGAGTACGAGTACTCAACAACAAAACATTACTTGAGTACGAGTACAGAGTACGAGTACTACAACACTGGTATCTTCTAACTTTCAAGGAATAGGAACAGCACAATTGACTTCTCCCCACATTTCAATGCCATAGCACAAAACCTATTTCAAAGGAGTTGGTAAGCATCATCAATTTATATCCCCTGCATGTGGAAGGAAAGAATTAAATCTTGTAGCTTCTGCTTACTTGAATACCCAAGGTGCTCCCTCTCAGTGATATCAATGGTATTCCAAGATACAATCTGATCGCCCCAGATTTCAGAGCCTAACCCAACCCCTTCCTTCTGCATCAAGATGACGGAATCATCATACACCACGGCCGATGCGCGGAGAATGTACGGGTGACTGGTGGAGGTGAAGTCTGGCGTGATTCGACCCGTTGGCAAGGTGATGTCAAAGGTCGGCAGGCTGCAGGTAGCCGTGGAAGTGCCTCCACCGTTGTTCATGGCGTAAACAGTGAAGTAAAGAGGATGTCCTCCTAGAAGAATCTATAGACAGAAACAAAAAATTTCAAGAAAAACGTTCAAACTTTAATACCCCAAAAATGTACACGTTTAATTTGTGTACAATTTACAATTTTTTGAGTACATTTATACTATTTTTTATTTTTAATTACTTTTTCCTATAGTAAAGTACAGAGGGCAAATAGCAAATCGCCATAGGAAACATAACAGTGTCCATCAAAGATTTTATGGCACAGCTGTCATTTGTTATATTGATTTTCCACTGCTTCATTACATCAAGTTTCAAAGATACATGTAGCATCCATATACTTTCCCTTCAAACCACAAGCATGTCACTCATTGAAGCCCGTAATGGGCTTTCATTAATTTCCATTAATTAATTAACTGAAATGACTTAAATTGGAGGAGTAGTCAATCCATGTACCGGGTACACACTGCAAAAACTGTAGTGTTAATTTAACACCATTCGGTATCTATATAGAACAACACCAGTAAAATTTAACACCAGATGGTCCTATATAGATACCAATGGTGTAAATTTAACACTGCAGTTTTTGCAGTGCATGGATAGGCATATTAAGCAAATTAGCCAACACGGTTGGTACTACATGACATCAGTATGCACTTTCATGCATGTTCACCAGCCATATACCACATGCACACACCACTTGCAGTCAGTAGAAAACACCCTGTGCTTTCATTATAAATACGAGCGATAAAAACTTGTAAATAAACAACAGAAAAACATTTATTTCAGAATAGGAACCAAGTTTTTATTGTGTGAATTAAGTCGTTGAACCCTTTAATTTGGATTATGTTAGTGAAAATTTTGTTGTCATCATCTTTGGCCCAGTGTTTTAAACTGGTTACCAATTCTTCCATTTATCATTGCAGCCAATGCAGTTATGGCAGCAGCAACCAGTGATGATTTTGACGTTGAAGTGACGTTGAAGTGCTAGGTCTTCACATAGTTCTTAGGTGGTTCTTCACAATGCTTATTAACGTTTTTTGACATCCAGGTGTAGTTTAGAAGCATTTTGAGTAAGACAATTGGACAACATGAATGCGTTTTCTAAAAGTTTGGTAATGTTTGGTATTATTGTACAAATCTGCATGGAAGCTAAAGGGATGTTCGGTAGAGCCAAATGTTCAGTATAGTAGTGTTCAGTATAGTAGTGTTCATTATAGCGACATTCTTCTAGATGATCATTTGTTTTTCAATATAACATTCATTCAGAAAGTGTACTACTTTATAATTCAGACTACAAAATTGAGCAGATGACAACTACTGAATGAAGTTGACAAATATCAAATGATCTCAAAACAACATTTCCTACACATATAACTATCCATACAAAATTCCCAGACATGTCTCAGTCACTAAATCAAGATTTCAGACCTTGGGCACAAACTTTCCCTTGACCTAGGGTACTTCTTACTTGTGAAATGATAGCTGAGGGTCCACCAAACTCTGTCTTAGAGACCACATCGCTGCCTCCAGGTGCCGTCCCAACCTGATAGAAGAACGTCACCAAGCTCTTGTCATCAGCTGCTACCATCTCCAGCTGGAAGGCTGGCTCTGTGTAGTCTAGTCCAGGAACCTGCTCAACACCACACAGATTGGTGCCTGCTGCACTCCTCCTAGTGGATCCAGCAGCGTTCTTCATGGGACAAAAATGTTAAAACAACTTTACCGAGTTTTTTAATAAAGAAGAACGAGTGTTGAGGCAATAAATTACATACAGCGATATAAAGTGGACTCTAACATTTATGCCTGAAATTTGAGGTACCGGTATACAGGTTTATACAACACCTGAATAAATCCCCGTCATCTGATTGGTGGATCGTTGATCACATGTCATTGAATTATTCGTATCAATGCACGGCGTGCGCGTGGCGCACAGCGCACAGTGCAATGGAAGTACTATTGCACTGTGATTAGCAGTACCATTGCACTGTCACTGCACATGTTGCCGATGGTGGCGCTGTGGTGTTTAAATTGGCAATAAAAGTTCTGAACTTATTGAACTGTTTGAGTTATAAACTTATGGAAAAGTTTTAAATTGAGAAAAATTGAAATGATAACTCTGAACTCGGCAAACTTGTAAACAATTTTTAACTTGAATAAATTGGCTATTAAAAGTCAACCAATCAGATGACGAGGATTTATTCAGGTGTTATATAAAACAAATAATGAATGTTTCACGTTCGTGCAATAGAAAGAATAATTTCATTCGGTGACAGATGAAATGTTCCATTCCACTCGGCTTCGCCTCGTGGAATGGAACATTTCATCTGTCACCTCATGAAATTATTCTTACCATTGCACTCACAAACATTCATTATTTGTATAATATATGTACACATAACAATAAACATTATGCCTAACAGCCATCTTAGGAGGGCAATGCCTTTTTTTTGCTAGGATACACACATGAGTGAATATTGTGTGCATTCACTGTTACTGAATTGAAATAACAAACGATACCCTCTATGATGGCCGCTACGCATAAGGTCCATTGCAGGAGGCTTACATCCCTGTAAATACTTGGAAGTACTTTGAACTTTTATTTTGAATAACTTTGAATGGAATTACTCACGCAAAGCTTCAAAAACATAATACGGGGACAAAGATGTTATTGCTTGAAGGAGAATCAGAGAAACCACGAACAGTTAGAATGTTTTGAGAGAGACACCGATGTTTCAAGAGAGACACCAATGTACAAACTGGAACAACTAAAGCATGGAAACAGTCTAGGAATGCCTGATGTTCCCATATAATAAGCTTGTACGTGCATGTGTATTTAACACATTAGTAACTGTACTACATTGTAATAGGATGAGCATATTCAATGATAAATTCATAAAACCATATAGTGCTTTAGGCATTTTCTGGCCACTACAGGGAGTAATAGATTTGGTGGTTTCTGGCAATACAGTGACTAAAGGGTTAAAGCCAGAGTCCATCATTTGCAGCTATCCAAAAAGTGACTGACGTAATTAGTGTTGAAAAACATACTTGGTTGAAAGATAGTAAGAAGACTAAACTCCCTGTGAAAGTATTCTTTCTGGCAAGCTGTCATTTTGAAGAAATCAGCAAAAGAAGGCCTTTCCAATGGTGCATTTCAAGACGCACCGTAGGAAATTTAAATTAGGAATTTGTTTTGTTTTTCGGCGAAGCGTGCGCAAGCGTTGACACAACGCACACACACGCGTGGTTGCTACAATTCGTCGGATCAGTAGGCGACATCGCGTAGCTGCAATCGGCTCAGTGAGAACGTGTATCGGATGCTGAGTTCAGGCCCAATTCAAAACATGATTCAGCAACTTAAGATTTGAAATCGAGATCCTAGAATGCTGTTTTTCTCGGAATATACAGCTGAAGCCGAGCTGAAACTTCATCAGGTTAGTTGTGCAGTACCCTTCTTTAGAGTTTGAGCACTTTTGTTGCTTCAAACGAACAAAATGCACAAATTACAAATGATGGACTATACCTTTAACTCAATTACAGCGTGTTCCAGCCAGGACGTCACAAGTCAATCACATGTTAAGCCACAATTGAGAAGGGAATGCCTTTGGCCACAATTCACTTGAATAGGCTGCGACTTGACAATGATGGACTTCATTTATTTGTTATTGACATGTGAGTGACATGTGAGGAGTTGAGTACAACTCTGGAGTTTTCAAAAGAGAACAGGAAGATCAAGGTTTTGAGTTGACCACGAGGGATAACCAAAAAATAGCACAGACGTAATGATAATTGTTTACCACTGGTGTTGAGTATGCTTCAATCTCCGGAGGTGATGTATCAGGCTGCTTGGTGTGAATATCAAATATATTTTTGTGTATAGTAGGAGCTGTGTAGCGCCATAGTTCCTTCTTGAACAGAGTTTTTCTTCCGAAGAAGGGGATTTTCAATGTCACCAAAGCTTTAAGACGAATGATCAGAGGAATCATATCAATGTCCATCTTTAATCTGAAAATGTAAAGGAAGAGAAGTAGGGAGGTAATTCTCAATATATGTTCCTGTCTTCTTTGTTTAATTTCTTTAATCAGTTCGCACCGGATGACGTGTATATCCGCAAAGGCTTTGCGGCACTTGGAATGGATGACGGATAAACATGCAGGGAGCGAGGCCAGAAAATATCTGTACAAAAGTGCATCAGCTATAATTATATCAATTTCGACAACTGTAATATGTTCGGTGAATCTAAAACTGTTTATGATTGTTAATACTTGATGCTTTCCCAAACCACAATGACCAAGTGTTTAGTGTCTTACCCTTCGACCACTGTCGCATGAGTTTGAAGTTAACCATTGCAGATATGTGGATCGGATTTTCAATCTCAGCCAGAACCACATGATTTTACTGGGTCATTTCATTCAGGTGTTCATACCATCATGTGAATGTGCAGAACGAGGAGACAAGTTTCATGTTTTACATGATGAGAATATATTGAATTCAATTCAGGCGATTCACAATGCAGTGCGCCACCAAGAGTTTGCCACGGAGAGTTCATTTTTCCCAGTGCATTGTGGGAGATGGTCGACAAATTCGCAGCGCGGGACATTTGAAATTGTTAGTTTTTCCAGCCAGAAAGTTTGTAAAAGTATGATTCGAATATAATGTTTGCCCTTTTCTTTTCTTTTTATCAATATGGAGTTTTTTGTAAGGCGGCAGTACGCTACGCCCCAATCTAGGACAAATTAGCTCAAGTTTTCTACTGACACTCATTCAAATGGGCCATGTTTTGTCGACCGTAAACTTGAAAAATGAACTCTCCATGGCAAACTCTTGGTGGCGCACTGCATTGTGAATCGCCCGAATTGAATTTGATATCTTTCAAAAATCTAAGAACTTCTGTGATTTGCGTTTCCTCTACAGGACTTTTAAGGATTGCTTTCACTTTGTATTAATCCAAGGTTTGATAAGCAGGGATAAGTAAATTATAAATCATTCTAAAAGAAGAGCTAAGGTTATCCGTCACTAACTTCTGTCAAACTCCAAAACTGTCCCCTTTTACCCCTGGCCTTCCGTCAAACCCCCTAAACATTTATACAATATTGGATGGCTTTGAGGGGGCTATAAGAATATATTGCACAAGCTGTAACAATACTGCACAAGTCGAAGACGAGTGCAATATTGTTATAGAGAGTGCAATATCTTCTTGTATCCCCCGAAAAAAAGCCATCCAACATTATTATGATTATTTACATTAGGCTGACTAGCTTCATCTGCAAGAACTTCAGGACACTGCCTTTATTTCTCAAATTTTGTTGAATTATTGCACCGCTCGAAGCTAGTTGTGGCTGCTGACAACAGTGCGCGTACACCTTGCTAGTGCTGCGTGCTGCGTCCGCCTGCTACTCTCTGTTTACTGGTTGACTGTGAATCTATGCTCTAGATTGCGGAAACCAGCGAAAGCTACGCGGGAACCAGCGAAAATGCCCGGATGACTCCAATATCAACTAGAAATCCATGTCTGTTCGCAACAGAACATAGGGCTTTTCCGCATTATGTTTTTTTTTTTTTAATAACATATCCCTGGCTATGCATGTACAACGTTTCAATCGGATCGGACCTACGGTTCTTTAGTTTTTGGTTTTGTTTTAAATATGCACCTTGAAGACCACATCACAAGACCCGTTACATTACTGGTCAGATTTTTGAAAAGACCACCCTTTCCACAGAATAACATCGTTGAAAGCAAGTTCACATCTTTTACCAATTGCAAATAGCAAGGCAATTTCGGTTTCAACAGGAAAGAAGGGTCACGCGATTTTGAACGTTATATCAAATATGAAGACCATGGATTATTCTATCAATTCCCATAAAAAGGCAAAATCAGATCTCTCACTGTTGATTTCAGATCAATTTTACGTGATGGCGTAATCATGATGTCACTTGGCAGTGCTCGTTATTTTATGGTGGTTTTAGTGTGTACCAAGTTTGAAGCCAATCAGATGAATTAAAGTGTTACATTTTTTAAGCAAAATAATTGTAAATATTTTTTAAAAATCGTTACAACTCTAACCGATGATGTCATCGTGATGTCATTTCAGATTTTGTGTACTAGTTCTATTATCTTCTCACCTACTAAGTTTCATGACGATCGGACATTCCCTTACATGTGTTTTCAAAAATCGTATTGTTGATGACGTCATAATGACGTCATACAATTTTCACAATTTTGTGAATATATGTTACCTAACAAACATAATACTTAAAGAATTTTGAATTTGGCATATTGCCGTTGTCATGGTTGTGAGATATGGGTAAATGGTCCAAAACGTCAAAAATCGATATAAAATTACGCGATGACGTCGTGATGGCATCACCTCAGTTTTTACATATATAACCACGATAACACATCCCGGTCTACCTACATACCGAGTTTCAACCCAATCGGACTTACAGTTCTTTAGATATAGGGTCTTAAAGTTTTCACATTTCAGATGACGTCACATGCCCTGTGATGAGTTAATCATGATGCCACTTGGCAGTGCATATTATTTTATTGTAGTTTTAGTCTGTACCAAGTTTGAAGCCAATCAGACGAATAAAAGTGTTTAATTTTGTGTAAGCAGAATAAAATTGTCAATATTTTAAAAATCATAAAAAATCTACCGATGACGTCATCGTGACGGCATTTCAGATTGTGAGTACTAGTACTATTATCTACCCACCCACCAAGTTTCATGACGATCAGACATTCCCTTATATGTGTTTTAAAAAATTGCATTTTTGATGACGTCATAATGACGTCGCACAATTTTCACTATTTTGTGAATATACCTATTGCCTAACAAACATAATACTAAAAGAATTTTGAGTTTAGCATATTGTGTTCGTGAGATATGGCTTAAGGGTCCAAAAGTTCAAAAATCGATATGAAATCACACGATGACGTCATGATGACGTCACCTCAATTTTTACCTATAACACATCCCGGTTTACCTACATACCGAGTTTCAACCCAATTGGACTTACAGTTTTGTAGATATAGGACTTTAAAATATGCATGTTTGTGATGACGTCACATGACCCATGGTGACGTCATGATGACGTCACTCTTCGAGGCACATCTATGCTATAAGGACTAAGCCTATGCTGACTTTGAATGATGTATGACAAAGATGAAAGGCAAAAGTGAGGGGTGGAAAAGACGTGTACAATGTCTATGAGATTTGCCAGGGAATAAAAAGAAGAAGAAAGAAAAAAAAATGAGAACAAAAAGAAAGGCTTTTCCGCAACTGTTCGGGAAAGCCAATAATATTCCAGTCATCATGGTACTTTATTGCCATAATATTGCAGTCATTTGGGTACTTTTTAACGGAAGCATACAATACTGATTTATTTTTACCACTGGAAGCCTGATATAAATAATCATATATATTATCCTGGGGTCCGACAGGCGTGTTAGAATAATTTATCTGAATTTCCCATGGCTTATAAAGGATACTTATATTGCTCATTCCCACCTCACTTACCCAACATCCAGTGGGAACTTGGAGAAGAGAATCTCGGCCACAGTCGGGAAGCTAGTGTGTAGAATATCAGCAGTCAGTTGCATCTCACCATACAGGATGAATCCAATAGAAACAGTAGCCTGTGCATATGCACCCACCATAGGTGTGACGCCACCCTATAAGTATATCCAACACTTCAAATGAACTCCTTTGTGTCAAAGTAAAACTGTTCCTGGACATCTCAGAAGCAATTAGACGGAACTTGATAATATACTCAGCATGCTAGCACACGCTACACTGACCACAGTTTTGAGTCAGTAACAATGTAGGCTGTACAAAGGCAGGGTTTGACTTTAGTGGTAGCCTGCTAGCCAAATGCTATTCAAAACAGCGGCTCCTATGAGACACCTAATATAGGCCTATATACAAATGTGAAGTGAATTGGACTTTAAAGACAAATTTCCATAAGTTGAAATGTGTTCAACTTTTGCTAATAACATTCAACACTTAACATGAAGACACGTTTCATATTCATGTTTGCATTTATGCCAATATGAACCACACCTCAACTTCTTTGGTTACATAGGACAGGAAACAAATGGCCGTACCCCAAAATTCGAGCTAAGCAGTGTAGGGGTAAGTTTGAAAATTATCAAGTTATTTTTGCCTGGAATTTAGGGGCATAAAGGACAAGGCGGTTCTCGAACCGCGCGTCTCGCCTGCTTGCGCGATTATCTTTAAAGAGTGACCTCTGACTTTGGTGTGTCCTCAAATGACCTTTGGCCTTGGTATGTGACCTTTGACATCAGTATCATATGAAGGTTGCCATGTTGCATCTACGACCAAAATTTGGTTCCAATTAGACTTCAACTTTTCGAATGAGACAAATTTTTCGAAACTTTAACCAAAATGACACATATCAAGGGAATTTTATTGAAAACAATGGCACCACATGAATAATATACATAGAGACGGACATACACAGTGATTGCACGGTCTCTTTCCTGAACTTCGTTCAGGCGAGACAAAAAGTACATACATGGTGCCAATATGTTATTTGAAAAGAAGCCTCAAGTTATGAAGTTGCAGGAAGATGTTCATCCCTGATTGATATGAAATATTTTATTCATCCTTTCAAGTGTAATTTGGATCTAATGACAAGACCTTTTCAATAATGGACTGGGAATGAAATAGTTCTCAATTTTCTAATACTACCTGTGCTTTCATGGACACGAGGCCAACAGATACTGGTATCTTCATGTCAAAGAATCCTCCTGCTTCAATGGCTAAAACAAGACGGAAAAGACATCAATAGTACGAGACAAATGTTAGCACTTCTACCATTAAATTCTATATGAACTTCATTCTTAAAATTTGTAAAAAGGCCCTTTTCCGTGTTAATCCCATGTTGTCGAGTCAGTGTGTGTCAGCATATACAGTACCACTCAGGGATCAATGATTGTCAAACAGAAAGATTGATACAAATACCGTATTAACCAGACTAAGTTACGCCATGGGCCAAAATCTGTATCAGGTCTAAAAGTTGAGGCTCGTCTTAACTTTCTGGTGTCAACTTGCAATAAGGTCAACTTTACTAATTTGATAGTACTGACTCTGAATCTGGTTGTTCACATTGGCCCAGATTGCGCATTAACCTTATGACAACATGTTTCTCTTATTATTTTGCCCATTTTTGGTCATAAATAGCATGTTTTACGTTCAAATGCTTTCAAACATGACACAGATAAATAGAAAGTCAGCATGAATAATATAAATCATTATTTAACCCAAGTAAGAGTGCTTAAATTTTTGATTTATTCATTTTTTTTTTTTAATCAATCCCTTCAAACATGAGCATGTTGAGATTTCGATGTGGCGTTATTTAATAAGGATTTATATTAAATGTACGTAACTCTGTTTTCCCTTTACAACACAAATCAATCATAGTCAATTCAGTTTCAAGTTAATAAGTAACACACAGTTTTTTCCCTCCACTTCCTCACCCAGAATACATATTTTTTGGGTGTAAAACGGGGCTTCCAGAATCCATATGGAAAAGACATCGCGCAGTCTTGGAAAAAAATGTTTGTACGTGACGTGACATGCGGAAGATAACGTGCGAGCGCGTGGTCTTCGAAATATGTGCACAGTACGCTTTGAATAGCCGGTCAGCTTTGCAAATTACGTATTCCTCACGGCCAGGAATTAGTGGAGGAACATGCACGCGCCCATGGAGGCAAGGCTGGTACACAATGGCAGTGATGCATCGCGATCGCCGTCATGTGGTATGTGCAAACGATACGGCGTGCACAGTTTTAAATATCAATGAGCATGGTCAAAACCGCTTTATAACTGAGAAATGAAGTTGCCACTAAACAGTTAAAACGAGATTGAACGTTACAGGCTTTGGCCCACGGCTTAATGGGGAATGATGGGGAGCAATCTGTTACACTATTAAAATCAAACTGTTTAAAATTCAATCCTAAACTTGTATATGTCATCCTATGTGCTCCGTGCGCCAGCAAAAGAGGGCGCGTTTTTACCCCTTTTGAGAGCTCCTTGGACAGGACACACAGCATGCCTATACTGTACTGTACTGGTTCACGCGCGAAGTACGCACGACTTCCTGAATGTGCAAAAGCTATTAGCCACAGCGTCTTCGCGTGAGCGTCAGGCGTCGTCGGCGCGCGAATACATTCGAAATTCAACTTGCGATGGTCTCCGAGACTAATCCCTGCCTCCAATAACTTTAGATACAAACAAAAAACGCAGTGGATGGATCGGGAACCAGTCTAGGTCACCCCCAACTCTCCTTTTCTGGCCATTGAAGGGGTACTCGTGCACAGAGCCCATAAATCCAAAAATGAATTGTTCACAAACTTTCGCTCAAAGAGCTATTACACACTTTACCAGCGTGGGAACACTATTGCATGTTCATGCATCCCAAGTGTGACAAACAAAACAGTGTTTAGATTTTCCAAGCAAAAGGGACAATATACATGTACTAGGCGGTTACCCGGCTTTGGTGGTTTGTAGGAGTTGTGGGATGTAGCGATTGATTACCATGAGAAGTTGTCCCCCTACTGCGACCCTTTTGCACCCCAAACCGCCCGGAAATCGGTGCTCTTTCTGTCACGCTCTGTTCCTTGCTCTCTGATCGTACAGACCCATATGATTAGCAGCCTTTACAGTCATATTGGCGTGTAGCTTGAAAGTTCCCATTTCAGATGCAATCACAACGTGTGTATCTGTATGCGTACATGTACGCGTGTGAATGTATATATGTACACACGCTGTACGCACGTACATACGTAAGAGAGAGGACCCCTCGGGAGCAGCCCCTGGGGTGACAATCGCTTAAAAGGATGATAAAAATCTAAGCTGGACTAAGCCTCACCCACCCACAGAGATTGAGCGCTGTGCGACCAGCCACTTCCGAGAATAAGCTCAAACAAACATCCAAACATCCAAACAAACATCCAAACAGAGACTTGCGTATTATTATATAGATATTAATTTTTAGCCCATGAACTTGTGATCAGACAGATATTGTTGAAATAGTTGAAATAGCCAGTGTAACACAGCTAAGGCCAAAAAAAAGTCTCCGGTTTCTGGTAGGGAGCTTGCCCCAAAAGAGAAGCGGCTACGCGTTTTTTTTTTTGTTGTTTTTTTTTCTCCTTCAAATGTCGGCTGATGACTGCAAATGGTGCCAGACTAAATTTATGGGAGTCCAGAGAGGCCACATAAAGCTTATACTCGATCATAACCCCATCTAAAAACACGTCAAAATCGTGCAGCAGCAGGATTCCAGTCAAACCAGTGAGTTTGGCAGTTTTGAGACATCTTACATTGAAATTAAAACTTTTTCATTTTGCCGACGCGCATTGCTACGGCGACGCGCGCGCATACCAGAAACCAGAGACTGTTTTTTTTGGCCTAATAATGAGATTTTTTTAAGATTCTTTCGAACTTGAGCTAGTTGGATATGGACCTACAACTAGAAGACTTGGCTAGTCCAATCATTGTTGACTTGCTAGGTTTGGATCAAAATTCAACGTCAAAATAATTAGTCAATCTTTGCTTAATCAATTCTCAAACATGCTCTATGATGGTACTTACTAAATTCTAAGTAGATAAATCCACCGATTGGTATGCCCCAGCGAGCTTGCAAAAACTTAGCATGTCTTCTTGGGAAAGGAATGGTCCCACTCAGAACGACATCAAATTGCTGAAACTTGTCATCTGCCTTTCCATTGATGATGACATCAATGAACTCCTCAATCTTCCAATAAAATGAAAAATAGGATTGCAAATTAAGGGTTTCAATTTGCTGGACCTAGCAAAGAATCAAAGCTCACAACAGCAACAAGTTATAGGCAAACTGAAAGGAAATTTGGCTTTTGTGTAGTTGTGCAACCTATGACTTAAGATTCTGTGCTTTACAAGTTAGCACAGAACTTTCAATGCTAAGCAATAAAACCAAAGAAGTTTTTTTATATGAAAGTTTTATCCAATAATGATTCATGCAGTTTACAGAAACTAAACAAAGAGACATGAACTTTAACCCTTACTCCCTAGTGTCTTTTACTAAGGACTGGACCAAATCCGCCAAAGGCCATCACTGACCCTGCTTCACATAATGCATTAGGACCAAATCTGCTGAAATCCACCACAAGACCACCACTACTTGGTATTCATGGCTCGCCTACCAATATCCCCCAAAATGGGGAATTGTTTTTGATGAATTTGGGAAGGTTACGGGCAATTCCACGGTTAGTAACCAATTTTGTGCGTCTTGTTTATCATACATAACACATTTTTCTGGATGTCATCTTTGGTGCTTAGGTAGGTCTAGATCTACTCTATCTACCATGGAGATAACAGTTATTAAACCTTTTCAGTAAGGTAATTACAGCCCAAGGAAACTCAAAAGTGCATCAAAAATGTAACAGGAGTAACCGTGGAATTGCCCTTATGGTTTTAACTTACAAAGGTCCTAAAGAGAGCACGCAGGTCTTTCATCAACTGAACCACAGTGAATGGGTCGATATTCTGAAGATCCAGCATTGCTTCTAACTCCCCTATGGTCATGTTGGCAATACGTCGGCCAAGAGCATCCAAACCTTTCTCTGTTGGAGGTCAGTGAGTCAACATAATTAATTCCAATTCTGTAGGATCTACACCCTTTAAGGCTTTATTACATACTATCACAAGACGTTTCAATGCATAACCTGCACTCCAATACTGCAATAACTTTAAACACATATATTCTTATGAAAAAAGCTATGTAATGATTGCCCACAACTGGTTTTGATGGGCAATGGCTGACCATCCAATTGGAACCTCTTCAATGTTCTGTGTAAAAATTCACCACTTATAATCAGTACGTCAATGTTTCAAAGGAAACATGGTAAAAACCCATGAAATTTTAAACAGTACTTTCATAATTATAATTTTTTTCTAATACTAATCAATCTGAACAGCAGGGATGTATCAATGTGATGTATGGCATTATCATCATCATCAGTCTCCAAATCCAACTATGGGACATTGAGCCACCCACACCAACCGATCAGTCGAGATGAGCCACAGGGAAGGGGCTGACAGAGCATGGTCAGCCTCAAGCTGTCGCACCCAGGTATTTCGGGGTCGGCCGCGTGGTCGTGACCAACCAGGATCAGGCTTGACTCCTGTCGATGCATCAACGAACAGCTTGAGGGCGGCGTGTGCTGGGGTGTTGATAGGGAGTCGAGGAATGTAACCAAAGATGGAGTGACGCCGTGATGATATGATGGAGCGATGATATGTATGGCATTATGGGACAAACTATAGCCCTTTGAATGCATTTACAAGAACATGTTTTGGCAACAAGCTTGAGTCTCTGGAAAGTTTCTTGTGGAGGGAAAATCTCAGTTTGGTAAACTAGAAATGCATGTTACTTCTTTGAGGGTAGATCTCCTATGACTGAAATGTACATACGTGTTAATCCTCCACCAATGATGACATCGCCCTGCCATGTGCCCGAGTCAGCGCCAGGACTAAGACTAAGGTCAAACAAGCTAGCTCCCCCTGAAACAAAACAAGCACACCACTTGCACTGTACATCATTAAAAGTGCTGCCATGAGTGGAATTGAACCTGTAACCTTCCAAGCGGATGTCATACATCTTAATAGGATTTACCAAACTTCAGGTTCATTGCCTGCTTCAGCTTCATCTCAGTTTGGAGAATCATTTTAAAGCTCTTCATGTCTAAACCAAATGGAAATGGTCTTAACTGTGGTCTCATGGGACTTGATGTTCCTGGGGCACAACATGGATACATATTGAGCTGGAATCTCCAAAGTCAGGGGTCTAAAATCTCCTGAAGCAAAACTGGAGACAAAGCCCGAGGTTAACAGATGACCCCTATATAATAAGGGAATAAATGTGTGCGTCTGAAGTTTTAAACACTTTGTTTAAGACCAGTTGGAGTTTGGATGCTGATAATTACCCGAGACGAAGTAATTATCAGCATCCAAATTCAACTAGTCTTAAATGTAGTGTTTAATACCGACCAAGAACATTACCCTTTTTGGTAAAAAAAAAATCAAACCTTTCCAGTCCAAAATTCAAAACAAGTCAAAAATTATAAATTTTCAACGATTTCGATCAACAAACCTCCCCTCTGGCTATACAATGGCAAGGCCCTCTCGTAAACAACTCATTATCAGGAGATTGATGCGTACGTCGCGCATACTGCGTGATGTGGCACACAACCAGGGTTCGAAATTAGCGGAAACCCGCTAGCCAAATGCTAGTCAAAACAGGGGCGGGCTAGTCAAACTATTCCTAAGTAGCCAGGCTGGCGAGTCAAAAAATTATTGGGATACGACAAAGATGGAAGGATAGGAAGATAAAATACAACATGCGGCTAGTGAAAATGCCCGCGGGCTAGTTAAGGGTCTGTTTCAGTAGCCCGCCTGGCTAGTGAATAAAAAAGTTAAGGTCGAACCCTGTACACAACGCAGATGTACCAGTGTAGTGTGAATTTAGGACCATGAAATACTGACTCACTGATGCGTATGTGTGTGTTGCATATGCCTACGTGAGGATTGTGAGCGTTCAACCAATAAAACGGTGCTGGCACCGGATTTAATAGGAGTCAAAATTTCTTGTGACACTGGAAAAGTGTTTTAGCCCAGCCAGCCATGTCTTTATCAACGGTTTATGTCTTTATCATGATGTGCTCTCAACCCATAGGAATGGGTAAAAAAGGTATTTATGAATACATCTTTATCAATCACTAGTCCAGTCATCTTTTAGCATTACCTGTAGTCACTGAGAGTGACAGGTCCCTTCTCCTTCTCCTGGTAACTGGAGTTTCATCTTCATCACCAAAGATGAGAAGACCCATGGAGCGACGGCTTGCTGTACCTGATTCAGCAATCCCTGTAACAATGACACAGCTCGACTGAAATATTCATACATAGCTCAGACATTTGGGCCATCAGCTTAATCATCAGAAATACAAAACCTCAAGTTTATAACTGCCTCATCGCACTTTACATAGAAAGATGTTGGACGATTAGGTTTGACACAGGTTTGAGTATACTCGGAATAAAAATAATCAATCTTTCTTTGTATTGTACTCGGAAACTAGTACGTACACATACTGTGTCTCACCCAAAGAGCTCTCAAGATTGTTCCAACAGTGCCGTCTACTGTCCATACATGGAGTCTATTGAAACAAATACGTTTTTCCCAGGGCTACAGCTTTCCATATAAGTTTGCGGTAGCACCATGTGAATACATCTCTTTTGTGAGTATGTGTGGTTCTGAACAGAACCGGAGGGACTCAACGTTTCTTCACATGGTGCTACCGCAAACTTATCTTGTCTTAGTATCTTTCCACCATGCAAACCTTCAAATCTCATCATATAATTTTATGTCTCATATTCATACCCCAAGCAGCAGTACTCTAAAAATGCAATCAGGTTCTCACTTTTGCAGTCTCTCATAAAGACTATTTGAGAAGATGCCAAAATTGCAGCAGTGGTGGGCAAAAAATTCAACTCAAATACATGTAAGTTAGGTTCCTCCTTAGGACCCCTAGATTCAACACTGGTTATTACAATAAACTTTTGTAGCTTTATCCTAAATTCATTTCAGACTAACAAGAAGAATGAAACTCACTGGGCTTGACGGCTTTCTCTGGCTGCAGCTTAGTCATGGCGTTATCCTCTGCTGAATACGAGGTGGAGCCTCCACTAAGAATGGTCTTAAAGTAGGCCCTGGCCTTGTCTATAGGATTAGCTGTCAGGTCTTCTGTGCTGTCTAGTTCCTCAGCAGATTCACTAGCATTATATGGAGTACACCAAAGAAATTAGTAAACAAGAAAGATATTCAACGGACTCTTGAGTAAAAGAGTAAAAGATTGCAGAGAGATAGTGAAGGTATACAAAATTGGACTTTATCCAAAAAGATAGGGCTTGACTCCTACAACAACAATGTATTTTGAAGTGATCAACTCATTTAAAAGGTAGAGTAAATCATTGCAGCTATTCATTAAATGACCAAATTATTGTTCAAAAGTTTACTTGGTTTAAAGATAGTAATGGCACTAAACTCCCTGTGAATTTATTCCTTCTGGCACGCTGTCATTTTGAAGAAAACAAAAAAGAAAGTCGTTTCCAAAGATGCGTCAAGTGATCACACATTTTTGGAAATTTCATTTGGGCGAATCCACCAATTGTTTTGTAATTGGGCGAATGCTGATTTCAGGTGCAATTCAAAATATAACTTGGCAACTTTTGAATTGAAATCGAGATCCCATAATATTGTCTTCTCAGCATATACAGCATTCACAGAGGTAACATTTCATCAGTTAGTTCTTACGCACCCGCCATTCGATTTCGAGCACTGTTGTTGCTTCAAATTATCTACTTTACACATCCATATACTCTAATGGGATGTGTAATTTTGTCCGACAGTTTTGAAATAAAAGAGCTTAGTCTTGATTAAACATTGGGTTTTAAGTCCACTCACAGGTCGTCTAGACTTCTTCGCTTCCTCCTTGTGCTGCTGCCTCCTCCTTGATCATCACAATGTGAACCTGAGAACATTGCATCTCTGAGAATGACGATGGGTTCATCACACACACCCTGCCAACACAAGCTGATGTCTAGATCCACATCATAGATAGTATTATGGGGTCGCTCTACATCATACCTACATGCACATTGACAAGTGAAGAGGAAATTTAAAGTTCACTGTAGCTTGTCAACCAAGAACCCAGGTCCTTTTGTCTTGAAAAAAAAAATCAACCAAAAAGGTCTGTAGTGTCATACAAAATCTTAGCATTAGAAGCCTGATTAGCTGTCAATTTGAAATGCATTTAAAGAATTTTTATTTCTGAGATCACAACAGTTGAGTATTACCCATTTTTGAAAATTCTTGTTAGTAGTTCCATTTTTAATTTGGCGAAGTGCGCACAAGCATTGACACATACAATGCACACGTGCGCGAGGTTGCTATAATTTGTCAGTTCACCTCATCACAAATCAAGTTTGTACAAAGAGCACAGGTGAGTGAAACCTAGCTTTTGAGCAGCTGCTGCAGAGACACATCTGTTGAATCTGAATGTAATTTGTTACCACACAGACCAACTCCCATTTTCTAGCTTGTGATTCCCTTAAAAAAGGCTAATCTTATCTCAAGCATTTTGACACTCAGGTCTGCCATGAATGTTGCAACTGTGTACAGACAACTCCCCATCTTCATTGCATGTATGCCTGCCCTCTTTTACAAAACCTAGGGATGATCAACCTTACCTGATCTTCAGAACTCCCAGGGTTTTCTCAAAGGAATGAACTGGGGAGATAAGAAACAAAATAATCATTAAGTTAGTCATCAAATTCTAGCAGGGATCTCAAACCAACATTCAAGTTCCAGCTGAAAGATTCTCTTTGGAAAAAGTTCACTTTGAACAGAAACAGCATTGGGAACAGTTGCATATATCCTGAAATAATAACAGTCTCAGAGTGAATACATGGTGGTTGAAAGTGTTGCATTGTAAAGTAGACAGGAGAAAACAAAGGAAAAGTTTGATAGCAAATCAGTGAGTGGTCCTCATCATATATATGCCCGCTAGCCAAATGCTAGTCAAAACAGCGGCGGGCTAGTCAAACTATTCCCTTCAGTAGCCCGGCTTGCGAGTCAACAATTACTGGGCTATGGCAGAAAGGCCAGGAGGAAAAAATACATCCTTAAATTCAGAAAGCAAACCTGTATCAATTTGTGCCTAATTTTATTAACTGTTTAGGGTTAAATTATTAGATCTGTTTATTTAAAACACTGACAAGATTTCCTCAGGATACACGTTTTACATGTATGCACATTGTTGTTTATGAGACACTCAATAAAAGAAAAACATGCGGGCTAGTGAGAATGCCCGCGGGCTAGTTAAGAGTCTATTTCAGTAGCCCGGCTGGCTAGTGACAAAAAAACATTAAGGTCAAACCCTGATATCACTGTCTCAATTAATAACCAATCTGTGGGACGCTAAACTATTTTGACTCATTTTAGTTACACTCATTAAAAAAGTTAATGAAGAAAAGTGTATCTTTGGAAGCAAAAAAGTTGACAATGGAATTGTTCTCACTCTGCAGTAGTTGTATGCCAATCGTCTCAACATGACTCCATTTCTCAAATCCAAATGAGAAAGTGCGAGCACAGGGATCCAGCTTGACCCAGACAGAAAATGACCTCTGAACTATGCCCAGGTCAAAGTTCAAGCAACAACCAACCCCAAGACAGGACTGATCCAGGGAACAGAATGGTGCGACAGCTGATGGTACAGCAAGTGAACTGCAGCCTGTTTAAAAACAAAAAAGGTGTCACTAATTATGCTGTATGACAAAATTTATGGTTAAAATGATCAAAACTCTGCCATTGTATTTCTGGCTCAAACTAAACATTTGGATCAGTATTAGGTTCTGCCCTTCACCGATTATAAACACTGTATACTCAGTGTGTCACCTCCTGAGCTAAAGTTGGAACCAAATCACTCAAGACCACGACCTCCTGCTTTCTAGTGCAGACGTCTTACCACCTAAACCCCTAAACCAATATAATATACATATATTGAGTGGATCAGCATGGAATGGGAGGAATATTATCGCATGGTAAAATCTGGACTTTTCCATTTCGCTAGGCGAAGCTGAGTGAACTGGAAAAGTCCAGGTTTTACCGAGCAATAATATTCCTCTGATTTCACAATTGAAAGCCACTCAATATTTGTTTTATATAACTGACATATAGATCTTTGTCATTTGATATATTTGAACTTTTATTTTAATACAAAATTGGTGAAAATGTATTGCTCTCTTCCAAACCACCCCTTCACGAAAATGTTTGAACCCAACGCTGTAGCACTGGCTCTTTGGAACAATATGCGCTACGCGCAATGCTGAACGCGCACACCAGCATGCTTTTGCACACAAATACTGTGTCATGGAACAAGACTGATCCTAACTGTTGAATAGTATTTCCCATTCCCCATGGGCGGATAGTACTTTTTGAGCTCCGGTGTGAATGGTAGTAATAACGAATGACACCTGATGTGAGTTCCACCAATCAAATGACAAGGATCTGTATGTCGGTTATATAAGAAAAAATATGGGCAAATCATCCAGAGAAACCATCAGCCTACAATCATTCCAACTTGATGTAAAATGGGGAAACTGGGAACTTGGAGCTTAACCCCTAAAGTTCATAAGCTTGCAGCTTTGGTCCGATGTCCATAAACTTGCCTGTGGTTGCTGGTGTGATTTGCTCTGGTGGACCGCTGCATGGTTGAGGTAGGAGAACATCAGCGCTGACACTCAGACGGTTCACTACAAGGCCGCTAGCATAATCTGCGATATCACCTACTCAGAAATAGTGATAAAATTCTGTGTTAGATTGCATAAACATCACAAGCGTTTTCTATGGTCACAAAATTTGCTACACAGAGGCAAATTCAGGGTGGTCAAGGGGGTCCTGAAATCCTTTTTGTTCACAATTCTTTGGCCAACAAAGTTTAAAGATGCTTTCCACACACACCCGATGTGCAGTTCCCTCATGCATCCAACTATCAAGCCATTTAACCTACTCCAAAACTAATTTACTCCACCAGGGTAGAAGCATTAAAGGACTTCCTCCCCCTTCCATAAATCCTCGATATGTGCCTGCTGGATTGTAACAACCTAAGAGTTCCAAGCAGGTTTAGAAGGGCAGGGGACAGGGTCTTCTCAGTTTTTGGACCCCGATGCTGGAATTCCTTATCACAACATCCGCACCATCAGTTCTCTTGACAACTTTAAGGGTAGATTGAAAACTGATCTGTTCTCTCCATGTAATCTGTAACTTTGTGTTCTGGAGTTGTCCTTAGTCGCTCATTGTAACTTGCGTGCTATAAATTGTGTTATTATTATTAAGACTTACCCAAGTCTTGAGCCCACTCCAAAGTTCCGTTTGGGTTACAGAATGGTATCGGTGCAGTGAAGTCCTGAAGGATGACAATGTCAGGAGCACAGCCTCCAGCGATGCAGAGTTGCAGGGAGAGGGAGAGGAGGAAGTTACGGTTGTCTGTGGTCTTGTCGATGGTGAAGGTGAGCAAGACCGCATCACTCAGTCTTTCCCTTGTCACTTTGCCCCACTTGTAACTGCAGACATTTCAGAGATCTTGAATTACAATCAATCCAGTAATGTATTTATCAAAAAAATTTGAGTATCTGAAAAGTAAACTTCCTTAGAGCAGGACCCGATTTCACGAAATGCTACGACGCTTCGCAACCCAAGTTGCGACGTATCAACTCGCGACGCGTTGTACGATCCATTTCGAGAAACTTGCGATGTGTTGAATGCGTTGTAAGTTCCTTGACAACGGCTTAAAACACGTCGCAAGTTATGACATGTCTAGTGGTCATCGCAAAATAAGAAGAGTCATCTTCTTAGCCAGTTTAATACCATAAAGATTACATAAACGAGATTATCATATCAAGACAATGTGTGAAACTTTGTAAATAGATAATTCATTGAATAATTATGAATTACACTGAAAAATTGCAGTTGAAATTTCAAAGTAGCCATTCAGTCCACTGGGAGCTTGTTTTCCTTTAAAACTATATAACACTTCTGCCATTTTGTTTTACATTCGAAAAGCTTTTTCGAGAGGAGATCTGACGACTCTTTGTTGAATATCAGATGACTATTTACTGTACGCTGAATAAATACATAAAACAGTCACCGTAGGTGTATAAATACACCTACATGTACAACGCGTCGCAGCCTCGACGCATCGTAGGGATACGACGCGTCGCAGCGCTGCGTTGCATTGTAAGTTACAATGGGTTTCATGAAATCGGGTGCAGGTTTCAATATTGACCTTCAACACAGTGTAATTCTATTGTGGATTGCATTGAATAGTCCACAATAAACTACATACCTTAAAAGGGTGACATTGTAACTCCAGTTCTCAAATCCAACGCTCAGTTTGAAATCACAGGGGTCTACAATCAGCCAGGCCCTCAGGGTGCGACTGATGATGCCGAGGTCTACTGCTAGACAACACTCCACCCCCAGGCAGGATTCTGAATAGTGACATACACCTCCTGACGGAAGTGTGGGCAGAGAGGGGAGGTGTGGACACACTGCAGGAAACAAGACAGAAAAAGAACATTGACGACAGTTGAATGAGAATCACAAGTGTAATTTTGTAATGTTTTTTCATTTTTCGAGGCATGATTCCAGTTCATGAAAATTAGCAATTGAAATTGAAGGAAATTGGCAGCGTGGCTAGGCTTAAAGGAAACAAAGAATTGTAACATTTTGAAACACCTTTAGTTTACTTTAGTCTAAAAGATAAAAATGCACATTTTTTTTTCACATGGAGAATTCTTTTAAAGTGGAAGATAATTATAGGTGATACAGTTGATAACAGACTTTTTCAAGTAATGAAAAACAGGATAGCTTTTTGAAAACACAAAACCACTTTTGCCATTAGGTCTGTGACCTGTTTTTATAGCTAATACATGTACAGGATAGCTTCCACTCCCCAGTGTCATCGCATGGTTGCTGGATTTTGAGTTTCATCTGCATATAAAACGTTGAAAACATCACTTAACACATGTCACTAAAAGTGAATGCATTGTGTGAAATCTTATGAAAGCAAGCTTTGGATGCTTGGGGCATCCAAGTACTGAAGAAACCAACCCACTAATGGGCACCTCAATTTAGCCTATACCACTCAAAATTAACTTAAAGCCCTTATACAGGTCATGGGACAATGCTACTGTCCTTACCTCCAGACTGACTAGGCTGGATCACAGGTGGGCAAGGTGAGGCCGAGACTAGACGAGATGGTAAGCCAAGAGCCTGAGCCACAGCCTCAAATCCAGCGTCTAGGCTTCCCAGCTGAGAGATTGAGGTTATACCTAGCAGTGATAAACAAAAACTGTATTATGTGATGTCAGTGAAACACAATTCAACATACCACAATGGGCTCCGTCTACAAGTGTCCCCTCAATGGTAAAATAGGGAGTGTTGAGAAAGACAACTGGGAGAGACATTTGAAAGTATTGCCATTGACACTTGATGCTCACCAGAAGACGCTACTGCTTTGTGAACATTCAGAATAACATTGTCGTGCATACTTTGTGCTACACACGCATGAACCAGTAAGAGCACGCGTGTGTTCCCCCTCCCACTGGGCAATCAAAAGTAGTTTAAAAGTGCTCTCTCTTGTTTGCACATGCAGCCCATAGGATTGATGTTTGGGTAAATTGATGGAGCAGCAACTCTTACTAGAAGGCTCCTGTGGGCCAGAACAAACTGTATAGCTACAGACTGATGCATTAAGCCCTGCATCATGATATTCTGATCAATCAAATCCATGATTACTGTCTGACATGCTTAGACAAAGTCTGACATTAGTGCATGTGTGAAAGACGGGCTCAGCTAGAACATGTAGCATGCAATGGCTAGGAGTATGTGCTGCTACCGGTACCTCTGGTGTGCAGTGGTTGGGGCTTAATGGATCAGACCTACTTTACGTCAAGTCACATACTTACTTAAAAACAATACTCATGTACTCAGGGAAAATGCAGATTTGTTTTGGGGTTTTTTTTTGGGAGGGGTGGGGTTGGGAAAGGAGTGGGGGGGGGGAGGGGGGCAAATCAAGATACATGTACAAATAATTAAGGAGCACGGAGAGGGTGGAATGAAATCTTAGAAGCGAGTGCTGGTGAGTCTCAGAATGAAGCTGATCACACTTGACTTAAAACTTTCAACCAATTTTTCGTGGCACATTCAAACCATACAAGCTTGTGTCACAGAAACGGCACTCAATGAATTGCTTATCAGTTTCCATGACTCATGGGAGGTACCAGCTTTAAACAGGATGAGGAGGACGTCCCATGTGGGGGCCATTGACCAACACTGACCACAAGATGTGTCAGCATATTTGACTCATACACATCTCGGGTGCACCACAAGGTGATGTATTGTGCACACAATACGTGACTTCATGGTGCGACCGGCGATGTATAACACAACTTCTCCTATGTTTCACTAAAGCATAAATCATCATCAACTCTTCCAGAATAAGAACAAGTGGAATTCACCTGGTAGATTGTTCCAGGAGATGGTTCCGTTAGGGTAGCACATAGGAAGAGGGGATACTGCACCATCTAAGATCATGAGTCGTCCTGTACATTGACCATCGATGCATGCATCTATGGACAGACTCATTGATATCTCACCATCCATGAGCTCCAAGGTGAACCTGCATTGTTAAACACATAGCAAAAAAAAGAGAAATTTATTGTGAAAATAATGTTTTAGTAGGACGTATGAGAACTTTTGACGTTATAAATGTTGGTACTCAAAAAGGCTCTTTTAGAGTGCTAGAGAGTACTACAGTTACAAAGTACTGTAACACAAAGTATGGGCAATCAAAAACTACATTTATTTTCCAATCTTCCCCTGTGCACTAATTTGATTTGATATGATTTGATTTTATTCAGATAATAATTACCGTCGAGAACGGGTCACTGGGGAGACATTTCCGTAGACTTGTGCACAAAAGTTTGCCCCCAATTTGACCTCATCCTACCCCCACAAATTTTGGTATTTTTACTAATTGTTCCATGAGCGATCGATCTAGTCTATTTGCGACAGTTAAATGTTTTAGTCCATGGATATGGTTACTAAGATTGTCTGTTCATTTGTTTGTACACTATTCTCCAGCGTATTAATAATTGTCCGCCTGAACCCAAAATCTATTTAGGTCGCCTGCACTCGCTTCTAATCTATTGGTTCGACATGACTCTGGAACGTATATCCGAACCAGGGGTTATTTCCATTAGGGGCCCGTAATCTCATACACAGAACACACAGGTTGAAAATCCCATTCAAAGGATATGGCCCTAATGATGATATCAATGGACCTTTATACAGTGAATGCATTTAAAGAGGTTGTGGAATGCTCGAAGACATTTCCGTCATTTTTCGGGTATATGTAGCCTAAGGTGTGATGAAATAAAAACGACTATTGTTTCTGTCATGAAATGAGTACAAAAGGTACTTTTGAGAGCTGATTTTCAGGTCCAGTTTCGACCCGAACGTGCAACTGTGTAAAAGTCGTCGTTGCGGGCAGCAAACAAAACACAGTAAATCGTGACGTAATAAACAGGACTCGTGTATGCTACTGTGCATCGGGAGTCCTGTTTATTACGTCACGATTTACTGTGTTTTGTTTGCTGCCCGCAACGACGACTTTTACACAGTTGCACGTTCGGGTCGAAACTGGACCTGAAAAACAGCTCTCAAAAGTACCTTTTGTACTCATTTCATGACAGAAACAATAGTCGTTTTTATTTCATCACACCTTAGGCTACATATACCCGAAAAATGACGGAAATGTCTTCGAGCATTCCACAACCTCTTTAACAATTGTTTTGTTATACCTCTGTCCTGGATTCTTTGGATTGTGAGGTAAAAATCACGAAAACAAACGGCAGTAAACACAACACTCATGACAATCGAATGTCAACTCACATGCATGTCACGTGCTCGAAACAGCTGATGGTCTGCTAGTTCGCTGCTCCCACTCATGTGTGAAATCATGGCAAAAATCGTGGGTACCAACAAGCATTTCATACCGTATGAACCGTACGTACCGCACGTTCAAAGTCATAGCACACTCCCTGTGGTACGTGATATCCCACAGGGAGCGTGCTATGACTTTTTATAAACTGAACACGTGATCGTTCTAGGCCAATGAAAAAACAGTATTCAAGACAGAGGTATAACAACCTCTAATATTTGCATTCCTCATGTATTTGGAATACCTCATATCAGCAAAATGATCCACTAAACCCACCGCATGATGTTTTGATCAATCACAGCCTTGACTAATGTCTGACAGAAGAAATGGAGAGACTGTGGCATTGGAGAGATGCACCTGTTGCTCCCCACATACAGAGTGGGCCGGGCCTAATGGATCACTTGATTCTTAATAAGTAAAACCAGTTTACCTGAGCATGACAAAGTTTCCGATAGTGATCTCCTGACTTGTATCAAACTCCAGGTGTGAGAGGGATTTACTGTACTGCCAGTTGCCAAACTGCAGCGTCAGCTGGCCCAGGCATGGATCTATCACCATGGAGGTACTGAATGAATGATGTAACGGTCCAAGGTTCACATCCAGGCAGCAATGTATGCCAAAGCAAGTGTCGAGGATAACACAGTGAGCCAGAGAGGTCATGTTACTGGGAAACTGCATGCTGGGACAATCTGGAAGAAAATGAGGTTACACTGTAACATTTGATTGAATGGTTCAAGGTTCACATCCAGGCAACACTGTATGCCAAAGCAAGTGTTGAGGATGCCACAGTGAGCCCAAGGTGTCAGGTTACTAGGAAACTGCATACTGGGACAATCTGGAATAAAATGAGGTTGCACTGAAATATTTGATTGAGTGATCTAAGGTTCACATCTAAGCAGTTTTTGCCAGACAAAGCTAGAAGCTTAGTGTATTACTTACAAGATTCTCAGGGGCACATATGCACCATTTGGAGACAAGTGTGGCCTAGTGGTTAGGGTTTGTAACTCATGATCAGAGGGTCACGGGTTCGAATCCAGCTGCTGCTCATATGTTGTGTCCTTGGGCAAGCCACTTCACCCCCATTTGCCTCTCTCCACCCAGGAGTATAAATGGGTTCCGGTATTAGCTGGGGAGTAACCTGCCATGGACTAGCATCCCATCCAGGAGGAATAGAAATGGTCTGAGTCGTTTCATGCTACTGAAAACGGAGATAAGATGGGGTTGGGGTGGGGATCCGGACCTGCTTCATCACATGTTGTATTAGGAATAGATTACAAGAAACCTACTGCCATAAGACTGAGGCCCCATGGGGTTGAGACACGGTTGACTGCTGAAGAAATCTGGGTCGATTCCAAGCTGTGATAGAAGGGCTAGCGATGCTCCCTGGATGACCTGTCCTGATATCGTCTGTATGAAACCGTCCACTGGAGAAAGAAAACACCAAAAACAGTGACAAATTTAGAGTTGCCTTGTGTTGTGAGGATGCGGACAGTGAGATGTTGAATGTGCCTTTTGCTAGTCACATCTTATTGAAATTTCAGCCATTTAAACTGAGTCTGAAACTGTCATTTTGTTTTAAGTGTATGCAATAACGTGCCAAAGTAAAAACTGAAGGCACAGCTGTGAAATAGCAGAATGTCACACTGCCTTACTCCGTTTCCTTTGGTTTGGATAAAAGGGTCTTGAAATACAGAACACTACCAATGTCGGCGGGGATAGGCTTAACCAGTTCACGCGACGCCCGCACTAATCTCCAAAAGACAATCATAGACGATAAAAGGCAACAATAGTTTAATCCCTTAGAATAGGTGCCCATGAGACACCTGTCTGTAAACTCACCGGATAGACTGTAACTGCTGAAGAGTGGGTTGCATACAGGGATTGGGATGTCACGCGTTATGTCGTTCTTACTGCACAACCCATCAATGCAATAATCAAGCTTGATGCCCAACTTGAACTCTTGTGTATCATTCGGCTTGCTGATTGAGTATCTGGAAGGGGAGTAATAGTCATACACTAGTCAAAACCTTGCATACATGTGTGTATACCTGAAGCCACACCTACTACACTGATTTAATATCTCTTTTTTAATCTTTGCTGATGAAATTACTTTTACATATTTACTCAATATTCTGCATGCTGACAGACTACAAGCCCTCCGAAACATCATTTCAGATAACAACAGCAGTGCTACAATCTACCAACTTGCAGAGTTTGTGCTCAGTCGCGATTATTTCATCTTGCTCTGACCCAGAGGATCTTGACAACCAGCTAGCCAATCTCCAACTATTATTCTTGGATTTGGAATACAAGTATGACACAAAATTAATGAACTTAATCTAATCCTCCAGGATAACGACACTCTCAGACACATCTACAAAGAAAACAGACAATCCCCCAATCTTTGAGCCAAACTTGTCAGCAGTACATTTGTCCTCCTGGACAAGATGTCAACTTTACCCCACAAAAATTCCAGTACCTATATCACCGGACCCAACAATGTGACATACAACATCAAAAGGATCATTCAGCTGTACTTCTAGCAATGTGATTTATGCAATCACCTGTCAGCTATGTACCAGAGCAGTACATACACATTAGACAAACTGGACAGTCACTAAGACTATAGAGAAAGGACACAGAAGGAGTCACAACTCTTGGGCGGTTTACATTTTGACCATAATGAAGTTCCAATCCCTCAGGAATGTCCATAGCTAAAGCTACACAACAAAAAAATTATTCATAGACTACACCATATTCAATAGGGATCGTGGCTTTTTGTCACACTACACCATTGATAATTTCAACATTTACTCAGTGATGTCTGTGACCTCAGATGGCCTAGCAGTCAAGAGCACCGGACTCATGCTCTGGTGTTTCAGAGGCAACGGTGGCGTGGGTTCGAGCCCACTTGTGCCCTTGAGCAAGGCACTTAACCATTATTGCTTCCTCCTTCAGATACATATCAAAACCTTTGTGGTCAACAGGACCCCATGTAAACTGGTCAAAAGCGCAGTACAGCAGCTGACCTTGGACATAGAGATAAGAGCTCTCAGGCTCTGTGTGTATGTGCTGTGTGTGTGCACATGTACAATAAACAGACCCTATGCACTCAGCCATGAGCAACAGCAAATTTTATTGGAGTTTAGATAAACAAGTCTTTTGGAAATGATTATGGGCGAGCCTTAACCTGAACCAATCACAATAAGTATCGTTAGAAAGCTGGCGAGACGAAGACAAATGACTTAAGAGAACTAAGCTCCCAGGTGGCGCTATTGAACGTTGTGATGATATAATGGACCAGTTCTTGGCCAAACGCATGGTTTACACACAAAAGTGGGAGAATTTTAACTAAAAATGCAGTGTTGAACATAATTTTGACGAGGAAAGATCAGTGTTTTATTCAAGTTTTGTTTCATTTTCTGAGAGAATATATTGTTAGGGTCATACTGTAGTAAGAACGAAGGTATACTCTGTCGCATAATGTAGTGGCGGCGACAGATGCGAAAAAAAGGGCCTATTTTCGCCGTGTTCTCTCATAGAGGTTGCACATGAAAACCTGCCCGTTGGGTTAGTTCCCCAAAGGAATCCATATGGGACGTAAAGCTGTAGGACCCGTGTGTTGTGTAATCCAATGCACGTGAAAGAACCCAGTGACACTTATCGCTAAGAGAAGGGGTTTGCCCCGGTGTCTCTAGAAGATGAACCAACCAAGAAGCAAGAACCAAGAGAAAATGTCACAAGCAACAAGCTAGTGACTATGCAGTGCTCAAGACGTAGATTTTTCATCTCTTACCTCAGATTCATTCCTGAAGCAATTGCGACAGTCATCTCTTCTCCTACAATTAAAAAAGTATCAATATCATGCTCCAGCATCTGTTAATTCTTAATTTTGACATGATTACTTTCACAAAAATTAAATTCAGTACCAAAATACCTCACACAGCCATGGATGTACAGGATGGGAGGGCACAACAAGGACAACCGGGGTTCAGAATACAAAATATTTACAGAATAAGCCATTTGCGAGTCACCTATACCCTTTGGGATTTAACTTTGAAAACATCTGGTACACTGACTTGCTCAGAATGCTTGGCATATATTAACTTTGAATTCTCCAGTCCAAAGAGACAGTTGCTAATCACATGATTTTGGGGCAAGCTCATGCATAGTTACGTAAGAGACACTCAGCACTAATACATTGTTCACAATGGGTGAGAATGGCACAAAGACACCAGACCATGCTGGAGCTGGGGGTTGCTAGCGTAAGGCTTGCCCCGAATCATGTGATACAGTAACAGTCTCTTTGATTGGGAGAGTGCACAGTTAAAACGTGCAAAGCATTGGATTAAGTCAGCGTTCCAAATTTTTCAAATTTAACCTGCAAGTGACTTATTGAAATAAAGCCTTTCAGGTTGCATTTGTATTTTAATTTGAAATCTTAAATTTCATTTTCATTATCCAAACTGGATATAAAAATATAGGGTTTTCTTTAAATCTGTAAAAATGAACTTTATTTCCAAAATTTTCAATATGGGCCTTATTCACGAATCGGCCATACTGGATTGAGAGTGAGGTAAAATCTTCATTTTTGGAACTTGTGTAGGGATTCCAAGCTGTTTCAATGAATAATTTAAATGAATAATTTATCATTTGTAATTAAACGTTCCCTAATGTTTAAAGCCAGATTAAGAAAAAAGACAGTAAAAAAAGGCTGTATTATGTCTGTAAAAATAGTCTGGCACCATCCCATTCAACAGTTAAGAATTAATGATATATGTTCAGGGAACTCAACAAAAATGGCCAACGCGTGAACAAGGCCCACTCACCTCTTCCATTAAATATCTACGCCGCCTAATTGACGGTTATCGTTATCAATTTTCAAAGGTACTCTGACTCGATAGTGGACATCAATCCCTTATGTGATTTGCCAGCCCCTTTTATTGACACCCTCCTAAAGCACTCTTTGAATAAGCCGGTGTACTTATGATGTCATACTTTGTTTACACGTGTGCTTTCTTATGGTAGCCTGGTGGAGATGACGGTTTCGTAGCCCAATAGAAAAGCGCACAAGTAAACAATTCGTCAGCAACACCATGAAGTAACACCCATGTACATACCAGTAAAAACTAGCAATCGGAGAAAACGGCATCTAAAGTTGAGCACCTTCTAAAACAACACTTTGCGTCAAAACGGCAGAGTATTTTCAGTTGGGTTTCTCGTTGTGGACACATGATGAATTGAATTTATTA
Source organism: Patiria miniata (assembly GCF_015706575.1). Taxonomy (NCBI): domain Eukaryota; kingdom Metazoa; phylum Echinodermata; class Asteroidea; order Valvatida; family Asterinidae; genus Patiria; species Patiria miniata. The sequence goes on along the minus strand of NW_024037047.1, from coordinate 35,210,622 downwards.
AATCTGCTGTTTTTCACCCGTTTGTGTATTAACTCAACAAGAAATAAGAGAAAAAAGGTGAGTGTTAGTTCGTCAAACCGGAAAAGCTGCGAAACTGTAGATTTTCGTTTTCACAAAGTAACACTCTTCAATGTATACATCACGAGGAAAGTGCAACTTCAGGTCAGCGCGCGCAGGCTCAAACAAGTAGAGTGTTACTTCGTAAAAACGTTATTGCTCACATTTGAGCAGAGTGCGCGCCATGCATTGCAATGGTAAATGGAACTTGAACGTTACTTCGTGAAAACGAAAATTGTCACTTTTGTGCAAAAGTTGCCATGGATAACTAGAGTAATTTTTAAAGTAAAGCTCTTGAAGCTTTGAAACTATGTGCAATGGTAGGCCTTGATGAATAATGTTTAAAAATGTTAAAAAAATGAAAATCGAAAAAGTTTTGGTTTAACACGTGGAGTGTTACTTCGTGGTGTCGGTGACGAATTAAAGTGTGACATCATCAGTACAGAGGCTTATATGACCAAAGACACAGCCAGCTCTTACCCCACTGATAGCTAAAGACAGAGCCATGGAAGGACCACTTCTCCAGACCCAATTTGAAGGTGAAGTCACAGGGATCAAACTTGAATGATGCCGTGGCGGAAACTTCAGCTATCTTCAGGTCCAGTTCCAAGCAGCATCGTAGCTCTGTGCAGGTCTCACCCATCACAGTGCAGTTGCCTAGGATACTAGTGGAGCTGGCACAGACATCTAGAGAGAAAGACAAACAAGTGACCGATCCATTCCAACCCGCACACTGGGCACGAGGGTGACAACAAGTGCACCTCTCTACTGCCATGCTACATGTTCCCGTTGTGAACATACGCAAACAGACTGTTTCTCAGCCCTCTGAAAATATTGGAACTGATAGCTAGCTTCCACTTAAAGTCATTGATTGGACCACCCCTGCGTGCACATCATGATTGTTAATTTTCAAATCGTCGTTTAGCTCTGAGCATGGATGGTGATTAAACACACGATTATAAAAAAAAAAGTCACTCTTGTCTTACCTCAAAAAGTATGCAAAATCATCCGTGTCTCAGACCAGGAAGGTAATTTTCAGGCATTTCAACCGCATAGGTTTTAAATACTGAACAGCAATTTCTCCCTCTTTATTGATATTTGCTAGAGACAATTTGGAAATCAGCAAATATTGATGCTCGATCATCACCTCCGAAATTGTACATTCATGGCGCAGCCTATTGCCATTTTGCAATAGGCTGGTTGCGGGCAAACATCACTGTTGTGATTTTCAATTCAGGAGGCGGGCTTCAGACCTGTACACATCATGTATATCATCTGCATGCACCAGGAGGGATACCTCCAGATGTATGCAAGATTTATAGCTAGCTAACTGTCCCCATTTTTGAAGTCCGAAAAACAGTCATCAAAAGGTTACACTGCAGTGATTAATTTATTTCTGGAACAGTGAGTTCAAACCTTCATCTTTTTGACTTATTGCCATGATATAACAACACAATTGTTGATGGCTTTGCCTCGGGTGCTACGCATCACATTGGGTGTTAAATTATCTGGCAGTATCTCAAAATATGGCCGTGTGACTTCCGACTGGTATTGTACTGATAAAGGGCCCCAAAAATCATTCCATATAATCAAAATCACCTCTAAATAACAACAAAAATCACAGTTAATTTTGTAAGTGAGAACTTTCTTGCGCCTGTTCTGAATGCATTTTAGCTGTACATACCCTGTGTGTCATAGCTGCATGCGTTTCCTGTCAGGAAGCCAGTCAGATTAAGATGACGCAGGGCTGCATCTATGGCAAACTGACCGACATTACCACCAAGGTAACTCACAAAGCCTGACACTGAGCCATCACCTGAGAAGTAGAGAAAAAGGTTACAAAATGTAACACATGCATCAGAATATTCTTAACATGAGAGTCACGGTTCATGTACACACATACTGAAATTTGTATCCTTGTGGAGACATTTCTTTGTTCTCGTGTAGTTAAGTTTTCGAGTTTGAAAGTGTAGTTTCAAAATGCTCTCATTTTAACCAGAATTAATTTCCTTGGCTGAAATTCGGACTTATATCCCTTTTCTTAAACTTCCATTTGTGACAGATCAACCCACCTTGGAAATTCCTAGCTTTTGAGTAAAATCCATATATTTATTTCGTGAAAACCTTGTGGAGACGTATTCATCTATAGAAATTGTCCTGTGGAGACGTATACAATCGTTTGTTCCCCATTGTGTGCATGTCTCCAGAGGGCACAGTGTATCAGATCATGGTTCCTTATGGGACAGTAAACACAATAGAACAATAGACCCCACAAGGAAGTCTTTAGAAATGTATCTGCCCCATAAGGGAAACGCTAGGAGTTTCAGATTTCAATTGGAACAAAGAAGAACAAAAAAGGGGGAGGAAAAAAGGTCTTAACCACAAGAACCAGTATGTACGACCATGTGTATGTGTACGTGTAGGCAGTGTCATGGCCTAGATGGAGTGTCATGGCCTACATGGAGTGTCATGGCCTAGCGGTTAAGAGCACCGGACTCATGCTCTGGTGTTTCAGAGGCAACAGTGACGTGGGTTCGAGCCCGGGCCCGGACACTTGTGCCCTTGAGCAAGGCACTTTACCATTATTGCTTCGTCCTTCGGATGGGACGTTAAGCCGGAGGTCCCGTGTGTTGTATAAGGCCTAACGCACGTAAAAGAACGCGGTAACACTTATCGCTAAGAGAAGGGGTTTGCCCCGGTGTTTCTGGCCTCCTAGTTATACTCCCTTGTGGAAGTCCTTAGGAGAAGAACCAACCAAGAACCAAGTACCAAGTACATGTACTTCCAGATCAAGTCACAAGCTATTCACATGTACCAAATGATCTTAGTTATTCCTTCTCAGTTATACTGAAACAAAGTTTGGAAAGCAATCACTAAAAAGCAACAAATATAAATTGAAACTGTTGCAAAGTGACTTGGCATCACAATGCACAATGTGAACTTTACTTCTGACCAATGTCAATATATCACAACAACCCAAAGTCACTGGCCATAGAAGTGAGCTGTAAACATACCAGGCAGAGTGAATGTATCTCGGGTGTTACACAGCGGTATGGGCAGACGACTGCCAGCAAACACCGTCAAGGTGTCACATGCTCCGTCTAGACAGAGGACTAGGGACAAGTCTATCTCAAACTGCTTGTCTTCGGTGATCTTAGCCACTCGCCATCTACGTGTTAAAATGCAAATTGCACAGTCAAGAAGGAAATGTAACAAAGTTAAACTATATGGAACTAGTGGTGTGCATTTATGGGTAGTACAGGAACCGGGTACCCTATTGAATTAAAACACGGGTACCCGGGTAACCGGAAGAGAAACCCAACCCCTAAATTCAAATCCTGCACTTTGTCTGAAGGGCTTTACAGCTTTACGGCGTAAACTGCAACTTTTGCGAGCATCATCTGTTGCATGTTAAAATGCACATAAACATGAAATCTTGTTTGATTTTTCAATGTAGCCTGGTTTAATTTTGAAAATTCTCAAAAATGGCATTCATAACCTTTCATTTTCATTGTCTGGGAAGTAACTAAGTAATTTGTATTTTTGGTTACGGGTACCCGATCCTTACACCAACGGTCAGGTTTCTCAGGTACCCGGTTTGGATGCACACCACTATTAGGAACTGTCACCAGAGTGTTCAAGTTTAAGCAAAGTACAACTGCCAACACTTTGCGATTGATTAGATTATACATGAATTGCCATTTTCTTAAGTAATCAACTAATTGCCATGTCATCATCATCTTGCACTAGTCCTAGCTTCAACCACCGATGTTATATCGTGTGCTTGGACACTTTGATTTCATTGGTTCAGGGTGGTCACGTATCTGGACAATAAAAGTGCATCTCATACACTGAGGGTGATATCGCAGTGCGTTCATTGCGCGCATTGCGCACGTGTGTGGAACCTACCGGCGCTCTATCTTTGTGCAGTGAGAACTACAACGTCAAACGCTCAGTCTCATGTCTGGCAGGACATCAAAACCTTCAGTTATCGAAGGTTACATTGCAGTGATTTAATTTAATTCTCACACAGTAAGTTACAACCATTTATCTTTTTGAGTTATTGGCACAAATCAATTGTTGACTGCTGTGATATGGGATATGCCGTTTTAGTCTCCTCAGGACACATAGCACCCTTGACTTCGCCTCGAGTGCTATGTGCCTCTCGGGTGTTAAGAAATGTCTTTGCTGTCATACCTTACTGTCAGGACGCCATTCACAACTTCCTCCATGACATCACCCAGTGGGTAGTGGAACAAGGTGACACTACGTTCCCACTTCTCAAAGCCCACAGACAGGGTGAAGTTGCAAGGATCCAGGATGACCCAGGCACTGACGCTGCGAGTCGTTATCTTCAAGTCCATCTCTAGACAGCATCGGATGCCCAGGCACGAGTCAGTGACAGTGCAAGACAGGAAGTCAGGCAGCTGGGTGACATCAACGGCTGGACAGCCTTGAAGAAAGAGAATCCATTACAAATATTACAAATGACAGTGACAGTGACGATTCAGCCTGTAATAGGTGACATTGCATGTGAGGAAGTCAGGGAGCTGGGTGACATCAATGGTTGGACAGCCGTGAAGAAACAGAATCAATTACAAATTTTACAAATGACAGTGACAATTCAGCCTGTAATAGGTGACATTGCATGTGAGGAAGTCAGGAAGCTGGGTGACATCAATGGCTGGACAGCCTTGAAGAAAGAGAATCCATTACAAATATATCAAACGACAGTGACAGTGACGATTCAGGCTGTAAAAAGTGACATTGCATTTGAGGAAGTCAGGGAGCTGGGTGACATCAATGGTTGGACAGCCGTGAAGAAACAGAATCAATTACAAATTTTACAAATGACAGTGACAATTCAGCCTGTAATAGGTGACATTGCATGTGAGAAAGTCAGGAAGCTGGGTGACATCAATGACTGAACAGCCTTGAAGAAAGAGAATCCATTACAAATATTACAAATGACAGAGACAGTGACAATTCAGCCTGTAATAGGTGACATTGCATGTGAGGAAGTCAGGAAGCTGGTTGACATCAATGACTGGACAGCCTTGAAGAAAGAGAATCAATTACAACTATTACAAACGACAGTGACAGTGACAATTCTGCCTGTAATGGGTGACATTGCATGTGAGGAAGTCAGGAAGCTGGGTGACATCAATGGCTGGACAGCGTTGAAGAAAGAGAAAAAGTTAAAAATGTTACAAATGACATTGACAGTGACAATTCAACCTATAATAGGTGACATTGCATGTGAGGAAGTCAGGAAGCTGGGTGACATCCACGGCGGGACAGCCTTGAAGAAAGAGAATCCATTACAAATATTACAAATGACAGTGACAGTGACGATTCAGCCTGTAATGGGTGACATTGCATGAGAGGAAGTCACTAAGCTGGGTGACATCAACGGCTGGACAGCCTTGAAGAAAGAGAATCCATTACTAATATTACAAATGCCAGTGATAGTGACAATTCAGCCTGTAATAGGTGACATTCCATGTAAGGACGTCAGGAAGCTGGGTGACACCAATGCCTGACAAGCTGGAAAAGACTGGAATCAGTGACAAATAACAACAGTGACCATGACAATGTACACAATGTACAGGTTAGATTTGGTGACGCTGACAGATATTAAAAGACATTATAAAGAACAAACACAGCTAAGTCACAATATACAGCAGGGTCAGAGAGAGAACATTACAAAATTAGTAAATTAAACTTTATTGTAACCTAAGATTCTGTATGAATTTGTATGGTACACAACACCAGCGAATGTCAACACGTCAGGGGTCTTTCATGGTCTTCAAGTCTGAATGGAGGACATACCTTCAGTGACCTGGTTTGGAACAAAGTTTGTTCTCCAAAATCCTGCTCTTATTTGGCACATTGTAGGTATTTAACTACTACAGGTAAATAACCGCATCAAACTTACCACTCCTCAAAGTGCCTGGTGTTCCCCTGTCACAAGGTGCACTCTGCAGATATTGCTGCAGTGGGGTTAAGAGCAGAAAGAGATTACACTCACTTTACAAAATGTATTTAGATAAAACTGTTGTCAGTATGTGAAAATTACAATTGGATACTGACAAAAAGCTGCACGTGGGTGTATTATGTGAAGTAAAGTAACCATATTGTGTTGTGCCAATCTGTGTCTAGATTGCATTTCTCCCTCCACTAACCGGATACAGGGACAGATCCAGGTGTTTGCTCAAGGGAGCGGGGGTTAAGCTATGATTGAGCATTCATACCGTATATATGTAAGACAGTTTACCCATTCCATTGGTCGAGAGCCTGTCACGTGGCCGGTTTTCAACGGTTGATAAAGACCAGCTGGCCGGTCTTAAACACTTTTCCAAGGTCAAATGAAATTTGGACTCCTTTGAAATCCAGTGCCTTTTAGTTACCGTTTTATTGGTTGAACGTTCACAATGCACACATAGGCATGCGCAATACTACCAGTGAGTCAGTATTTTGTAGTCCTAAATTCACACTACACCGGCACAGCTGCGGTCTGCGAGTTATCGTGCATAACACGGGACATGCACACCGATCTCCATATAAGGAGTTGTTTACGACATGGACACTACCATAATACAGCTATAGGGTTGTTTCGAAAAGGTATTTATGAATGGGAATAAATATGAGCTTGGCCAGTATTAAACACTCTGTATAAGACCAGCTGGTGTCTGGATGCTGATAATTACCCTCGCCTTCGTTAGGGTAATTATCAGCATCCAGACTCCAACCAGTCTGCAACAGAGTGTTTAAAACTGGCCAAGCACACATTTATTCCCTTACTGAAGTCATGCTAGAAGCATGACTGAAGTCCTGTTAGAGGTGCTCTGCATTCTGAGGCATATTTAAGGGAACGTGAGGATTATGAGTGACGAATTTTGGACTCAACGTTTTCTAACTATTTTTTACGAGCCCCAAGGGGGAGGGGTTAAAGCTATAGTCCATCATTTGCAGCTATCCGAAAAGTAACTGGCGTAATTATTGTTGAAAAACAAACTTGGTTGAAAGATAGTAAGGGAACTAAACTCCCTGTGAAATTATTCTTTCTGGGAAGCTGTCATTTTGAAGTAATCAACGAAAGAAGGCCTTTCCAACGGTGCGTCATAAGACGCACCATCAGAAAATTTAAATTAGTAGTTCGTTTTGTTATTCGGCGAAGCATTGGCACGACGCACACGCGCGCGCGCGGTTGCTATAATTCGTCGGATCAGTGCGTGACATCGCGTATAGCTGCAATTCAAAACAATTCAAAACATGATTCAGTAACTTTTGATTTGAAATTGAGATCCTAGAATGCTGTTTTTCACGGAATATACAGCTGAAGCTTAGCTGAAACTTCATCAGGTTATTTGTTCAGTATCCTTCATTAGATTTTGAACACTTTTGTTGCTTCAAACGAACAAAATGCACAAATTACAAATGATGGACTATATCTTTAACCCCCTAATACCCTCATAGATCCTTCATTCCAGTCAATTCAATCTGATCATGGCGGTACACTACCCACAATCTTTGCAATTCCTTAATAATACTTTAAGAAAGAGATTAGCCATTATCAGTAACCTTGGATAGGACAGTGGTTAAAAGCCAATTGAGACAACTGAAACACACTATGCACACTCACACTCAGGCCAAACTTCTCCAGCACCAGGTCAATGGCAGAGTTTCCAATGCGACCGCCTAGCTCTCGTATGAATCCCTCCACTGTGCCATCACCAGGCAAGGGGAATGATGTAGCATTAGTATTACACAGGGGTATAGGAACCCAGACATGGTCAAGTATTGGGTTCATGGTGCAGGTGTCATCAATGCACAACGTGAGACCCAAAGTCACAGAGAAGACTTTCTTGGCTGTCAGCTTCTCGATGGAATAGCTGTATGAAAATAGCAAATGTTACAAATTTGAATTACTCGGGGCAAAATCACACACGGCAATTTTCACAGGCATTGTTTTCTTTATTGAATTCTTGCATTAATACAAGGTACAAATTATTTCATATTTTTATCCTTTGACGACAATAATAGTACAGTGTCATATTTTTCTACACGGATACTCTACATGGAGTTCAAATAAAAGTTCTTAAATCAACTGGGAAATCACAAAAAAGAGGAAATTCTAATTTTTCCCAGATTTTGTACAGTGTTATTCTATTTTAAATGGCACACATGGGAAGTGAAAAAAGGGGAAATCAGCTGATTCGAGGAAAAGTTGCATGCCTGTTAAACAAGCCACTGACGTAGAAAGCCCATTTACTAACACACTTACAGTAAGGGGTCCCTCCGGGGACCCAGATATTTAGCGCCTTGGTTTGAGGCTACTCAACACCACACCGTATCTATATGTACACAATCTCGACATGTCTGTAGACTATAAATAAGGAGGTCATTGACAGGAAACAGATGTTGTATTCATAGTCTGTGGTCAAGCCGTGCACTGTCTACCCGCAAGTGACCTTGTTTTGTGCACGTGTATATGGGCAGCCCAGGTTGTCAGGCTCAGATATGCCTGACCCGGGGTCACACACTAAAGGTGACTGCACATATCCGTAGTGTGTGTCTCTGGCTAGGATTAGATGGAAGATCACCAGAATCGGTTTGAAATTTTTATTAAGGTAATTAACAAAATTGGGTCCCCAAAAAGGATAGTTTCTTTTTTCAGAGGGTTTCAATGGATTTTTTTGTGTTTTATCTTGAAGTCGTATTTTCGATCCGCTTTTACAGATTAACGAGTGGTACAAGTTTCAAAGGTTTAATTCTTAAAATGTGGTAACTTGAATTAAAAATCACAAGAACTGATAATTTTCTTAAAATCTCTAATCCTTAAGGGCGATTCTTCAGAAATTGAACCTCAATTAATTTTTTGGGGCAAAAGAACTTTTTAATGTGATGTAATACAAATGATTATTGTTCATTAAAGTGTTGCTAGTAAGTAAAGATGCAAATTTCTTAAGAAGTTTCATAAGTTGGTCTTTCCGTGCATTAATTAGCATAAATACAATCACAAAATGACACACACATGACCGATCAAAATGTCACACACGTGACCACAGAATAATTCCCATTTAGTAAAACTAAAGCAGAGGTTGTACATTGTTTATGCATTCTGTAAATCACAAAAGACTAGTCTTACTCCAAAATCAGTATGGGTGTGTGTCAACCTCGACCCCAGGGTGTCGAGCAGTACGCGCCCATCACTACCTGCTCTCTCACCCTGGTATTGGATCATTTGAATGTGCAAGATTTTTGAACATGTATGCAAATGAGGAATAGTCTGGTGCCTGCTTGTGCGTTACATTTGCGTTTGTTTTTGTATGCGGTGTCTGGGGTAAAAGCAGAGTCAATTCGTTGCAGCGCGACCATGGCGTGAGTTACGAAAAACACGATTTATTTAATTAAATTGTTACGATCTTACCGAGACATAATGTAGTATCACATTTCATATTAATATGAACAAATTGGGAAGGAAATGAGTATTTTCGAGAAGGCGTGGACGAATAATCGCGAAAACACGTACTGCACGTTGTGAATAACAACACCAAGTACACGACAAATATCCATTACTAGCCAATTGCCGTATCGAATCAGGATGCAGGAAGAAAGTTTCCTATCCAGGGTTTACTATTGGAAACTAGGTTGGAAATAAAGTAAGCACTGGGACGAGGTTGGGTGTGTGTGTCCTTAGAACTTTGGAGAAAAGCATGAATATCTGGTGTGGGTCGGACAACATTTTTACATCTGATGTCACACACGTGACCAAACTTACTCTGAAGTAGGGAGTGAAAAGTACTAACCTGATGAATCAGTGAAAGTAATATGTCATTAACATGGGGTAAAGCTTCAAACATCAGACAAGCCAAATTTTATGTCGCACAGTTACCAAAGAATGGCCCAGAAACAGAAGAAACATAAGAACCCAACCCACCTCAACATTACAGCGTTTCCAATGTTCACAGTTTCCACCTTTCCCCAGTTGTAGCTGAAGAGAGTGATGTTCAGTTCCCAGTTCTCAAAGGCCACGTACAGCTGGAAGTTGCAAGGGTCGACTTCAATCCTTGCACTCAGCATGAGTTCAGTGATGACAAAGTCAAGATGGATGCAGCATTGGATGCCGAGGCAGCGATCGTCGATGGAACATTGGACGACATTCTCCAGAAAGGGTAGAGAGATCATCGGGCAGTCTAGTAAACAAAAACAACAACAACAAAAAGGACCAAAGGTTTGGATATAATTACTGGGACCACACTTTGCTGTCAGAAGAAAGTAATAATAAGATGTGCCGGTTATAAAAAAAAAAAGGAATAAGCCTCTGTACTAGTGATGGAGACTCTCGTACGTCGACTCTTGTACGTCGACCAGCTGAAGAAGGACGCAGCGCAACAAGATACCGCTGAGCTGAGGGCGCTGATGCTGGACCAGGATGCTTACAATGCTCCCGAGAAGGCGTCGGCTGAAGACGACCTCTCGCATCAACGCATCAACTAGAGATGATGTCACACTTTGTTCACACGTGTGCCTTTCTATGAGAGCCTTGTGGGGATTACAGTTTCATAGCCCCATAAAAAAGCAGACAAGTAAACAAAGTGTGACGTCACCAGAACAGAGGCTTATTGTAAAAGTGTTTTCTTGACGTTTCAGATGGTATAGTCTGTCTTGAATTTAATTAGTTACTTAGCTCAGACAATGAAAAGGAAGGTTTTCAATGATGTTTTGAATGAAAACCAGTCTTCATGGAAAACCAAAACAGATTTCATGTTTATGTTTACGGACGACGCTCGCGAAAATAGCAGTTTACACCGTAAAGCCATAAGGCCCTTCAGACACCTTCAGTTTTGATAAGACCGTCTTTTACAGGTACCCTGGTTCCTATATTTTTCTTCAATAGGGTACTTGGTGTCACGGTCTCACTTCTCCGGCGTGCTAGCTTCTTCAAGTTGGAAAATTCGCTTCAACACGCATGCACAAAATTGCGCAGTAGTCTTCACTTTCGCCAACTTTATGTGTGTGCCGAGTTCTTTGGGGTTGTACTGGTGCACGTAAGAAGTTAGGATGTTTGTATGTATACGTCACAGGGTACCATGAATCCAGACCTAGGCATGGTGGGCGCGCAATTAACTCCCAACATCCGCTTAATAACCAAAAAGACTTGAAGGATGCACATTTATTTTAAACCGTGGTTGAACGTGGTTGCAAATTGGACATGCATGTGATGGACCACGACCGAGCAAGGAACACGCTTCTTAATTTTTCCTCAACGCACACGCAATGACGATGGGAACACAACTTCATAATGCTTGCAATATGACTTGACCCACAGGAAGTGTTACATGAGGCATTCTTGGGTGTCCTTCACTGTCTGTATGGACCGGTAGACTTTACAACAACAACAACACAGCCCGAGGAAATGTTAGCACAGCGGACACATGAGCATGAATAGTGGTCATGTAACATGCACTGTAATGTCCTCAATAATCCGCCAAATCCACCCGGAGAAGCTGGCACGCCGGAGACCGTGACACCGGTTCCCATACTACCTGCAAATGCACACCATTAGAAGTCGGCAGTTCAATCTGAGCTCAACAATGTGAGCTCAACCAATACCAGGTCACTGTTACAGCAATATTGAGTTTACCACTGACTGGGCCACGTTTCAAAATTTGCTTGCTAAGTAGAAACTGATCAATTAAAAACAGACTTACGGGGGCCTGTCGTCATCTCTGAAGGCAACTGGCATGTCGTTCCAATGATCATATCCTGAGGAAATGACAGATCAATAAGAACTAAATAAACTCTACGCAGTGAGGAAAAATAATTCAGAAAGATTAGTTAAGGTATAAGAAAAAAAAATATGAATATTATTATGTAAGAAATACATGTATGCAATGTTAGTACTGAGATGCCACAGGGTCTGCTTGAAAAACAAATATGTTTTGTATTTATTTGCATGGATCATGCAGACACACAGACATATGAGGTTTTGGCAAGAAACATCACATAAATACTGTTGAAATAACTCTTGCAAATCAGTCTTTGTGGTGTTTGGCTGTATATCAGAAGTTGGCTGGAAAATTTTGCCTTTTGCGAAAATCAAAATCTTCGGGCAAAAATAATCCCGGGGCAAAAATAATCCCGGCGCAAAGTGGTTAAGACACTAAATCCCCCTTTGGTGTTCCAGTGTGTCACTCTCACCTGTAGGTTGAGTTTTGTCAGTACCAGCTGGATAGCTGCCTGTCCCACATTGTCTCCCAGCTCATTCAGGAAACCTTTGACCGAGCCATCCCCAGGCAAGGCCAGGGAGAAGTTAGCATTACACAGAGGTATTGGGATTCTCTGGTCAGCCATGATAGGGAAGTCTGTAGCGATGCCATCGATGAGGAGAGAGAAGGCCAGATCCACTTCATACTCCTTGGTGGCATCAAGTTTGTCAATGGAAAACCTGGACAAAATGAATCCAATTTGGTACTTGTTTGTTAGAAGTCTTCAAATTTCACTGTTAAAATTGACTGAAAATACAAAACGGTCAAGATTTTGTCCTCAGTATAAGTCTATGGTGATCACAACAAATCATCACATCAGGAACTTCTGGAAAAAAACCAGAGACAATCGTAAATCAGTCTCAGGTGACAAAATTAAAATTCCCCAAAACATGGACGGGGGAATTTCAAATCAAGATACTTGAAGATATCAAGATATCTCTTCTTGGAAGAAGTGTGGTTCTGTAAAGAACTGGTTGGTTGAGTGAACCTGTTCTTTTCAGAACCACACATCTTCCAAGAAGAGATATTTTTCCACATGGTGTTACCCGCAAACTTTATAATTGATCTCATCCGCCATGTAAAGCTTCAAGTCATATATACTTGAATTTATCTCATCAAACTCTCATTTTTTTGAAGAGACAGAACTCTATTGAGGTCATACAAACCACAAACTTTAACCCTCAATGTTATAATTTTTTTGGCAATGTTATATAGAAGATGTCACCTGTGATGTAAGTGAGGGTATCAACTAATTGTCTACAATTATCATTCTGGTGTTAAATCTAGTCTTTTGATCTCTTTTCACAGGTTTATAGGTGTAGATGTCACAGTTATGAAGCATTTACAGAGCTCAGAGCAAAACACTTCTTGCACTAGCTTGAAATATACTTTTTTTTATATATAAACTCACCTGACGCTCAGTGCATCTCCAATCATGAAACTTTCCATCATTCCCCACTCATAAGAAAACAGCGAGACATTGAAGAACCACAACTCTAGCCCAACAGACAGCGTATAGTCACAGGGGTCAATGATAAACCAGGCCTTGGAGCTGATCTGGGTCACCTTCAAGTCTAGATTCAGACAGCAGTGAAGACTTGTGCAACGGCTGCTGATGTGACAGGACAAACTGGGAAGGCTGTCAGGAACCTGCACAGGACAACCTGAAACAGGAATTTAAAATGTAGGAGTTCAACAAGAGTACTCAAGCAGATGTGATAGTATACAAATAATGAATGTTTGTGAGTGCAATGGTAAGAACAATTTCATGAGGTGACAGAAATGTTCCATTCCACGAGGTGGAGCCGAGTGGAATGGAACATTTCATCTGTCACCGAATGAAATTATTCTTTCCATTGCACGAACATGAAACATTCATTATTTGTTTTAGATAACACCTGAATAAAACCCTGCCATCTGACTGGTTGACGTTTAATAGCCAATTTATTCAGGTTAAAAACTGTTTAAAAGTTCGACAAGTTCATCATATTAAATGTATGCAAACTGTTCAACAGGTCGAGAACAATCATATTCAATTTATCTGGATTTAAAACAGCGCCACCACCAGCAGCATTGACACCGTGCAATGGAAGTTCTATTCACCGTGCAATAGAACTTCCATTGCACAGTCCGCTGCGCGCCATGCGTTGGGACGAATAATTCAATGACATGTGATCAACGATCCACCAATCAGATGACGGGGATTTATTCAGGTGTTGTATAATTTCAATGGAATGTTTCAACCCGGAAAACTGTAAATTGCACTGCGTGAAAACTTCCAAAACAGGATTCAAAAGTCATCATCAGTCAATCACAATTCAATCGGTCTCAGATTGAAGTGATAAGCTACTCAAGTGAGCTGTAGGAAAGCTTAGCCACTCATTTGCCTTTGAGATTCACTTGTCTACAAGTCTGTGATATTCCAAGTGTGCCACTTACTTACATTTGTAACTTCTTCAGTAATTCAAATTAGGTTTTGCCCTTCACCGACGTATAAACACCGTTTACTCAGTGTGTTACCTCCCAAGTGAAAGTTGGAAAAAAATCACTTGGGTGGGACTCGAACCCACGACCTCCTGCCTTTTAGTGCAGATGTCCCACCACTCGACCATCAAGCTGACGGGGTTGGTTGGCTGGTTCAAATCTGATGTACATAGCAGCGGGCACCGCATAAGCTATTCATAAGATGGATTTGTTTTTTGCGTCGGGGTGATGTGAATCAAATTAGGTTTTGCCCTTCAACGACGTATAAACACCGTTTACACAGTGTGTTATCTCCCGAGTGAAAGTATGTCAGTAATACTTGCCATGGCAAGTCCAGTACTGAATTCAGGCTTTGTTTGAAATGACTTTTGTTTTCAATGGCTGTGGCTATTCATTATTCTGCACCTATGGCAAAAATAGAAGCTGTAGCCATAAAACATAAGTTCAGACATTGAGGAGGCTATGTCGTGGGAAAACTATGGCAAAGATGTCCATTAACAACATTTTGGGGTTATCCTTATGTCACTTTCTTTCAAAATTAACACTAACAGTCCTGAAATCTCCAACTTTAATATGAATTTTCACACACCTAGGGGTTTAGGGTTGATACAAGTTAAATATTAAGCATGACTGTCAGAAAAAATGTTTGAAGTCTTTCTATTGCAGTACAAGATGTCATTACTTACTGTCACTACCAACCGGGAGTGCTGGAGGAAGAGAACAGGTGTCTCTGGACAGGAAGTTCTAGGAATAAGCATGAAAAAAAAAGAGTTATAATAATAATGTGATGCAAATATACAGCTTTATACCACAGCATAGGGCCTCAAAGCGCTTCACAGCTATTATCCCTATTCATCAGGCTACGAGTCCATTTTCTGCAGCAGCTCAAGATCAGCGCATTCTGGTCTCTACCTTCACAGGCACCCATTTCTTCTCTTTGGTGGAGAGAGGCAACTGTAGTAAAGTGTCTTGCCCAAGCACACAAGCACAATGTTCCCTGTCAGGGTTCGAACCACATACATGTACCACAGCATGTGAGTCGAACACCGTAACCACTGGACCACAGGGCTCCACCCAATTAAATCTACCCACATCCATGATGTATGAATACCATTGAGATTTCAAATTTTTTGACAACGTAACTGGTGGACTACGTTCCCCTTTTTTTCAATACAGTCTGTATTCCTTCCGTTTTCGTATACACATGACACATTTTCCATCACTTCTTTAAATGATATTTTAGCAGATACATGTATCGTGTGAATTAAAGGTAATCATTAGGTAAAGCATTCACTCTTGCAGATAAATGAGAGACAAAGAAAGACGACAAACGCACACAGCCTTGTTTCGTAGTTGTGGGGAAATACTACGAGGTATTTGTGGGGACCGAAAATGCTGTGGGAACTGCAGAAAGTACCGTTACTCGGTGGCGCACCCAAAGGGGGGGGGGGGGGGCTCGGGGGGCTTGAGCCCTCCCCAACAGGTTGTCAGTTTGTTATTATTATTTTTTGTATGTAATTTTGTTTTTAGTTCCACAATTTGACCTTGGTGATATGTATGTGGCTTATTTTCAAGGGGTGTATGTGGTACCACAAACGTCAAAATTGTCCGATTCCCCCCCCCCCAAAAAAAAAAACCCTTTTTTTTTTCTGCGGCCAACATTTTAGGCAAAATTTTTAAAAACAATTGTAACTTCTAAAAAATTTGGAAAAACAAATTGTGAGGCCCCCCCCCCCCAACCAAATCCTGGGTGCGCCACTCCCATTACTTGGTCCTAATTTCTCTAACAATAAAACTTCCCCATTACGAGGTGTAGGCCAGGGCACGTAAATGCGTGACTGTGTTTAGTCTGGACTCAATGCGCAAGTATCCCTCAACAATACAAAGAGACAGAATGGATGGACCACTGGGAGGGACTCTTGAACATATTTATGGTGGCTGAAGATAATTTAAGTGATGAAGCGCCATGTATTGTTCATGCAAGGAGTTGCGAAATCAATAACAGACATATGACAGACCCATACATGTAGATCAAACACCTCACCTTCAGACCCAAATAGTCTAGTACCAAGTCTACAGCTGCATCAGTGACGTGGCCCGCCAAGCTATCCAGGTAGCCAGAGATGGTACCATCCCCAGGCAGGGTGAAGGTGGCATTGGGATTGCAGATTGGTATGGGTACATGAGCTGCCTGCAGCAGGTGGATGGGTCGACAGGTGCCATCTATGCACAGGGTTACTGACAGGTCAATCAGGAACTCCTTCTGCTCACTGAGCTTGTCAACATTATATCTGAACCAAAAATGTAGATTTTCAAAAGAATTAGGGAAATATGAATATTTAAAGACTAAAAAGGCCTTTCTTAATTTCGTCCATGCATGCAAGGGCATTTACCGTAACCCCATAAGGGTTCCTCAATAGTGACCTTGACCTTTGACCTGTCGGCCCCAAAATCAACAGGCTTCTGAAGACTATCAAGAACAACCCACAAACCAAATTTCAAGTTCCTAAGTAAAGTATTTCTCAAAGAATTTCTTGGGAATTTGGGACCCTATTGTCCTGTATTGTTCAAGGTCCCCTATTGAATGCAGAAACAAACTCACACGCACATACAGGGGGATAAAAATAAATAAATTGAGGCAACTTTGTACCAAACAATTCGGGCGATTCACAATGCAGTGTGCCACCAAGAGTTTGCCACGGAGAGTCAACTTTTCAAGTTTACAGTCGACAAAATATGGCCCATTTGAATGAGTGTCAGTAGACAACTTGAGCTGTTATGTTATAGATAGGGCATAGCGTTTTGCCGCCTTACAAAAATGCCATATTGATACAGAGAAAATAAAAGGGCAAACATATACTCGAATCATACACTTACGAAACTACTGACCGGAAAAAACGAACAATTTCAAATGTCCCGCGCTGCGAATTTGTCGACTATCTCCCACAATGCACTGGGAAAAATGAACTCTCCATGCAAACTATTGGTGACGCTCTGCATTGTGAATCGCCTGAATTACCGATGAAGCCCCCTTCCCCTGCAGTGCCAATACATATATGCCGCTGTGAAGTACTTAAGATGAATTTCCCCGTAAATCAAGTTAATATTGATACAATGTTATATCAAAACCATTGATAACATTTCTTCCAGCGACTTTATATATACCAGTGCTGTAGTCGAGACCACTCACAAGATTGACCAGCCACAAGTAACGGGTACAAACAATGACAAAGGAATGCATTTATTGCAGTTCACTTGAATAGCTTGTGACTTGAATTGAGACTGGAGGTTTTGTGTTGGTCCTATGATGATCTTGTGATGGTTTAGTGGGAACTCGACTACAACACTGATATAGGGCTCGTTCAATGATGGCCATCTCTGTAGGATAAATGCGAATGCGTATTTTACGCCATCAAGCATGCATTGCGCTGTGTTGAAAATGTTCCAAACACACGCGCTGTTGCTCGAAATGTGTCGAAATACGACGCAGCTGATGCGCATTATGCAAGTTGACGCTCAAAATGCCGATGCACGTAGATGGTCTGTAGGAAATGACGTCATTTGAATGAGACCTGTATATGTACTTACTCTATGCGCACAGAATCACTGATATCCAGCACTTTATCCACTCCCCAGTCGTATTCAAAGAGCGTCAGATTCTTGGACCAGGACCCCAGCCCGACAGACAGCTGGAATTCACAGGGGTCTAGGCGGGCGTAAGCGGTGGTGGACAGCTGAGTGAAGATCAGGTCAAGGGAGGCACAGCATGTCAGGCCCAGGCAGCGGTCATCCACTGTACACGTCAACAGACTGGATGGAGGTGGCAGCCTTAAGAGTGGACATTCTGAGGAAAAATAAATAATGTAAAAGTAACAAATTACAGAACATCTGTGATCTGTGATGATCTGCGATAATGCATTGGCCATAAAAGTGATTACTGTGCATCATTTTGGACAGTTGCAAGTACTCATTGAAAGAAATCAAACAATTTAATTTTCCCAAACTGGCACTATAACATAATTAATTTCACATATAACCAATAAAACAGGAGTGATTATTATTTTACAAGATACAACGTAATGGACAGGCCACTTACTGTTTTCACTTGGTGCAAGTATCTCCATGTCACATTGCTGGTTGCTAACATATCTCTGCAAAATTAAAAAAACATTGGGTTTCTGAACATGACATAACAGTCAACAGACATTAGTCGATACCTGCAACACACATTTTGATGATTTCCTTCAATTTCACAAAAAATAATCTGTCAGAATGACACAAGCTTGTAGAGCTTAAAGAATGGAAGAGATGAAAGTAACAAGTTCATGTAGTATGCACATGTATTGCAGGTTGCAGAGTGAGAGCATATGTGATGCGATCAAGCTAAATGAGTCGTTTGTCGACCCCGGTCAAATTTTTTTTTTTACAGATTTGAAAAGAGCACAATCTCAGCATTACTGCTGTGAAAACCGCATGCTGATACCATCTTTAGTTAAAAAATTATGGAAGTCGGAACACCAAGAGATGTGATGAAGTGGCCCTATTTTGGCCTGTATCTCCAAATGAGAATTCCCGACAAACGACTCATTTAGCTTGATCGCATCACATATCTGCGGACTCGGTGATGAATGACCACAATTACCATGATTACTTGCAGGAATTACTGCTGGGTAAGGGCACTTGCTTCCATTTTTGTGGTGCACCCATGCCCACTGAATGGATTGCTAAATCTATAGCCTCCGGCACCTAAAGTACAACCTAAACTGTGACAAATAGAGAGTTAGACAGACTCCTTGCTGTCATATTACACCAGGCACTCACTAAAGATGCAATGAGTTTGAGACATTAAGATTAAATATTGTTCGTATGTCACATGCAGATGAATGCGTGCACGTTCCTGTCTTGTATTACGCTCAAGGACAGACACACAAAGGGAGAACAAAAGATCTTTTCAGTCCTCGGGCGTTGGGTCGTTTGTTGGAAACTGTCCTCGATCGTACGTTTAGGTGCTTAGTCTATGGGAAAGTGTTAAAGTACAGGGACAAAGGGAAACACAATAGGTTGTCCTCAGGCGTATAGTAAAACACAACTGTGCGTACAGGCTGTTTCCAAGGTGTATTTCCAAGGTGTGTTTGTGTGTTTATTGCAAGTTGAAGTATTTTATGTAAGGGATATTTGGTCCATATTTCAGCCCAGGAAATTAATTTTGGTTAAAATTGGAGCATTTTGAAACTAAAATATCACACTCTAAAATTTCAGTTCACGAGAGCAAAGAGAGGTCTCCATAAGGATACAAATTTCAGTAAGTGTGTACACACAGGGTTCTCAAGAGTGGTCAAGAAGTGCCATCGAATCTTCATGTACTGAGTCCAGACTTCTACCAAAGTCATTTCATTTTCTCCTTTTCTAGAATACAAGTTGTAATTTTCCCTGACTCACCTGGATTCCAAGTTTTCGGAGACCAGCCTGGATGGCCAACTCCCCTACGTTCCCTGAGAGATTCCGGGCAAGACCTGCAAAGCTGCCATCCCCAGGCAGCTCAAAGGAAGCATTGAGATTACAGAACGGGATAGGAACCAGGGAATCCTGAAGGACTGGTGTGGTTGTACAGTCACTGTCAATGCAGATGGAGATGTCCAAGTTGATCTGGAAGGATTCCTCTGCACCTAACTTGTCAATGGTCAGACTGTGAAGAAGAGACAAGGAAACACCAACTGCAATTATTCTATTCATTTTCTGAGTCTTACAGCCCATAATGAACCAAATCCTTACATAAAAGGTAAATTTTAAATCGAAGAATTATATTTGTAAACACATTTATCCACAATTCAAATTTGTGTATATTGTATATTTGTGTAAATTTGTGTATATGTATATTGTTTTAATCTGGCATAATGGAAATAGTAACACCTCACCCACAGATTCTGTATCTCGATTGGCCGAGAGCTAGTCACATGGTATTTGCTATTTTCGCTATCTTGCTGTGCACAGCCAAAAGTACCATACCCGCAGCAACCGAAGTACTATACGCACAACAACCAGTATTGTGTGCAAATGCATACGGGCATGTACGTTGCGCGTATTGTTCCCAAGCGCGTGCTAGCAATACATAGCTGGGTTCGAACACTTTGTGAAGGGGTAGTTTGGAAAAGTGCTAGTTATCAACTAATTTCATATTCAATAGCAGTACATTTTATATTAATCAGTTCTTGCTTAAAATAACAAAATCAAGCAGAATCTGTGGGAGAGGTGTTATAAAACAAATATTGACTGCTTTATCTTGTGTATAGTGAAACTAGCCTCCCTCGGTGATCCATGGAGCATTCTATTTTCCCTCAGCTTCGCCTCGGGAAAAATAAAATGCTTCATGGATCACCTCAGGAGGCTAGTTTTACACCACTCGAAGCAGTCAATGTAACTTGTATACTTGATGCGTTTAACATTGACCAATAAAACAAACTTGGCTATATGCATGAGGCGTATTACAGTCAGTATTCCCTTTACCAACCTGACGGAGACAGGTTATTATACCAATACAGCATGGTTTGAGGGGAAGTAGTGAGAATTACTGGTCCCTCGGTGTAGGTCAGCTTGACTACCTCCCGACACGAAGCTTCGGAGATAGTCAAGCTGACCTGCATCGAGGGACAGTAATTCCAACTATTTTCCAGAAATAAACCATTACTACACCTCATAAATATGTTTTAGTAGCCTCCTTGCCTTGTCGATAACGACATTCGAAGATTTTGCATCTACATGATATTCAAGTTCTTCGTCAGTTCATGAAATAGTCTAGTGCCAACACTCTTTAATGTGTCTTTAATGCAGTAGTTACAAGGACTACATCAACAGACTGGTTCCGTTAAGATTACATGCCACAGACTACAAGTCTTCGAGGCAGGTTCCAGAGGGAATTTCTGGTGCTACAAGAAAAAAATGCCACACGGCATTGAGCGGGATACTCGCCGGGATGATATCACCTGGGCACGTTTCATTTTTACTTCCCGGACGCGCGGCGGAATCTGCCAATGGCATGCTCCAAATTGATAATGAATATTTATGACGTGTAGTAAAAAATATGTATGAGGCATTATGCATGAGGTACACCTTGTACCATCAGTATTGCCTCTAACATACCTTATAGTTACTGCCTTGCCAATGTCAACCTCTTCCTGCTGACCCCACTGATAGGACAAGATTTGCAGATCCAGACTCCAGCTGCCTAGACTGACTGACAGCTGATAGTTACAAGGATCAAAGATGAAGGAGACCTGGGTGCTGATGGGACTGATCCCTGAGATGGGAAGCTCCAGACAGCAATCGAACCCTAGACACTTCTCTGGGAGGGTGCAGATCAGGTTTCTCGGAAGGTGGGGAAGTCTGACATCCCTGGGGCAAACTAGACACAAATGTGAAAAAAACACCTTTATTGCAACCTTCTACAGAAAGCCGGGCTTTCTGGTTTACAAAAATTGAGAAATTAACTCAAACAGCAATTGAACCCAAGACACCATCCTGAAAGATTCCTACTACTGTATGTTTTAGGTGAATTTGATATGTCTGTGACAAACTCAGAATATGAAGCCAACGGAAGGTTCCACATTAAATGTTTGGTTATGCCAAAAAAATAGTCTCCGGTTTCTGGTATGCGCGCGCGTCGCCGTAGCCATGTGCGTCGGCAAAATGAAAAAGGTTTTTTTTCAATGAAAGATGATGTCTGAAAACCGCCAAACTCACTGGTTTGACTGGAATCCTGCTGCTGCACATTTTTAACGTGTTTTTAGATTGGGTTATGGTCGAGAATAAGCTTTATGTGGCCTCTCTGGACTCCCATATATTTGCACTAAGTTTAGTCGGGCACCATTTGCAGTCATCAGCCGACATTTGAAGCAAAAAAATCAGGTTAAAAAAAACAAAAAACAAAACCGTGTCGCCGCACCACTTTTTGGGCAAGCTCCATACCAGAAACCGGAGACTTTTTTTTTTGGCCTTAGGTTATTTAAAGTAATAATGATAAACACGACCACCGTTTTAAAATTCTGTCCATGGATCACAAAATGGTTAAAGTATTCTTTCAGCAAAATGAAAACAAAATCACACAGGGATGTGTGTGAATTGTTTTCGTTTTGCAGAAAGAACGCACACCTTTTTTTGTGATCCGTGGACAGAACTTTAAAACGGTAGTTGTGTATGAAATTCCGTAACTTCATTAAAACAATGGTCCCGACATTTTGGGTGTTTTTTTTACTCACCCTGTATAATAAAATTTAAATTTTGGGGCAACACTGAGGAAACAAATAAAAAAGCATCTTCTGGAAGGATTTATACAAAATAATGCCATTGAATCTTTCACTAAAGAAGGCACACAAGGTTGCACGAAATATTTCAGGAAATAAACGCAGAAATATATATGCACATCATATTGTCACCAAATTGTTCCTATTACAATATCAGCATCAAAAGTAAAATATTTGAGTAATGCAACAGACAAAGAGAAGTATTACACACACAAAAGTTGGAATACGACAGAATTATGGACTTACTTCTGTGCCAACCATTTTGCGTGACTTGTGGACGGACACATGGCATACGACTGATGAATTCCTGCATAACAACAGGTGTTGATTCAACAGGTCAATTATTACAATGGCAATTCTGGGGTGACTCAAAGAGGATGAGACTTTTTATCACAAACTTTCAAACAAATAATGAAAGGCACCTAGTCAATTTTCCATTGCAGTTTACTTGATTCAACAAAGCCCCAGTCACACATTTATGGTTTGAAGCTACGGATCTCCATGGTTTGAAATTCGTAATAACCATGGGAGTACCGTATTCATCCTTAGCACATCCATGGTTATCCGTGGTCATCTTCCTTGCGTATCCGTGGAGGGGCTATGGAAATTTAAACTGTTCATAACTTCCGTGGTGAACCGTCATGAAAATGAATCCATAGCGCAACTGTGGGTCATCCGTAGGACAACCATATTTATTTGTAGTGTTATTCGTGGCTATTCGTGCATATTCTTGGAGATTTGTAGCTCATTCGTGGTAGAAATCTCTACGAATTGGCTACGAATGTCCTACAGACATATGCTAGGGTTCTGCTAAGGTTGTACTACGAATATGTCATAGGAGAACCTTGGTCATCCGGGGCCCAATCGCAGACAACCGTGGTTCCTTCCCACTTACGTTAAAAAATGCACTGAGGTTCAGTTCTTCCTTCAAGAAATTACTTCATCACTGTTACATAATCTAAATCTCAAATTGCTGCTAATAAAAAACCTCTTTTTAGAAGACTTACAGATAGCCCTAGGTGTTCAAGAATAGCATCAATTGCTGATTCAGCAGCGTTCTGCCCAAGCATCTGCAAGAAGCCTTTAATAGTCCCATCCCCTACGGAATGAAGCAAACACATGTCAACATTCAACTTTTGGTACCAGCACTTGGTGTTATTTTCTCTATGGACTGCGTGCGCAAGTACCCCTCAATGGTAAGAAAGAGAGAGTTAGGAGGGACTACTGACATTCAACATGGGAAAGACACTTGTACACATTAGCACCATGCATACGCCCTCCACTAATGTGAAAGCAGTACAAGTTTGTGCTAAGCATCATCAATATCCGAATTGTTAACAATCAATGTATCTGTAATCCAATATCGAGAATATTTGATATATATGGATTATCCCATGTAAAAGTTAAAGACAAAGATGCACTTAGATTAAAAAAATTAAAATGAAGTTCCAATTCCCACGGCCTTCTCTGGAGCATATTGTGGAAACTTTTTTTAAACAAATCTCAGCACTGAGAGTTTGTCCAGAACAGGCGGTTTATTTTTAAGGTTTTACATTGGGGGAGACTGCAATTCCAACGAATGCAGAGCACAAAGTGACGCCGCTTGGCATTTCACGATGTTTCATTTTGAATCACAAGTACAATTTGCCGCCGAGTTGTATTTTATAATACAGCAAATGCTTGACACAAAGTAAAAGCACAAACAGGAGATTTATTCTGACGATAATCTGACGCATTTGCGATATTTTCGATATCAATATCAAAATAATATTGAATAATCAAGTAATATTGATACATCTGTATCAACTGTGCTTATTTTGTGCATATTTTAATTAAGAAACTATTCATGTGTACTTCATGCACTGTCTTATAAGTGGTCAACAAGATCCATCTAATGATCCTACATGGTGTCCCATGAGGGGGCCCTTGTACATATAAAGTGTCAAATTAAAAGCAGTTTAAAAGCATTACCTGGAAGTGCGAATGTGAAATTCTCATTGCAGAGTGGTATTGGCACTCGAGTTTTCTTGAGAATATCAATAGAGGGCGTGTTACAGTCTGAGTCTGGGAGACACAGGGACAGTGCTAGGTCCATTACAAACACCTTGTCCTCAGTCAGCTTGTCAATGGTGTAGATAAGAGTCAAGGCTTTGCCAATCTTCAGCTCTTCCTGGGTACCTGGTTAAAAATACGAAACAGTTCATCTTTCCAACCAAAATATTAATTAAGCAGGCCTCAGGTTGATGTGCGATTTGCTTGCGCGGCAACAGAACCATCAGCATTACAAGTCATGGTCAGGTCACAGAACTTACAAAATCATTTGATTATCGTGAAACAAGCAGCATCTCGACACGGAAAAATTGCAATCATGCTCATGTCACCCATGATTCGACGACAATTCACAATAAAATTAGATGATCTGGTTGCGCGCACGACGTCATAACGTCACACAGGGCGACTGCGATTGATTCCCGCCTTTTGGAAACATGTTCCGTCGCGGCGCAGAAGTCGACATATTTCTACTCTGCGACTGTTGATTTTCTTTAGTGCTGACTGATATCAATCTTCTTGTAACAGTTACGCTCAGATCGTACAAAATTGGTGACTGATATGCTAAGGCACAGCTAGATCCTGAAAAGTCAGTCACTGACTGTTAGGGGTCGTCACAAGGTCGACCTGAGGGCGGCTGTACAGATTCCGCTTACAAGTGATTCTAGTTGAAGTTTGTTTTGGATTCTAGTTAAAAAAAAATGGGGGGGGGGCAGTAACACACATGTATATGGAGAGTGGCTTCAGAGTTGTGTTGAGTATTTGTATATGGAGAGGTCCGTCGAAACATTTGGAAAAGTATATTTTTTCCCAGATTTTTAAACTGTATTCATAACTATCTTAACCAGGTCACGTCGGATGACGTGTATACATGCAAAGGTTTTGCAGTATTCGGAACGGATGACGGATAAACACGAAACAAGCGAGGCCGGAAATATCTGTCAGCGACCCGCTCACAGCGAGCGAGGCTGGAAATATCAGGGTGTGCTATCCGCTGATGACGGCCTGAACCCGTCTGGCATCGAGGTTCGTGAAAAACAATCCCACGCCTGGGTCTGGTCAATGCCAAAATAATCCTGGTGCGAAGTGGTTAAAATAGAGTCCAGAGAATCTTTGAGGGAAATGTAAAGCACTCTTCAATCAAACATATTGCACTAAATTATAGCTTCATAGTGGCCAATAAAGGGGTACTAATCTCAAAGTACAAACTGAAACCGAATTTACACACATACTGTAAACGTATACAGGCACTCACCCCAATGGTAGTCAAATATGGTGAATGTCAAGGACCACTTTCCCAATCCCATGGACAGCGTGAACTCACAGGGGTCTAGAATCAGCCACATGTTGACTGATAATACAGTGATTTCTAGATCCAGTTCAGTGCAGCATCGTATGCCAAGGCAGCGGTCTGAAAACTCACAAGTCACTCCACTGGGTAGTGATGGTAGGCTCACATCGGTGCATACTGGACAGCAGACAAATGAATAACAAAGATTGAGCAATAAAGCCAAAAGGAATTTAAAAACCTGGAGCAAAGCAGGCACTGTTGTAACCCTAGATTACTTTGGCACACTCACTGTACTATATTTAAAACTTTTAACCATCGATCTCTGCTACAAAGCTTCCTGAATCCTTCAAAATCCTCCACTCTGTAGATAACCAAGAACACATTCTTTATAATTACACTTTTATCGTCGGATGACCTGTATACACGCAAAAGTTTTGCAGTATTTTGGAACGGATGACTGATAAACACGCAGAGAGCGAGGCCTGAAATATCTGTCAGCGACCCGCTCGCAGCGAGCGAGGCCGAAAATATGAGTGTGCTGCCCGAGGGTGATGGCTTCAACCCGCCTGGCTTGAGGTCGAGTGAAAAGCAATCCCGCGCCTCGTTCCGTTCTTGTCAAAATAATCCCGGCGCCAACAGGTTAAGGCACATAAAGTCCAATAAAAAGTCCTGATGACTGTTGGGCTCTACCTTCCTCAATCCTTTCAACTCTGTTAGCTTTACGGATCTTCCCGGACACCCTGTGGCGCGCCACTTCTCCAAGCCACCACACACGTGTGACGACATGCGCGTGTGTGTCATGACCATGACAAGATCGAACGCCCAGCGCTTGGAGATGGAACAACGCATCATCAACAAGCTTGGAACGCTCACGCCAGGCGGTTTGAATGTGGATTTTTCTGCATTCAAACAGTCATAGCTCCGATGAAGGCCCAGCGATGCCAAAAATTCAGCTAGAATAATTCCCGGTGAGCACTGCTTTAACTTTTGTTTTCATCACTTATACTTTTCTTCAGTGCTACGCAATTTCGCTTCATTTTGTGCGTGGGTAAGGGTTGGTTTCCTATTTTTATTTTGTTTAGACATCAAAACAAACATTTTTGGTGGAGACCAAACTTCACCTTCTTCATCAGGTCTTATCAGTGCTGTGGTGTCACATGGTCCATCATTAATCTTATCTCTGAGCCCAATGAACTCTAGGAGAATATTGACAGCTTGCTGCCCAGCACTCCGGCCGACTTGATTCACAAATTCCCTCAAGGTGTTCCCTCCTGTGGACAAAAAAAGTCAGGTTTTTAGGGCATCAGAACCACAGTACTGCATATGTACTGAGGAAATGATATTTATAAGCTACGATCTCGTGCACAAAGAAATTTAGTACAGGTTTGAATAATTACAGTCGACTCTCGTTAGTACAAACTCGGTTAATACAAAATTCTGGTTATAACAAACATAAAGCCTTGGTCCC
Source organism: Patiria miniata (assembly GCF_015706575.1). Classification (NCBI taxonomy): domain Eukaryota; kingdom Metazoa; phylum Echinodermata; class Asteroidea; order Valvatida; family Asterinidae; genus Patiria; species Patiria miniata. The sequence continues at coordinate 35,183,202 of NW_024037047.1, read as the reverse complement.
GACTGTGCATTTATGTGCACAATGAATGGGACTGATGTTCCTCTTAATACAAAATTCTGATATAACAAACAATTTGGCTAGGTCCGAACGAGTTTGTTATAACGAGACTCGACTGTATATGTCACTGCCGCCGTATGTCTGGAGCATTCAGAATGAAATCAAGCTTAGTTTCGTAATTCACTGCCTGATGGAAACGTGTATATTAGGGAACAAACGATTGTATACGTCTCCACAGGGCAATTTCTGTAGGTGAATACGTCTCCACAAGGTTATCACAAAATATATGGATTTTACTCCAAAACTAAGAATTTCCAAGGCGTGTTGATGTGTCGCAAATTGAAGTATTTTATAAAAGGGATGTTAAGTCCGAAATTTCAGCCCAGGAAATCTGGCTAAAATAGGAGCATTTTGAAACTACATTTTCACATTCTAAAATTTTAGTACACGAAAAAAGAAATGACTCCACAAGGATACAAATTCCATCATGTGTGCACCGTACCCTCTGGAGATGTGTGTACAATAGGGAACAAAAGATTGTATACGTCTCCACAGGGCAATTTCTATAGATGAATACGTCTCCACAAGGTTTTCACGAAATGGATATATGGATTTTTACTCAAAAACTAGGAATTTCCAAGGTGGGTTGATCTGTCGCAAATGGAAGAGTTTTAGAAAAGGGATATTAAGTCCAAATTTTAGCCACGGAAATTAATTCTGGTTAAAATAAGAGCATTTTGAAACTTCACTTTGAAACTCGAAAACTTTACTACACGAGAACAAAGAAATGTCTCCACAAGGATGCAAATTTCAGTATGCGTACACACGCAGAACATGTCTCCCACAGATAGCTCTTATTTTGATTTGCTATAGTATTCATGCATGGAGGGCATATAAAAGTAATGTTCAGGACTTTATTTCTTTTTAATACCACTAAGATACTAATAACACCACATTTATATATCAATTAACCCTAACTCCCCAGCATAATTTACTAGGAACCATACCCATCTAGGCAAATTCCAACACCCACATGGGAAACTTTACACACACACTGTTGGACTTAGTTTCTAGAGGTATGCCAAACCCAATGTAAAAGACCATCAGTTTAGGGCTACTGTACCTATCCCAACAGATTTCAACACCACCTGCTGTTGGACTTTGATGGGTTGAGTTTGGTTAGGGTTAATGATTAATAAAACAGACAAGATACTTTTGTCTGGAGTTGCAATTTTCAACGACCCTGCAAAATCTACTGATTCAGGAAAGCATCATAAAGCCTTTTATTCATGAGCACTCCCGAGGAATACTTGCTGTCATCATTACAAAGAATCCAATTAAACTCCTATTCCTACCTGGAAGGGAGAATGAGAAGTTGGAATTGCAGATTGGAATGGGAACTCGGTAGTCCTGGATGATGTCCACATTAAAGACGCAATCATCAGCGCTCTTACAAACAGATGCTCCAAAGTCAATCTCAAACACCTTCTCTGCGTCCAGTTTGTTGATGGAGTATTTCAGGGCGATGGGACCAATGGTTTGCTGTTCTGGTTGTCCTGTGTGGTTTAATAGACTTCATTTGTGAAATGCTGACTACTGAAATGTGACCTGACCCCAAACGAGTGGCCTGAGCTACTTTTTGAGTAAAAGGTTTAACCAGTTCTTGCCAGATGACATGTATACCCACAAAGGTTTTGTGATATTCAGAACAGATGACAGATAAACATGCAGGGAGTGAGGCCAGAAATATCTGTCAATGACCCGCATGCAGCGAGCAAGGCCAGAAGTATGATTTCGCTGCCCGAGGTGATGGCTTCAACCTGCCTGGCATAAGGTCGAGTGAAAAGTAATCCTGCACCTTGTTCTGTTCTTGTCAAAATAATCCCAGCGTGAACTGGTTAACATAATCTTACAATTGAATGTCACAGGAACGGCCAAGCTTTTCAACCACATAAAGCTGTATGATATTGAACCGACTGATATATGACAATAGACAGCAAGCTATTATTATGTACAACTTTTTTAATAACCTTCCTCTCAGCTTCTTCTCTTCATATTTCACTTCGGTTTGCGATACTCACCAGTACGATATCAGATCATGCAAAAGGTATGTCCCAATCATCCGCACATTACATTGCTTATAACACCTTACGTTTCTACGGCCTCGTTTGTGGAATGGACTTGATCAGCCTATAAAATCACAGTTCTCTGTGGGCGATTTAAAGTCAGTTTTAAGAACCATCTTCTGTCTCATTATGTAGCACTGTATCTTTGTCTTTCTCCGTCCCGATATTTCGCTCCTTCCTTCCTCATATTATTGATTAGTCTCATTATTTGGTAATGTCTTCGACCCCAGTTGTCTGTATGTTCGTCAGTCTGTCCATGGCTATTGTTTGCATTATTGCACATGTATGCATGCAACTAGCTAGCTCAGCTCAGTCCCAAGCGTGGGCGTGCAACACGCATTGTATATGAGGTTACCATTGTACACGCGTTATTATAGACCAGGCACGTGGCCGCTCTTGACCAATGAAATTACAGTATCCAAGTACGCGATATAACGATTGGACATACAGCACATTTTGAAAATTGCAAAATACCATAAAATGGTTCACAACCATTCACAAATTATATTCGAGAGGATCTGTATTTTAAAGATGATAGACTCACCCCATTCGTAGCTCAGCAGCAACTTCTTGTACTGCAAGTGCTGAAAGGCGACGTAGAATGTGAAATCACAGGCATCTACTTCCACAAAGGCTTTGAAGGAGCGGCGGAATTTCAGGTCCTCGATGCTGAGCTCCAGACACCAGTCCAGACGGAGGCAGTTCTCACTCAGGGAGCAGTAGGCCACTTTTGCCAGCTCTGGGGAGAACGCTGGCAATGTGAAGAACCGACATGCTGTACAAATCAGAACAAGTTTTCACAACTTTAATAAGTCCAATTTTGTCTTTGGCCGTTACAGGGTCATTTTCAAAAAGGCTGCTACGTATCATCATTTCTCTGGGCACAGAGAGGTTTTACACAAAGACTGTTTAACAGTTAAATGTTAAAACCTGGTTTTTATCACAGACTTGCTGCAAATTTGGTCGGGACTTTAAGATCTATATTTCTGTAGATTGTCAACCCCCCCCCCCAATCTTCTCAGGCCTAAATCAAAGTAATGACCACATAACATTGAATTTTCACTCCATTCCTATAGCAGGCGCAGATCCAGTGGGGAGGTTTTGGGGATCAAATCCCCCCCAGCTCTGTCAAAAAAAAAAAATATCATACAAATTCCTAAAAAATAATGCGAACCCCCCCCCCCCCCCCCCCCCCCTGCTGTGACACCCCAAAAAAATTATACTGGTATAATGTCCGCCTGTTCAAAATACAGTACACCATTCTGTAACCTAGTGTTAATAATCATCGAATTTGAACAGCATTTGACTTTACGGAGGCCAAGTGTCTGGAGAAAAAAACCTGTGTACATTTTCAGATTTTTTTGCGGATGAAAACCCCCCTGCAAAAATTCCTGGATCCGCCCCTGTATAGCCTTTATTTAATGCTTCATACGCACCAGGGTTGAAGTACTCATACTGGAGTACTACTCGAGTACCATTTTTAGAGCCTTCGTACTCGTACTTGTACTCGAATGTCAGAGTACTCGTACTCGAGCCGGCAGCAAAGAACTTGAACTCGACATGTCGAAATTGCACTCAATCATCAATGTATTCCTTCTCGAATAGCAACACTTGATAATTTTTTTTGTTTGATACTTTCAAGTGGTTGTTGCCGGAGAAATTGACTTCCTCTGTGCACCGTCTAGTTAAACAGCTAGCCTTGAGTGGGCCAATTATGCACAATGACCCATTTGCTGTATATGTGCGCACACCACAGTTTCATCACATGTAATCAAAACATAATTTTCGGCTTCAAGCACAATGTACTTGGACAATAATTTGTGGCCGTTTTTAATTGTAGTTTTTCCTTTTTCTTCTTGTGATTTTTTTTCTTTGAACAGTATTTCCTTGTTTTCAACGGTTGTTTGCTGTTGTTGTGCTTGTCCCCTGTTTTTCGGTTTTGATGTGTGAACAAGGGTCCCCATTTAGTGGGCCTGTGTGCCTGTTCGGGGTTTCCCTTTTGCACCACATGTCATTTCTAATGTATATGTGCAATGAAGGTAATAAAATAAAATAAAAAATAAATAAAATAGTACTCGTACTTGTACTCGGAAGTACAAGTACTCTGACTCATACTCGTACTCTTTAAGTACAAGTACTTGTACTCGGAGACCTGTATTTGTACTCGGTTGGCAAAGTACTTGGACTTGAATGGTACTCGGCAATCTAAGTACTCGTCAGTACTTGGTACTCCAAAAAAAGTACTCGACTACAACACTGACTCAAACAGCATCTGGTGTTCCTAACAACTGATTGATAACTTTCTGAAATAGACCAAAATATAGACCTTTATCATGTTGCCACCATTTCAGTCATGTTCCCTGTATCCAATAACAGTACTGAATGATGGTTTTTTGTGCAAAAAGGAACCAGACTATCTTACCTTCCAGCCTCGCTTTGGTTACGTTGATTTGAATGAAAAAAAATCAAGATGGCCGCAAAATGATAATGGTCTCTTAGAGTGGCCGAAGCCATTTCCCATAGACACTTGTGCAGCTGCAGCCGTAGCGACAAGATTTGTATGCAGCCTTCCTTGAGTTATTCTACTTACTTCTATCATCCTGCGATAGCCTGGCTTCCATCTCCATCCTCGTTCCATTGGTAGCAAGTTGCCTCTCCTCCAGTGTGGCTATCAGCTGCATCTTACTCAAACTGGTGGGCGTTGGGCATGGCTCTTTACCATCCAATAATTCCTTAGGAGGGATAATGATGGGTGTAACTTGTACAACTTGCAACAATAAAAGGTTAATCTGAATTAATAATTTAAAGGTATAAGTCCATCATTTGTAATTTGTGTATTTTGCTCATTTGAAGCAACAAAAGTGCTCAAAATCTAAAGAAGGGTGCTGAACAACTAACCTGATGAAGTTTCAGCTCAGCTTCAGCTGTATATTTCGAGAAAAACAACATTCTAGGATCTTGATTTCAAATCAAAAGTTGCTGAATCATGTTTTGAATTGGGCCTGACAGCTTGCCAGAAAGAATAATTTCACAGGGAGTTTAGTCTCCTTACTCTCTTTCAACCAAGTATGTTTTTCAACAATAATTACGCAAGTTACTTTTGGGATAGCTGCAAATGATGGACTAGGGCTTTAAAGAAATTGATCAAGCAGGGGAGACTTCAAACGCACTTTGAACAAATGTTTCTTGTGGTTTATTCAATGATGACACTCCAAAACAAAGAAACTGAAATAACAAGACTCCAAACACAGACTGGTATAAAGTAACTTGATTTTTGAACAGGCCACAACAAACTCCACAGACAGTATACAATTATGTCTGCTTTGATGTAGTCAATGTTAAGTTTTACACACCAGGGGTGCAAATGGCGCCTGAAGAATATGCTTCCGATGTTGGTACAAAACCTATGGACTACAGCTTGTCCCAAAAAAATGCTGCAAGCAGAAACGGGCTCTGTGTCCTTGGAATATTGAAAAATATTTCATGATGCTTATATAATGTTAAACCTGGGATATGTTAAACCTGGGATATTTATCAATTTTGCTTTTGCCAAACCAGAGATATGGTCCGTTGAACACAAACACTCAAAAATCCATTTGTGCCACTTTCTACATTGTTCAGTTGTTAGGCCTAATAATTACATGACAAGACATGGCACCAGTTCAAATCCACCTTCAATTGAAGTTTGCAATTCCAGAAGATATATTTTATTATGATGATTTGGAGAGTGTGTTACAAATAATGAAAAGAACATTATAACAGGAATAACAAAAGCGTTACTTCACCTATTCAAATGTTACTAATTGTTTTTCTACACGATCATACATGTGTATAATACTGGCAATACTGCTGTTTATAGATCAACTTACGGAAAGAGGCACAAATTGATTTTTGAGTGTTTGTGTTCAACGGACCATATCTCTGGTTTGGCAAACCCCAACATTGATAAAACAAATAGCATTTGAAAGCTGAATATCCCAGGTTTAACATTATATAAGCATCATGAAACATTTTTCAATATTCCAAGGACACAGAGCCCGTTTCTGCTTGCAGCATTTTTTGGGGGGACAGGCTGTATATCACAACAGACAACAACAGGACGAGTCAAAAAAGGAAACCCAAGTGACAGGACCACTTTTTTTAATGAAGTTCTGCATGTAGCACTTTCAAAATCTAGGATATGAAAGCCCAAATAATAAGCTTTCTTTTAGTACAAGAATCATTCAAATCACTCATGTAGTTTTTAAGTTACCGGGTTTTGAACACAATTACCGTTTTAAAGTTCTGTCCACGGATCACAAGAAGGTAAGTGTTCTTTCAGCAAAAAGAAAACAATTTACATACTATGTCTGAGCTTACCTTGGGTATGCCCAGCTCTTCCAGGACAAACTTCAATGCAGCCTCAGTGCCTGCCTTCAGTAGCTCCTCACCCGTCTCCTTGAGTAGATTCTTCAAGGCAGCGCGGGAGAAATACTCCTCCAGGTCAACTAAAATCAGACAAGATTTTTTTCGAACTATGGTCTATTTCAGGGTTCTAGTTTTCAGTTCTTGTTTTCTTTATTTTTGTTTATTTTCACCATCCTATGCAAACACACATTCTGTGCCAAGTTGTCTTTGCATTTAAAATCAATCAAGTGACTGTTTTCAACCCTTCAGAATTCCCAGCTCACATAAAGCAGGATTGACTGCCTTGGACTGCGTAAGTAACTTAATACAGCTATGCATTGACTCCAGGAGAGTGATAATACAGCTATAACCATAAACTTGCCTGCTTTGTCTGTTGACCCAGTTTGACTAGTCACAGTGCTTGCTTGACATATGATTTGACTGCTGGTGACTAGCGAATGTGGAAGTGAATTTTCACTGTCCATGACTGCTTAAATAGCAGAAGGGTTTACCATAACTCCCTACTGTCTTTTACTAAGTACTGGACCAAGTCTGCCAAAATCCACACTGCTTCCAAATGCATGCTTTGCTTAAGGCCTCCAGGCCCAATCCATCAAACTCCATCAACAGTAAGTCAAACCAGGCCTGCAGGACCAAGTCCACAAAAATCCACCAAAATGGGAGGGATGGATTTTGATGGGATTTGTGGAGGTTAGGGTTAATGAGTTTTGGTTTTGGCACTGTCATTTGCTTGTATGTTTTTTTTTCTATTTTTAGTTTTTGAAAAAAAATCTGAAGCGACAGACACATCAGAACTATTTTAGGAATTCGCAAATTAATGTATAGATTTTTAAAAACAGTGTATAGTTAGTTTTTAATATGAATCAATATATATGAACATGTAACTTCTTCTCTTTGTGCAGAATCAGTCCCTTCAATTTATTTTCAGCCTTTTAAACAGGATTTTTGCTTGCATCATCAACAATCAGCATATCAACCCCTTACATTTTAACCATAATTTTTGCAGACTTTTTAGGACAATTACAATGATGATTTGATTGCAACAATATTGTTTGGTTGTAATTTTCATGCTTACTGTTTGGCCATGTGATGGTTCCATTGGGATGACAGATAGGTAAAGCAATAGCAGAATCCTTCAACACTTGGATAAATGGCAAACAATCTGCATCACCAGTCGCTGGGCAGAAACCAACAGACATGCTGACCAGTAGCCGAGTCCTGCTCTTCTCAATGCCGTACCTGTGGGGTGATAGATAGGCCGCAATATACAATGGACATATTTAACAATTGACTGCTGTGATGTGGGATATGACATTTTTAACACCCAAGGGGCACATAGGTAGTGCTATGCGTCCCGAGGGTGTTAAAAACGGCATAATACCTAAAAAAAAAAAAGATAAATGGTTGTAACTTACTGTGAGAAATAAATTAAATCACAGCGATGTTAGGGTACCTTTGAAAACTGAAGGTTTTGATGTCCTGCCGGACATGAGACTGAGCGCTTGATGTTGCAGTCCTCATTGCGCAAAGCTACCGCGCCGGCAGCTTCCACACGCGCATGCAATGCGCAAAAAGAATGCAGTGCGATATCACCCCGAGTGTGTGACATGCGTTTTTATAAACCAGACATGTGGCCGTTCTAGACCGATGAAATGACAGTATCCAAGCACATGATATAACAATCAGAATTGTACACCTGTGTATTGTCTGGTGAACTCTGTGCACAGGTACCGCCTCAGAGGTTGCAAAGGGAGGGTTGGATGTGACCAATGGCAGGGATATTGGAATGCACACTGACGATGCCTGATACTCATGCCAAGATGCTATAGGTTTGTGCACATTCAGAATAAACTTAGTTGTGCACACTCTGCGCCAAATGCGCACAAACCAGTACGTACACGCCATGTGACGTGACCCCAGTAGCCCCCCCCCCCCCCCCCCCCCACCATGAAGCTCTCCAAAGTGGTCACAAAACGCCATCTATTGTAAATAATAGATGGTGTTTTGTAGTGATGTGAAAAGACAAGATAAGTTTGCGGTAGCACCATGTGAACAAATCTCTTGTGAGTATGTGTGGTTCTAAAAAGAACCGATGTGTGGTTCTCACACATACTCACAAAAAGAGATTTATTCACATGGTGCTACCGCAAATTTATCTTGTCTTAGTATCTTGCCACCATGCAAACCTTCAAATCTCATCGTGATGTGAAAAGTAACTATAATTATGCATGGCATGTGAACAGCTGTGAGAATAATCTTTTGGAAAGGAATTCAAATAAAGTTCAAGGTTTACTTTTTGTTCTTAAAAAGAAGTTAGTCAGTTGGCGTTTGGCGGTCGCAAAGGATATTTGGGAGTAGTTTGGGAGTTCTAATAAAGTTTAAAAAGATTTTGCAAAGACAACACTTTGAAGTGCGACCCTCTTTGTTGAAGAATCAACCAGAAATTCTCTCCTCCACTTCACACACAGTTTTCCCGGGATTGCGTTTCCGAAATTGACACTTTACATTTATGCACAAAGTCTAAATATGTGTACTTTGTCTTTCTATACAGTTATATGAAGTTGTATAAAGTTTTCAAATTCAAAAGTCTTCTTTCAGTCAGGTCTCAAATGTCTTGCACTTGTATTATCTGTTCATGATATTATAAAATGAACCTTAATGCATATTGGCACTTTGATCGCATCCTTTTATATGAAATTCATGGAGAACGGACATAAATGTTTCCAAACAATTCTTCAAATTTCTCACAATATGGTCCTTATACTGCAATAAGAGACAACAAAAGATATGGCAAAGAAACCTTTATAAGGCTCACAAAGATGATATAGACAATACTGCCAACACCAGCAGCATTTTACAAAAATTAAAACAAAAGGGAAAATAATGATTTTAAAGTTGAACAATGAAATTGATTGGAGCAGGGTTTAAACCTATGGGTTAATGGCTTCTGACACATTTGACTACTGCACAAAAACGTTGACAAATTGGGGCAGAGTTGTAATGACTCGAGTCAATGACTCAACTCGAGTCCGACTTGAGTCACAATTTTTGGTGACTCGACTCGACTTGAGTCCCTAAGGGTAAATGACTAGACTCGAGTCACTGCGAGCAAATGACTCGACTCGACTCGAGTCCCTCATCAGAAGACTCGACTCAAGCGAAGGCTAATATTAATAAGACTCGAGTCCCAAAAATAAAAGCAGAACTTTGCGAAAAGTATTTGCAATGGCTTATGGTGCAAAATTTATGCTCACTTCGCTTTGCGAATAGCAGTCATGTACAAATATACAACGTGTCACAGACTCTCACCTCATGGTTCTAGAACGCACAAAATACTACCCAGTAACCAGATTTTTAAACACATTTTCTAATTCGCTGTTTCATCATTGGTCTTGGGCGATTTTTTATAAAGCTCTTGGATTCGAACGCTGGCTAAACTTATGGCCTCCTTTTATAAATTTTGGTAAAGTGTTCAAATATTCGTGACTCGAATTGACTCGAGCTAAATATTTGACTCGACTCGACTCGACTCGACCTTTTGACCTAATGACTCGACTCGACTCGAGTCACTTATTTAAAATGACACAACTCGAAAGAAGTCACTTCTTTAAAATGACTCGACTCGACTCGAGTCACAAAATTCATCGACTTGTTACAACTCTGAATTGGGGAATTACATGTACCAACATATGGCTGGATAGCTCAGTTGATAGAGTGCCAAAACGATAATCCGGAGGGTGCAGGTTCAAACCCTGTCCCGCTCTGCACAATTTCTTTGTTCAACTTGACAACTTTAAAATTAGAATTAAAAGATAAAAGGTTACTACCTAAGATGCAGCTCCATATCATCCAAAAATGGAATGTCAAAGGGCACTGGCACGTCCCATTCTTTGCCTGGGGAGTAAACAATAGTGTTTGTTAATAACTTAATTCCAAAATCAGCTTTTCTTTCGCAGTTTTTCTTAACCTTAAAAAAGTCACATTTTTCCGAATTTCGAATGCATAAAAATCAGGAGTTCGTAACTTTACACTGAACAAAAGTATAGACTTACCAAATTCGGCATCCAGGATCTGAATGGTGTAGTTCCAAGAGTTGACACCGAGTACAAACTGAAACTCGCAAGGATCAAAGCGCATGAATGCCTTGAAGGCCAGAGATACCATGAAGAGTTTGACGTTCATACAGCACTCCACGCCCAGGCAGCTTTCATCTATCTTACAGTAGACATTCTTGGGTAGGGAGACTTGTAGCAGGGGGCAGCCTACAAAAATAGGAACGATCACATTTTTTTCCATCGCGGTGTTGAATTTGCAACAACTTGCCTTGCACTTACAGAGACACATCATTTATAAACACTGCACTCTAGGCCTACTGTAAAACTGTTAAAGTAAAAGCACCTGGCATAAAGAGTTAACAAAATGTAAGACTAGGTTTACACTATGTTCCCGGCGGTCACGGCAGCCCCATTTGCCCAAAACGTAGTGCGCCGTGAGATTTTGGCAATTTTTTTTCTCCGTAGTCAAGTTTTTTTAGGTCCTGCTAAGTTTTCTCACGGTCTATCACGGTATCTGTGATGGGCCGTGGGGGAAAGGGGCTGCTAAACGCGGCAGAACGTGACAAAACTTGACAAAACTTGAAAGGACCGGTAAGATGCCGGGGAATGCACATGCTTCCCGTCCCACTACGGACCGTCTCCAAGTTTTCTTACGGCCTATCACGTACTGTCACGTTTTGTTGCGTTCACCCCGTTTTACTACGGCCTACTAGGTTTCTCATCCGCACCGTGACTGCCGTGGCAAATTTTTTGACAGTTTAAAAATCTGGCCCGGCATCCACGGCAATCACGGACTGTCACGTTTGCCCATCCCGTCCCCCGGCGTTGTCTCACGTCCATACCGTTTTGTCCACGGTGGCCAGAAACGTGATTGCCGTGGCCGCCTGGAACATAGTGTAAACCTAGCCTAAGGTTAGAGCACAAGTGCTTGTGTGACTAAGAACTTTGACAAAAGTGCCACCGGGGCTTCATCATTATGATTCATAGTTACCAAGGGCCCATTACTTGGACCAAAAGCAATACATACACATTCACAAAATTATGACATCATGGCAAGTGATCGCACTGCACATTTGCAAATGTTGAACACATTTAAAAGGTACTAGGGATCATTTAAATTTTGTGAATTTTTTTTTTTTTTAAACAACAAAATTTTTCGAAATCTCGACAAGGGTACATAACAACTAAGGGGCCATTCAAAATTTTTGATGTTTTTTTTTTTAAATGTTTTTGACCCACCCACCCACCCCAATTTTCGATCTAACAATTTTGATTTTCAATTCAGTAAGAAACATAACAAATGCCCCGTTCAGTGACGGCGGAATTCAGCTGCAATACAGACGGTACCTTACCAACAACTAGCATTCCCGTACGTAGGGAATCCACCTGGAAACACGTAAAACTAGTCCATTTCTAAATGGTGATAACAGAGCTATAAAAAAATAGCTCGCTCTACAAAAATTAAGTGTTGTCTTGGCGTGAAGAGGTGTTCTTCGTAAAGTTTATTCAGAAATTTGAGTCCTTCTGGACAGAAAAAAATTAACTCTCAACTCGTGCTTTCCAGACCATGGGCGCTGCCATGTTCACTGCACGCAGATAATGCATGCAGGTTGCCCACGTAGTTTTGAACACAAGTAGGTTTATTTCGTTTTCGCGATTAGTAACGGACATTCGTGGTGTGTATTAAGACAAACGAACCTGGTACCCTGCTCCATTTGCACGGCCCACTGATTTTACGCATGCTTTACATGTGAGTCTATACTACACTGGTCCCCATATTGTGCTCTGATGAAGGTATACTCAGTACATTGTACATGTGCTACCAGATGCTTAATGTACCCATACCATAAGGTACAGGCTAAGGGGCGAATCAGAATGCGGAGAGTTGAATTGCCAAGTCAAAGGATCTTTTACTTTCTATTATCCATCTTTTTAACTGAAAGAAGTGAATTTCAATTAGCAATAATTTCAATAAATTAATTTGACCCACCAACCCACCCACATTTTCGGAAAAAAAAAAAAAATCAAAATTCAAAAACATCAAACATTTTGAATGGCCCCTGACACGTTAAAGTAAAAGCTCCATAGATACTATACATGTTGAGAAGACATAGAAAACCTTTGCACTATTTTATGGTCTCGTAAATGGTTTCTGTTGCCAGTGATTCCGATTCAAAAAAAGCACTTTCATATTTTTAATAGCACCACAGGCACACTTTTCTTGAAACCAAATTTGATAATTTGTTTCTTCCGAACGATACCATATCAGGTGGAATAACCAGCCTTTCCTTCACTTTGAGCAAGTTTTTTTCTCATCAAATCGGTTGGTTTGTGTCCGGACTATTACCAAATTTGTTCCCATGTGCCTTCAACTCCGGTGTATTTTGTTGCAAATGTTTAATGACATTTAAACTTGCTTTGCACTCTCAAAACTATGAAACAGCCTCAGGTACAACACACACTGCTGACAAACAAACCTAAACCACACAGACGAGCAACTTGTACTTACGATCTTCGGGTTGTTTGTATCGCTGGAGTAGAGTCTTCCTGTCTCCCTGTGAACTGAGACCGCGCTGCTGGAGCTCAATCCTCAACATATCATTGGACAAAGAATCGGGTAGCACGCACGGCTTGTCACTCACTAGTTTCTGCAGGTTTACAAGAGAGCAAGATTTGGGAATTCCATGTTATACATTGTGCTACTCTGTTAAATTATTCAATGTACTTCCACTGCAAGACATGGAATTTGCAAATGAGAGGAAAATTAAGCAGATCTGTGTTTGACAAGTTCTCATCATGGAATTATGCAGGATGCCCCCCCCCCTTAAAAAAGAAGGTAATCCACAAAGTGATAATATGAATCCTGAATGATTGTGGCTATCAATCAACAGGAGTTCTGTTTTGTTCATGTTTCCATAAAGTTAAATGTCCCTTGAACTTTTGATGGAATTGTCTTACGTCTGGGATGTGCTCTTATTATTTTACCCGCCAAAACTGTCCCAAGAAGGTTTTCACTTACCATTTTCAAGACAATGTTGCTCAGTGGTACATGACCAGAGGAATATTAATGCATCCAAGACAACAATGAAAAGCTTACTTCCCCTAGCTAATTTATAACACCATAATAATGGTCATGAAGTTAACAGATTACAATATTGGGAGTATCAAGAATGAGGGGGGAAAAAAATTCTCTACATAAATCATAGAACTATGATAAATTACTTGAGCACTGACTTATGTACAAAGTGATGCCTGCTGGGCGCATCCATATTTTTGCACAAACTTATGAAAAACTCGAAATTTTGTACAGCCTTTGTACGGCTATATGCATATCTGCGTTTGTATTCCATAACAGTGCGTCATTGAAGCCAATACGCCCAAAAACAAAACGCACGATCAGCAAATGAGCTCTGCGCAAACAGCGCAATGCGTGCGTGTATCCGCTGCAGATGCTTTTTGCCGTGACGTTTTTTGAACCACCATGACGCGTTTAAGTTGTTTGTGTAGGTTCTACTTGCGCGTTGCATTTAGAGTACACTTTTAAAATTCAATCTAATTTCATTGTGTTGAACTACAAACACACACATGAATTTAAAATGTCTCCGCCCAGAATAGTTTCAAAGCGTCTCCGCGCGCAAGAATGAGGAGTTAGCCCTCTAGTATTTTAATATAGCTCTATGATATTAATTAATTAATACACAATTTTTCAATGGTAACTACACTATGTAACTAGTGGGTCAATATTAGAATTCAGGAGCAAAGATATACAAAATTCACATTTGAACAGATTTGCATTGTGAGTGCATACGAAAGTGCTCAGCTTTGCCTTCTACCTGAAATTTATTTTGAAAAATTGTAAACCATTGAAATTGTTTTTTTACTCAACAATCCTCAAAGAATAAATGCTTTAGACCAGCATACTCACAACAATCGTCTTGACAACTGTCAGTAAGTCATCTGCTGTTTTCTCCAGTCCAATTTTACGGGCAAATGCCAGAATGGAGCCAATCTTCAAGTTCCTCAGGGAGAAGTTCTTGAAAGGAGAGCCTGAGCCTATTTTTGGCTCTGGAAGGCCAAGTGTTTCCTGGGTCTGTTGTTTGTTGCCTTGAAAACAACAGTGAAGAGATTGTAAATAATAACAACAACAGAAATAAACATGTATTCATGAAGCATAGATACAATGGGATTTATGTTGTTCACACATCATCTTTTGCTCCCGATTTTTGTGTACAAAATGGACTGAATATTGTTGTTGAATGACAACAGAAGAGTGACAAGTGGCTATTATTTCCCCAAGGAATAGATGGGGAAAGCCACCCATTGCTGTAGGTAGTACACTCAAAAACTGTGTAATCACACAATTCAATAGTCAGCATGTGTTCAAAGTCGTCTTTTAGTAACTACCAGGGCGTGCAGGGTGAAAAGTGGGTACCGGAGCACCAGCAACTTAAAATCACTGTACGGAACGTTCGCTATTACGAACAATGTTTATTATAGCGGTGTTCCACCGTATAAATATAATAGAGCATGACTTATTCACAAGTTGTTCTGTTTACCTGGTGATATTGCTTGATTAAGAGAAGATGTTCGCTGTGGTGGTCTCTTGCTAGGGTCAGGTCTCTTAGTGGTTGTGTCAGGGGGAGGTTGGCGCTTTGGGCTGGTGTCCTTCGTCTCTCCGTCCTTATTATCGCGTCCAAGCAAAGTACCTTCCTTCACTGTCTCTCCCTGTGGAACAAGATTCAAGTGTAGGTTCTTATTATGCAGTCTTTATTAAGTTTGTCAAACATAAACAGGAACCCACATTCCAAGCCCCCCACCCCCAAACAATGACTGCTGGGTTTTCCATTGATTTCTGAACATGGAGGTATATAACGCCTTGTCCAGATGGTAAAGTCACTAAATTTAACAAGATTCCCCACTATGGGTGGATTATAAGGCCACTCAGCAAGTTACAGACTGTTGAAAATGTTGACTCAGCAGGCGATTTCACGAAACTTACGCTGCAATGGCAGAAGTCCACTTGCGCCACAATTTATTGCAAAAGTTGCGCAACATCCACGCTGCACAACCTTTCAGTTATGACAACTAACCTATCGCGGTAGAATTGCGTTAGAATTGCGTGAACGCAGCTTGTGAAACATTGGCCCATTACATGACATACAAACGGATGCATACGCGCAACATCTGAGACAAACAAAAGTTAGCGTACACAAATTCCACAGGGGTGTCTAAGGGGCATGGCCAACTCGCAAACGGAGATAGGTCAATTTCACGAAAGTTTCATAGTGCGTAAGTCCGCAACTTGTGCAAACAACTTTTGTCGTAACTTGCGCAATCATTTTATGTGGCTTAAATTGTGGCGTAGTGACTAAAAATGACCCATTTTACCAACAAATCATGATCATCATGGCACCTGTTACTGCACAACTTATCGAGGTTGATACAAGACACTCACAGCTTTGTGTTTGAAGTAAATTAATTGCTATTTTAGTCGTGACCGAGCATTTAGAGATGCCACACGATTCCGAAGAAAGTCGGACAAAATTATTTTCAAAACGGTGGGCGGAGGTGATGCAACAAAATCACACACAAACAGCCATTGTAGATGCTGTTATTATTCTCGTCCAAGATGATTAGATTATTTATAACACTGCCCAGCTACTCCATGTTTCGTGAAATTGATTGTAAGTTTATTTTGTAGCTGCGCAATAAATGTGTTGTCCTATGCATGGCATAATTTACGTTTCGTGAAATTGACTGCTGGATGAACTCACAGCAAAGTGGAATTTGAATGATTTGGGGTTAACGATCAAATAATATTATTGATTATGTATGGTCGCGTCAGTGCAACAAGGTCGTAACTTGTTTCTGCAACAAAGTCATATCTCACGCGAATACACTCTGTGCAACAAGGTCACATCGCAAGGTCCATTGGCTTTGTGTGTACATCCAGGTTATCTTAAGTGTGAGATACAACCTTTTGACATTCTGCAACTCGCGTTTCACATACGGCCCATTTGAGGAGATACGACCTTGTTGCACGGACACGACGGTATTTGATTACAGTGTTATATCACTGAGTGTTATTAGAGAGTCAGGCTGGCGTAGCGGAACTTTCCTCACCTTCCACTGCTGTGACCCGGGTTCGAATCCCACCTGGGCCAATATGTGGATTGGGTTTTCAGTCCCTACCTGATTCCGTTGGTTTTCCTCAGAATATTCCACTGGGCTTTTCCTCCCACCACTAAAACTGTAATTTCTTCTCATTGTCTTCTCTCTACAGGTTTCTTCAGACTTTCGAGCTACAGTGCCTAGGGCACTTTTGAGGACTCCTCGGTTTCATTACCAGAAAGAAATTTAAAAATTAACAAAAAACATTACTAGGACCTACCTTCCATACCAGCTTGTAATCATCACAGACCTGAGTCCATTTTGGTAGCGCCAGGGGCCTCTTGGCAAGATAGTTACTAGGGTCCACATAGCCCTCCTTAGCAGCTTCATCAGAAGCTGAAGGATCATCATCAAGGGCGATGTCTAGAATGGCTGCCAGGCGGTTGGGTTTAGAGTTCTTCATGGACATGTGGATGTAGTTGGGTGGTGTGCAGGTTGTAGACCTGCCGACTGTACCCATGACGGTACCAGCTATCACCTTAAGGATGGACAGATTATAGACCAGAATGAACAGATTACAGAGAGATCATACACAAAATGTGCGGCTTGTCACCACAAAATGAATTTAATGTCGGATAAGTGAGCTATTTGTAATTCTGCGGAACAAGCACCATCCAGTGGTACGTAACGTTTTTGAGGGAAAAAGTTCCGTACTCGATCGCCACTTTTTTCAATTAATTTTCTAGCGCCAAAAGTTACATCTTTTATGGTTATTCCTCCACTTTCTCTCCTCTACTCTCACCCTCTCCTTTCCTTAATTTCTATTTATTAATCAGTCAGTTACATGTACTTCATCGAGATTCGAACCTCTTGACACTTGCTTGATACACGAGACTCTTAACCGCTAGGCCGCGCACGATCGCCGTTGCAATAATCAATCTTTGGACGTATTTGAAGTATCCATTGAAATAAACTAAATATTCATGAGAAAATAAATATTCATAATGACGTATTGCACTATCATTGGCAGGCTCATGCGACGTCATGGTTGTTGATGTCATGCGTATAACGTACCGCTGTCTTTTAGCCACTACAATCAGTTTTGACCGGCTGCTTCAAGTTAGTTCTGCACGACGTATGCATCCAAAATGTGCTCTAAAAACACATTTTGAGTAAATTTGTTTCACCTTTACACAGCTTCCTGGATTTCTCTTGGTTCAAATGACAAGGTGAGGTGACAATTAATATGTTTGGCAGCAGATAAATTGACGATCGAGTACGGAACTTTTCCCTTTTTGAGTTGTCATGAACCCCACCCAAGGATCCCTCTTTCCAAGTTGCATTAAAATCCATCAAATTCTGTAGACAAAGAAACATTCGAAGCACATTCCAACAATGACCTCTAATGACTCCTACATGACCGTTGACCTCAGGAATCCGATGACGAATTGTGTCTTCCCACCCAAGGGTCACTGGTCCCAGGTTCATCAAAATCCATGAAAGCATGTAGAAGTTAAACATTTTTTTCAAAAACTTCTAAACTTTAACATACATACAGAGATATGGTTAGACAGGGAAACCGGGATATAGAATTTAGGACTGGTCAGTGTCTCCCAAACCTCTGTTTAGGCGACACAAAAATGGATTAAAAAAAGGTTTTCTATAATACAATAACAAAACTAAGGGAAAGGTATAGGAGGCATCTTGGATTGAGATTCACCTAAAAACGAAGAAAATAGGCTAACCCTTTGAATTGTGGCTTTGTCCCCTCAAACTGCATAGTTCTTGCAACTTTAAGCTCATTTCATGGTGACCTGTCACTGACAAAAATGACTTTAACTAGAGATTCGCGTTTGTTGAGTTACAAACGCAGAGTGGTCGGGCAGACAGCCTTTTCATGCCCAGAAAAGTTAGGAATTACGTATATATAGAACAAAGGATCACGAAATTAAATCCCTTCCAGTACAATCAACTATTTTAATACAAAAATGTATCTTAAACGGTGTAGTAAAATGCTTCTGCTTTTGAGTTATATTTGGATTTTATTGCACTTACGGTAACACCGGAAGTGAAGGTCAAGCGGTTTTGTGTCCGGGACAAAAAATGTTTCTTACGGCATAGTGTACAACCTCATGGAAAAACGAACACGATACTCTATTTAGTTCAAAAGATATAGCGCAAACTATTTTGTCAAAATTTGCTCTTAAATCGCTTGTAATTTGATACCTGATGACGTCATGATGACGTAACAAAATTTATAACATCTTCATAACATGGTTCAAGTTCACACTATGTTTTATGATCATACCATAAACCGTTCAGAAGAAATTTTGCTTTGTTTTGATTCCAAGCTAACGTCTTCATTTTGAATTCACCTAAATTTGACCTTCCGGTAGCCCCAGAAGGAAAGGTCAAACGACTTCGACTTCAAAATCAAAAATGTTTATCAAGGTATTGTCCATAAGACCATAAAGTATGAACGTGATCGTGTATTTTGTTCATGAGTTATAATTCACGGAAAATTGTCATATTTTGACCAAAAATCGCTTGTAATTTGACACCCGATGACGTTGTCGTGACGTCAGAGTAATATGCACCACTTGGGATGAGGGTCGATGTTTATTGAAAGTTATAAGTTCATATCATAAACCGTCTAGGAGAAAACCCGCGGAGAATTATTGTCCGCAAAAAAAAAAAAAGAAAGAAAGACCCAAACAAAGAAGATTTATGAGAACAATTCCAGAGAGTGGTCGGGTTGTGCCCGACCACTCAATGATTCCATCCAAAATGAGAGCCCACCAACGAAGAACCGTGTTTCAAATCAAGTTTCTTTTCTACTTACATTCACTCCCACAGTTTCAGAGATGGTGCGATTGGGCTCGATGTTGTCAATGAAGATCTTGATGTTTCGGAAGGCCCCACCACCAGCTACCAGAGTAACCTGGTTGGGTTTACCGGCACTCTTGAATAGGACGCCTGAAAATGGTGCCACCAACTAAAAACAACAAGTATCCAAAAAATGAGATTACACTAGGATTGGAAAATGAAAGTAAACAGTTTTCCAAGAAATTGTTGTAGACTGTAGATACCTCCTTTTACTATAGTAACGTATGATTTTTATTTCATGTTTTCTTGATTACTATTTTTTACAATTTTAAGGGTGCCAGGATACTTGCTTTTGCAGTTACTAGGAATAAAGGTCTTTTGAAAGACAACACAACGAATAGATACAAGTAACTAATGAAAAACTAGACAATGCACAAAGCTGATAATTAGCTGTTATTCTGTGCAGCAATGTCGCCAACTGCATTTGAATAGGTCTCTCTCAGATAACGTCACTTCCTACAGATTGTCACCTGCATCTGCATATTGGGTGTAAAATTTGTGTGACGTGCATCGGCTGCTGCTCGCAGAACGCAGCTGTGAATTTAGGACTATGAAATACGGACTCATTGGTAGTATTGCGCATGCCTACGTGAGGATTGTGAAAGTTCAACCAATAAAAGGTACAAAGGGACCCGATTTCATAGGAGTCCAAATTTCATGTGACACTGGAAAGTGTTTAAGACTAGCCAGCCGGTATTTAATCAACAATTTAAGACCGGCCACATGACGGGCTCTTGACCAATAGGAATGGGTAAACTGTCTTAGGTATTTATGAATTGAATTTTAATCACTGTGTCTAGAGAACATGTAATCACTTAATTCTACCGAGAGAGTAAAATTTAAAATGCAAGGTATATCACATGTAAATTTCTACATGCAATGTAGGGTCATATTCACTTCTGCCTTGACGGAACAACAGTGTAAAGTGGTTTGCTCGAGGACAGCAAGGTTAAAATGTGCAAATGTTGGTGATTCAGAATGAAATACACACCTTTGTTCCTGCTGAAATTTCCAGATCTACACCTTGATCCTCATAATGTCCAGCCGAGTCAGTCGGGTAGAAACCTCCTGATGCACACTCCCCAGAGCCAGGTTCTCGGTATTTCCTAGGAAATCTCTCGTGGGCCTTAGGCCCAAACAGTTTCATGACAAGAGCTTGAGACTTTTGGTATCTGAAGAGAAAAACCAAACATCTTGACTCTGTCTGGCAACAGGCTTTCACACAAGAGCCAAGCTATGGCAATACGGGCAATTCCAAATACAGAGCGCCACCAAGAGCTTGCAACGGAGAGTTCATTTTTCGCAGTGCATTGTGGCAGATGGTCGACAAATTCGCAGCGCGTGATATTTTTTCCGGTCAGTAGTTTCGTAAGCGTATGATTCAAGGATCTGTCTGATCTTTTCTTTTCATTTTATTAAGAGGGTGTTTTTGAATTAAAGGCGGCAGAACGCTTTTCTCTGATCTTTAACATATTACCTTGAGTTGTCTACTGACATTCGTTCAAATCATGGCAAGTCGGCCATGTTTTGTCGACCGTTAACTTGAACAATTGTGTTTAACTTGAACATGTTGTGTTTTGTTGGTCCTTTATTACAGTACTTTGGTTGTATGTTTGTCCATAGGTAAGGGCACAAAAGCGTCTGCTTGAACCTTATACCTAAATGTTGTTATTTAATCTTACACTTTATTAGTAATCACTGTGTACATAACTATCATATAGTACTACTGAACTTTTTTTTAATTTATACATGATTGTACATTTATTGTAATGAATGACATCATTGAAATAAATGTGACTACTAAAATGTTACAGTGGACTCTGTGGCAAACTCTTGGTGGCGCTCTGTATATGAAATTGCCCTTATTCCGATCCTTACACCAATTAAAGACATCTATAACACTGAACGTCTTTAAGCCCATGTACAAGTGCCATACAGTGAATGCATTTAAACTTCACGTGATGTACACAAAAACATGTTTGAATATGTGCATCTTTCATTTATGTTTATGTGATAGGACATAATGAAAAGTTTGGGGCCCAAACGCGCAAAAGATCAATGTGTGTGAGACAGCTCCATGGCTTGCCCAATTGACCTAGCGGTTTGCATGCCACATGCGACACGCTGGCCACGTGCACTCACACAACTGACCTCTAGAAAGAGAAATTCACCCTCTTTACAACACCGCTACCCCCAGTGTGCTCTGACATTGGGTTTTCAAAGGTCTGTCACAAACGGTCATTTTCTGTTCCGCTCCATAGGCAATTGCCTCATACCCCACATTTTCATTAAAAAAATTATCAGTGGTTTTTCTGCGTTTCCAAGCCAGACATAGATAGACTTAAAGCCAGAAGTATGAATTTTCATAATCTGCAACCCCCAGATTTGTGCGACCGTCCGTTCTGAAGATACAAGGAATTTAGTGTAAAAATGTGCTATCTTTGTGGTCATTTCCCCACGTTAAAGCTTGTGTGGACATTTCCGGTTGAGCAGATGGGCGCTACTTTTCATTATGATGCACCCAATCATAGGCACATTCAGGAGTTTGTAGACAAGTCCTCACAATCACAATCCGTCCACTCTCAAGTCAAGTCATAAGCTATTCAAATAAACTGCTTACTAAAGACACTATTCATCTGACTTGTTAGCGACATCCAATTGTCCTGTGATTGATAAAACTACAACCCAGTGCATGTGGCATAACATCGCAGTGAGCGTATTATTAGTTATCCCACGAATGAGTGGAACACGGAATAATGTAGTGCGTCTGTGTCCCACATACCACAAGGTCGAAGTATGTGGGACACAGACGCACAACATTTTCTGTGTTCCACAAGTGCGAGCGTGATAACAAATTTATCTTCAAGCAAACTTGACGCACAGTAAAGTTGGAACACGCACGCTGTACACAAACTTTTCAGCGGTTATTCTATTGCATGTGCGTGTTGTACGGAATGGCGCTTGCATTTTAGAAAAGCGCAAAACACAGAGTGCGGTATGGACCGAGGCCATGCTACATGGTTATATGTAGCACGGCTTGTTGTCATGGATCGACCAATCAGGATCGAGGATTCCAGTTTACTTGAAGAAAATATGTTGAATGAATGATCTGGGCCTAATTTAGTGGAGCTAGTAAGCAGAAAATATTGCTCAGCAAGCTTCTTGTTCAGCAAACTCAACCAAGAAGCAGTTCAAAGAAATATTCATCACGTTCATTTTGGTGCTTAGTAATCTTGAGTGCTGAGCAGTCCTTCCACACACACTCACCCTTCCTTCAGTGTCTGATAGGCTTCTTTGACAGCATCAACAGTACTGAACACAAGGTCGTACAGCTCAAAGAATGGTTGTAGGAGAGTCACGATGGGCTGTATGGGTTCCATCAAATCTTGGAAGATGGACTCAATCTCATCTTGGACTCGCCTCCTCAATGTGCGCTATAGTTGTGAGAGAAAAATAAAATGTGAAACAGAAGACTGAAATGACAGAGATTGGATCGGCCAGGAAGACAATTGTGGAGCTTGTGTAAACTGTTTGAAATTTGAGTTCAGACCCAGCCAAGGGATCTTACTTCTTGTGTCCTTCAGCAGGACACCTTGCTACAATTGTATCTCTTCGTCACTCAGGAACAAACTGTTGCTCTTGTGGCGGAACTGATTGTCGTGACCTTAGTTTTGACCACACATGAAATATGGTTGTTGAATAATCCAACATAAACAATTACACATCCTTGCTTGTAGAATTGAAGCAACTTGAAAAATACTACGGAATTTGGTGAAAAAATTTGAGTATTGATATCTGACATATTAATTAATGGTACATAAAATACATAACAATTTGGGATGCAAATTGGATGACCATTGTAGCCAATTGTTTGTTTTGGCAGAACTTGTTACATCAGCATGTGACCGGACTAATAAAAAAAATAAGGATTTTTCAGTTAGAAATATGCGAGTGTTTTATGATTTACTTTGGTATTTTAAATTTGGCATTGGATGTGTTTTCTAATTTCAATTATTGAAAATGTCCAAATGTAACTCTCTTGTCAAAAAAGGAATATTGCTCTTGCCGAGAAGTAAATTATTCTTCTTTTCATGCATCCTGAGAGTTACTACCCTTACCGAATCCACTGCTCCCCCTGTCAGCTTCTTGACGGGATCTGAAGAACCCACAATCTCATCCACCCAAACTCTAAGATCTCGTCTGATGTTGCCGAGATGTTCCTTTAATTCTTTCAGCATTTCACCGATGACCTTGGGCAGATCAAACCAGTAGGGTCTCTGACCTGGCAAGCAGATGGAATGCATGGGATGATTCTGGTCACTTGCTTGTGCCTCAGGCTTAACAAAAATAGTAGCGTTTATATCTGACCATGCTCCCACAGAATAAGTCTCAAGGTAGAAAGGGTGCTTACTCTGCAGTTGCAATGGGGACTTTGGAATCATTTTGCTGGGTTGGGTAACATTTGTTACTGACACCAGTGGCACACCAAGTAGTGACTTAGGGGAGGTCTTGGGGGAAAGGATGTTTTTTATCTGATGCTAGGGGCGCCGTTCATGATGCGTACTGTCAATGGCCACGTTTTAGCTCCAGTTTCTGACATTTTCTATTGTGAAATTTACAGCAAGAGTTTAATACTGGCTAGGGCTTTCTTTTCTTTCTCTCTTTTTTTCAAGGGGGGGGGGGAGGGAGAATTGAAGCTTCTGACCCACCACCCACATCATCTTTAATCTTCTCACAGCCTTTACAACCATCTTAAATGCAAACAATAAGAACATACCTTAAATGAGTACCCAGCCCCTTAAGGGGAATGAGTATAATGATTGGGTGCAACTGTATGGAAGTCATTGGTATGGGGGATCTGCCTTGTAGGGGTTCAGGGGCGGATCCGGGTTTGGATCAAGAGGGGAGGGGGTTTAGCTGACAAGCGGAGAGGTTAAGCTGCCAAAAGCTGATTGTAGCAGGCATTTGAAGTGTTTTTGTGTACGATTTTCTTATTTTTTTGTGCCCCCCCCCCCCCCCATGAAGATCAGCCATTGCTTTTCAATTTTTTTTTGTGGTGGTGTGGGTTTCCCGTTGTTTTGTCATATGTGGAGTGCCGTGGCCTCGTGGTTAAGGGCATTGAATTCATGGTCTGCGGGTAAAGCTGCAGGTTGTGGGTTCGAGTCCAGCCTGGGGTTATGGTGCGTGTGCCCTTGGGCAAGGCACTTTGTCACTCATTGCTTCTCTCCACCCAGGAGTAAATGGGTACCTGTGAGGGCAGACATGGTTATGTGATTGAAATAGCTTGCTTGCGCCTAACAGGCAGCATCGAGCTGTATACTCCCCAGGGAGCTGAGATGGTATTTGGAATGTTTTATTGGCCCAATGATCAGGGGTAACAATAATACTGTAAGCGCTGTGATTTAGTTTACTAATAAGAGCGTTCTTAAATGCCGGTTATTAATATATACACAAAACAAGTATATATATTGAGTATATAAATTGAAGTCTGATAACACTGTCAGGGGTTTCTGTGCAATTCAGTGGGTCATTAGTTATTCAAGAAACTATTTCTAATCCCCAATTCATCACAGTTCTGCCAAAGGATTTAACAATCAAAATAATGTAAAAATTCAGTAAAAGAGTGCCTTACCTTCCTTGAAAAAGTTGGCTTCTTCCACCTCTTTCTTGGCATTGATGATTTCAGTAATTGCAGTCTTGATGCTATTAAATAAGGAAGAACATTCAAGATTGGATGATCTGCCTATAATTATAGATATCAATAAAGATGCCTGTTCATTTAATAGTGGGAATGTGGGAGAATATGCCTCTGTACTGAAGACATCACACTTTGTTTATGTGTGCGCTTTTCTATGGGGCTATGAAACCGTTGTCCCCACCAGGCTCCCATAGAAAAGTACACGTGTGAACAAAGTGTGACGTCATCAGTACAGAGGCTTATTTTGCAGCTACACCTTGTGACGTGACCAACTCTGTATACAGTGGAACACCTTTATAACAAGGTCCTTGGGACTTTTACAAATTACCTTGTTATAACAGGTACCTTGTGTAAACAGTATGGAAAAATAAGAAAAACAGAGGCTTGGGACCTAACATTTTGCTTGTTATAAGCGGGATGTTGTATTAACAGTGCTCTTAATAATAATAATATAATAATAATAACGGAGTCTTATATAACGCACGTATCTACCAACAATTAGGTACTCAAGGCGCTGGAAATTATGTCAATTGTTAAAGAAAGGTAAATAAAGTTTATGAGAAATATGAGACCCATTATGTAGCACCTTATAATGGTTTACAAGGTGCTGCGGCGCACATTGCAGCCACTGCCAGAAACACCGGGGCAAACCCCTTCTCTTAGCGATAAGTGTTACTGGGTTCTTTAAGGTGCATTACACAACACACGGGACCTACGGCTTTACGTCCCATCCGAAGGACGAAGCAATAATGGTAAAGTGCCTTGCTCAAGAGCACAAGCACCATGTTCCCACGGTCAGGATTCGAACCCATGCACCACGGCACACGAGTCGAACACCGTAACCATTGGACCCCAGCACCCCACTTATTATAAGGGTTCGACTGTATACCCAGGGTCAGCACGTTCCTGGTGCACATGACCGTTGCTCACAAAATGCATGGATGTTGTTCATAGAAAGTATTTATAAGATGGAATTTTGCATCGGGGTGATGTTAATCAAACTAGGTTTTGCCCTGAGTAAACAGTGTTTACACTGAGTAAACAGTGTTTATACGTCGGTGAAGGGCAAAACCTAGTTTTATTATCATAGAAAGTAACGTACCAAAAATGCTTTGCAATACCTGCTTTTTCCTTCATACAATTTTGTGAAAGGTCTTAGCGGTCACCAGCGAGTGAACAGCAGTACTTATACAATTTACATCGGTAAGGGAAAAAAAAACTTAATATTATTTAACATCTTTCATCCCTGCAATCTCATTTATGAAGTCTGCAAACTTACTTGAGGACTCCTTTAAAGATGTCTCCGATGGTTTTCAGTGGCGACGACAGTAGATTTGCAAGGGAATCTCCAATTGTAGTAATAGCCTTCCAGATCTGCTCTGCTGCCCAGGGCAACGTGACTGTGATGGCTTCATTGACGGCCTGTACAGATACAAATCCATGTCAAGATCCATTTACCTCAACTCCTTATATTGCATTAACTAGTTCACGCCGGGATTATTTTGACAAGAATGGAACAAGGCGCAGTATTACTTTTCACTCGACCTCAAGCCAGGCGAGTTGAAGCCACCACCCTCGGGCAGCACACTCATATTTCTGACCTCGCAGTGTGGCCTCGGATCACTGACAGATACTTCCGGCTTCGCTCCCAGCGTGTTTATCTGTCATCGGTTCCGAATACCGCAAAACTTTTGCCTGTATACACGGCCTCCGGCGCAAACTGGCTAACAAGTGAAATTGATCCTTCATAAACCAACAAATACAATCTCTTTAGCAAAAAGACCAGCACCCGATTTCACGAAGCGCTGCGACGCGTCGCAACTCGAGTTACGACGTGTAACACGTCGCAACTTGCGACGCGTCGTATCTTCCACTTCACGAAAGTTGCGATGTGTTGAACGCGTCGTAAGTTCCTTGACAACGGCTTAAAACACATCGCAAGTTACGATGTGTCTAGTGGTCATCGCAAAATAAGAAGAGTCATTTCTAAGCCAGTTTTATGCCACAAACATGACATTAACGAGATTATAATACCGAGGCAATGTGTGTAAAGTTGTAAAAAGAAAATTCATTGAATAATTATGAATAAGACCGGAATATTAGAGTTGAAATTTCAAAGAAGCTATACAGTCCAATGAGAGCTTGTTTTTCTTCAAAATTGCATCGCACAGCCGCCATTTTGTTTTACGTTTTAACAAATTTCGAGCTGAGATCCGACGATTCTTTGTTGAATATCAGACGACTATTTACTGTACGCTGTCTAAAGACATAAAACAGTCACCGAGTTGTGCTATAAATACACCTACGACGCGTCGCACTTACGACGTGTTTAGTGAAATGGATCGCAGGACGCGTCGCAGCTGCGACGCATCTTAAAGTTACGACGCGTCGCAGCACTGCGATGCATCGTAAGTTACAAAGAGTTTGGTGAAATCGGGTGCAGACCAATTTTGGAGCTTCTAGATACTCCTTTAGATGCAGTTTAAGTCCTTTGATAAGAGATGCACATGTATCAATGATTTTCCCACAATGTCCTGGCTAAATATTGCCCTGAATACACAACATATTGTTTGCTATCAATGTGACAAGTAGTTGGTTTGCTTTGCAACTTCATGACTGACATTTCTTGTTTCATCAGATCAGATGATCCAAAATTTACGTCAATTGATCATCAATGTGTGTAACAGGACCTTAATTGTTTCTTTAAAATACATCTGTGTTTATATAACTGACATACAGATCCTTGTCATTTGATTGGTGGAACTCACATCACGTGGCATTCGTTATTGCTCCCATTCATGCCGCGGCTCAAAAAGTACTTTCCGCCCATAGGGAATGGGAAATACTATTCAACAGTTAGGATCATGATGCGGTATTTGTGTGCAAATGCATGCTGGTGTGCGCGTATTGTTCCAAAGAGCCAACACTACAGCGTTGGGTTAAAACATTTTTGTGAAGGGGGGGGTTTGGAAGAGAGAAATAAATTTTCCTCCAGTTTCGTATTGAAAAAAGTTCAAATATATCAAATGACAAGGATCTATACGTCAGTTATATAAAACAAATATTGAGTGGCTTTAAATTGTGAAATGGGAGGAATATTATCGCTCGGTAAAATGTGGACTTTTCCAGTTCACTCGGCTTCGCCTCGTGAAATGGAAAAGTCCAGATTTTACCTTGCAATAATATTCCTCCCATTCCACGCTGAACCACTCAATATTTGTATAATCATATACCATTCAGCCTTTTGCCTTGTGGCAAATTGAATGCAAATGTACTACATTATTCTACATTCCACTTGCGTTCTTGGAATGACTTCAAGCAAACTCAGACACAGAAAAGATGGAACGCTGTAGACAGTGGTTATCGTATTACACATCTGTGCAGCAGGAATAGCACGATTCAAGTTCGCTTCAAGTTAATATAAGTTATCCGGTGAGCGCGAGTGGAACACGGAATAATGTAGTGCCTCTGTGCCCCACATTTCACACGGCCGAAGGCCAAGTAGTATGTGGGACACAGACGCACTACATTTTGCCATGTTCCACGACCGCGAGTGGGACAACGAAATTATCTTCAAGCAAACTTGACGCACAGTAAAGATGGAACACGCTCGCTGTACAGGAACCTTCAGCGGGTATCTTATTACATGTGCGTGGTGTACAGAATGGCGCGCGCATCTTAGAAAAGCGCAATACCCGGAGTGCGGGATGGACCGTGGCCGTGCTACATGGTTTTTACATAGCACGGCTTGTTGCCATGGATCGACCAATCAGGATCAAGGATTCAAGTCTACTTGAAGATAATTATTATCATCTGGGTTTAGGTCAAGTCCACACAATCCATCAAAAGTTCATCACAAGTCATCAAGCCCGCAGTCAAGCTATTTCACTGAATGGTGGCCAAGGCATTCCTTTGTCATTGTTCCTCCCCTGTCACTTGTTATCTTACTTGTGAATGACTTGTAATTTGGTTTGTGATCGGCGTTTGATTTGACTTGAGACAAGACTTGTGAGGGACTTTGTGATGGACACAACTACAACTTTTCATAATGACCTGGTAGAATTCCATGACATCTGTCTTGATATCACTAAATAACTGAGTAGCCTTGTTGACCACATTAATGACACCTCTGAAGGACGGTGGTAGCTGATCAGGATCAAACTGAGACAGTCTGGACACAGCCTTGGTAGCCACAGATCTCACGTTCTATGTACAGAACATAAATCATTCAAAACGTTACAAGACAATCCTCATAAGCAGTGTAACTTTAAGCCAATTAATACACCTATTTTTATTATTTTATTCAGATGAAACCAACAACACACAAATATAAGAAAACAAAGAGCAGTTGATTTTGTCTGGTATAGCCCAGAAAGCCAATTGCAGAGGCTTGTTTCCATTGGGATCCCTGTTTAAGACTGGCATTTCAGAGTTCTGCGAAACCAAATTTTTCGCAAGATTTCCGAATAATTTAGAAATTAAGTATAAGAACTCTTTGACGATGAAACAGGTTGGAGCTTCTAAGTGAATCAACTGTTGCAGTTCTTCAGACTGATTCCTCAGCTAAGTCAATGGAAAATCTATGTTGGCCAACCGCCGAGTACATGTAGCTCCTAATGCTATTCGGTTAGACACAACTCCAGATGCCAATCTGAAACAGGTGTAAGGACCCATGCAATTAAAGGTAGCATCCATCATTTGTAACTTGTGCATTTTGTTCGTTTGAAGCAACAAAAGTGCCCAAAATCTGAAGAGGGGTGCTGAACAACAAACCTGATGAAGTTTTAGCTCGGTGAATACTGTATCCGCTCCATTCACAAGTACCCCCTCACCGGCAAAGGAAGTACAGTTGGGGGTGCGCGGCCACTGCGTGTACATAGAACAAATCCCCTGGTGTACGCGCGTCACACACAAGGAACGGTAAGCGTCAACCAGCGAAATGTACCGCCCATGGGACGTCGTTGCTAGGTAAAAGGGCGCCCTCTTTTGGTAGCGCACGGAGCTCATATTCCGAGAAAACAATATTCTAGGATCTCAATTTCAAATCAAAAGTTGCTGAGTTATGTTTTGAATTGGGCCTGAATTCAACGTCCAAGACACGTTCTCACTGAGCCGATTACAGCTACGCGATGGCATGCACGAATTAAAGCAATGTCGTTGTGCCAAGGCTTGCGCGCGCTTCGCCGAATAGAAAAATGAACTTCTAACGGAAATTTCCAACGATGCGTCTTTATCGTTGGAAAACGACAGCTTGCCAGAAAGAAATATTTCACAGGGAGTTTAGTCCCATTGCCATCTTTAAACCAAGTATGCTTTCCAACAATTATTACGTCAGTTACTTTTTGGATAGCTGCAAATGATGGACTGTACCTTTAATCTACAGCTGCCTAGTAAAATTACATGCTTAGCCAATGAGCTGAGAACCTGTCACAAGTAAATATATGAACATGACACGTAATGTCATATCAAGGCTCTATTTCAGGCTTAGCGGATTGATATGCTAAGCAAGAAACAGCTGACAACCCATAATATGCACTCAAATTTGCATGGCATTTTGATTGGTAATTCTTTCTTGCAAGGCAAATAATTTATGTGTTTAGCAGCCCCACTCTGTCTTAGAATGCTATGAAACAAAAGCTGGAATTCTGAACTGCTTTTTTTCACGAAGTATGTTTTAAGGGTAATACATTGTAATACAGCCTGCCAACTATGTCTTACATGTACATACTTACAGTAATGTTACTGGGGATGTTCTCCAGAGCTTGAACAAAGTCATCAAATAGCTGAGAGATGCTTATGTCACCGTTGAAGAGACCAACAACAATGTCCACTGCCCTGCGGATGTTTCCAATTACTTGCCCAACGATGAGATCGTATGCTTTGACAAAGTCACTGATGCGCTCCACGCCAAACTCCTGATTGAATCAATACATAGCATCAGATGACATTATGGCCAAACATATAGTAAGTAAAGTCTGTCCCGAGCCAATGTGGCTCATCAGGCCGGCGTTTATCTCCGGTTTCAGTAGCATGAAACGACTGAGAATATTTCTTCTCCCCCTGGATGGGATGCTAGTCCATCGCAGGTTACTCCCCAGCTAATGCCGGTACCCATTTATACTCCTGGGTGGAGAGGAGCAAGTGGGGGTGAAGTGCCTTGCCCAAGGACACAATATATGACCAGCGGCTGGATTCGAACCCCGGACCCTCTGATCATGAGTCACAAACCCTAACCACTAGGCCACACACTCCCCCAAACATATAACGCATTTATTTATTTTGTTTATTAAGAAAGCAATTCGCATGTGAACATTTATGCAACCAAGTCTTGCGTCTTATCGCCCATTGATTTGACTGTATTTATAAAAGCGTGCAACAGTCGTGTAACGAAAAAAAGGACAACTAGACTCATGTTCTTGTTATACATGGTCTTAAATAATGGTCTTGTTATACATTGTACTTGTCACCTTCTTAAATTTTTATTGTCTTTTCTATCATTCATTATATTAATCTATAGGTCCTTCATATGCCATTTTTTCCTTAACACGTATCTTTTGCTTGATTAGTTTTGTTCTTAGGTTTTAATGCTAATGTGCTTGTATTTATATTATTTTATCATTAATAATATTAGTGTAACAATATGTAATTTCTAAAGGTTTTTCATATTTGTGATTAAATTTTGGTTTTTTGTTTTTTGTTTTGTTAATGATTGTTAAGCGCCTTGAACGTCATTTTGAAGGATTTGGCGCTATATAAGAATATTTTTATTATTTTATTATTATTATTATGTTTGTGGACAAAACACAGGGCTGTTTCGGTAACTTTTTGTGACACGTGGACATTTAAGTTTTAGGTATAGGTAATGCTATCATACATGTAAATGAGATTTGGAGGTTTGAATGGTGAAGTCAGCAAAATAAGTAAGTTGCACTATGGTCCAATCACAAACTTAACCACCATGAATGTTGCCAATCCATCTAAAATATGTGAAAACGTGACACAAAAGATACGACAAAGCTAAATGTACCTGCAGTATGTTGAGGTTATAATCAATGTAGCCATTGAAGCAGAATCGAGCCCGAGCAATGTCCAATGAAAACCCAACAAGCCCAACGACAACTGTTGCATAAGCCTCGTCTAATAGATCCACGCTCAGGTGACCACTCAATGGAGCTGTCAGACACAAAAAAGAAAAGTCAAGGGCTCATTTCGTCGATTGCACCACGAACCAACGTATCGCATTTTTTTGTGTTTCGAGAAAAAACGATTTAAAGTTGGTCACTATTTTGTTGGCTCATTCCATATACTCCCTGTGTAAGAATTCAAGCTGTTTCGTTTTTGCTATTAAGTTATAGTTTGAACTTTATTGTATGCAATTCGTGTGCATCTGAGTTGCTTAGTTTTTGAGAAATTCATTTCCAAAGTTATTCCTCACTGAAACAGATTTTATCATGTTTATCGTATGTCATACAGCACGCGTAATAGTGGCCATGTGCCAGATACGGAGATACATCGGTTCGTGAAACGCTAAATTCCAATTTTTCATGTCGACGCTCCTTTGTGACGTCATAGCACTATGGGAATTAGCGTGTAAACCGGCATATCGGGATACGCCACTTCGTGGTGCAGCATTTTTCAATTTTTAGAGATACGCCACACAGTCTAATTAGCGTTCTTAGTTAATTAGAACTCCGATCGGAATGAAACGTTCTGAGAATGAGCACTTTGA
Source organism: Patiria miniata (assembly GCF_015706575.1). Taxonomy (NCBI): domain Eukaryota; kingdom Metazoa; phylum Echinodermata; class Asteroidea; order Valvatida; family Asterinidae; genus Patiria; species Patiria miniata. The sequence goes on along the minus strand of NW_024037047.1, from coordinate 35,150,193 downwards.
TGAAATAATAACGTTAATGACAAAAACTCAATTTGGCAAAAAATCGAGATACGCTGGTTCGTGGTGCGACCGACGATTTGTTTTGTACAAGGCTTATCTTTTCGTAAAGCACAATTGACATCATACACTGTACCTCTGTAATTAAGTCACTCACAAGTCCAATAACAAATTTGAGTGACTTGTGACCGACTGTAGCGTCCATCATTTGTAATTTGTGCATTATGTTGCTTTTTGAAGCAACAAACGTGCTCAAAATCTAAAGAAGGGTGCTGAACAACTAACCTGATGAAGTTTCAGCTCACTGAATGCTGTATATTCCGCGGAAACAATATTCTAGAATCTCGATTTTAAATCAAAAGTTGCTGAGTCGTGTTTTGAATTGCGCCCGAAATCAGCATCCAGAACATGTTCTCATTCAGCCGATAGCAGCCACGGGATGTCACGCACTCAACTGATGAATTATAGCAACCGCGCGTACACGTGCATCGGTTCAACGATCGCGCACACTTCGCCGAATTAAAACAAACTGCTAGCAGAAATTTCCAAAATTGCATCGTTTGTAAATGGTCTTCTTTCATTGTTTTCTTCAAAATGACAGCTTGCCATAATGTACCTTTTCTGTAATTACACAATGTCCCACAGGTGCTTTTTCTTAATAAAACATTAGGTTACAACATTCTACAACCACCCCCCCTTTCACAAATTAACACCAAAAGAACGTGAAAAATGCTTGAAAAAGTCTGAAATACGTACAAATCTTCAAGTCAAGTTCATTCCTAATGGTCAAGCCAAACTCAGCCCCAGTCTTTGTGCTGCCGATGAGCTTTTTCCAGTAGATGGAGGGACTGGCCAACTTGAATTCAATTCCTTCCCAGAATCCTCGTCTCACACGATGTCTAGAGGGCACACTCACTGCAGTGGTTGCTACATCTTGGGAGGAGTTGACGGCAGAATATCTAAAATGGAAATAACAATGGTATTTACAAATATCAGATAATTATATAATATTGGATGGCTTGGAGGTGGATACAAGAATATATTGCACGAGCTATAACAATATTGCACAAGTTGAAGACGAGTGCAATATTGTTATAGCAAGTGTAATAAATTATAACACCCACGTAGATCCTTGTCATTTGATTGGAGGATTATAGGTCATGTGGCATTCATAAATCAAACCACTGCACGGCCGACGTCATAGACCGAACATTTTTGGTTCCATTCTCGGTGCATTTTCGTCCCATCCCTTTTGATCTATTGCACGCTAGATCACATCATGCGTTTTATACAGCAGTACAAAACGCCCTCCATTGACAAGGCACTACCATTCAAGCACAATGGCAGATGTTCCAAACAATTTTGTGTTGTAAGATGGAATTTTGCGTCTGGGTGATATAAATTAAATTAGGTTTTGCCCTTCACCGAAGTTTAAACACTTTATACTCACAACACTGAGTATACATACAGTGTTTAAACGTCGGTGAAGGGCAAAACCTAATTTAATTTTGTGTTGCTTAACGACAAAGATATTGTGGAATTAATTCATGCCTCGAACACTACAAATACAACTTTAGAAACAAATTAAACTTGCTGTTCGCGAACTAGAATCTTATGCGAAGTATGCTGGTACTTCTTTGGAAGTAGTAGAAGCTTTAATACAGCCATGCAGAACTTGACCAGTTTGTATAGCGATTTTATGGCGGTCTAAGAAGAAGAGAATAGAATTTTATTGTCATTTGTATATAAAAAACATACATTGAAATTCATTATGGCGTTGCGAGCTGTTAAAAAAAAATATATATATAAATACATATATACATAAATCAATGAGTAAAATGTGTTAATAACGACTTATTACTGATAAAACACCTTATACAATTACTATTTAAAAAATGCATTGATACTCAAAACCGAATAAATTAATACTAAAACGTTAAAACTATATTAACACTTGTTCATTTACTAGACGTACTGCACTGGGATAAAAACTGTTGAGAGTGTGATTGGAATTAGCCCGGATTGTTCTGTAAAGTTTGCCTGTTCTCATCAGCTCAAATAAATAACTAGCAGGATGGAATTCGTCATGAATGATTGACCTAGATTTCTTCAGTACACAGGACGCATACAATTTGTCTAATACCGGAAGCTCACAACCGATTATTGCACTGGCAGTATTAACTACACAATTGAGACGTCTCCGGTCATCCACCGTGGTGTTGCCGTACCAGACAGCGATTGAGAGTGTCAAAACACTCTCAACCACTACCCGATAAAACTTCACCAACAGACCTTGGCTGACACAGAAACTCCTCAATCTCCTAAGAAAGAACAGACGTTGCTGGGCTTTTCTAACAATGACGTCCACATGAGTCACCCATTTCAGATCATTGGATATATGTACACCTAAAAATTTGAAAGAGTCAACAATTTCCACTTCAGATCCATTGATACTCAAAGGCTGAATGACAGAGGGATTTCTTCTAAAGTCAACGATTAATTCCCTGGTCTTGTTAACGTTAACGTTAAGGAGAGACGACAGAGCGTTGTATGCAAAGAAGTCCATGCAAGCAATCCGTTATGGGCTTCATCGCCACTTTCTCTCAACAAAGGATTTGGACGTAACAAAAACTGATACTTTTAAAGAGAGCAACAGGGTCTGCAAGACCATGATGGTTAAGCTGAAGCCAGAGGGAGCTGTAAGTGTAGAAGATATGGCAAAGATCTTAGATTCACTGGACATAACAACTGCCGACGGCCTTCATATTGATATCATGATCTATTTTCCAAATAGAGGCAGAGAAAATCTCCGCAATATGAATGCTTCTGACTTTGTTCTTCATGTTGATGAACAAAACTTCTGTTACATTGTTCATCCTGATTCACTCACCAAATCCAGACATGAAAACAAATATGAAGGCTTCAGCGGCCATATGTGTGAGATACCAGGGTATCTCAGTTGTTGGCACCTTCTGAAAGTAAGCCTTCATGTTCACAGAGTTTTATTGTTCAAATGTGGGCATAACAGTATTCCTATACTCACTCTTCTGGGGTGACAAACTTGGAGAGATTTTGGTCACCGCCCATCGGGTGATTCTTGTAAAGCAAGGATGCCTCATATCTGACATGCTCATTCTCATCTTCATCTAAGGCTGACTTCAGCAGAATCCCTGCTGCCTGTGAAGATAGGACCAGGAGACAATTTCTTTGCGCTACTTGAACACAGAAACTATTTAAAAGCACAGAAAATATTTACTTATTAACTAAAAGAGGTTATCACTTAAAATGCCATAGTGCTTTGCCCAGCCCATAACTGGCCAAGCAATACTTTCTGCTCCAGAACTCCACAAAATTGGGCCCAGGTGACACAGACTACCCATTTATAGGAATGTCTAGTGCAGCCGAGTAAGGAGAAGAGAGAGACACACGTTGCTCATGACATACATGTATAACCCTAACCAAGATCTCACATCAAAAATCCGCTCCAAATTTTAACAGGAGACAATACCCCGGTATTCAAAGGATTAGTTTGGCTTCGATAAGCTTCCTGTTGAGCAATGCATATTCAAACTCCTCCTCATCACCTACCAGTTTATCAACGGAACAGCATCCCATTACATGCAACAACTCATATCGCCATACAAGCCTTTGCGCCAACTACGTTCTAGTGATGCGCACTTGCTTGTGGCTCCATCTTCAAGGTTGAAGACTTATGGGTTTTTTTGTTGACAGAAGTTTTTTCTGTTGCAGCCCCTCGTCTATGGAACAGTCTGCCAATGGCGATGAGATGACAACCTGACACCGACTCTTTCAAATCTTGTTTCAAAACTTACCTCTCCATTCACGCTTATCATTCATTGTCTCAGACCCCAGCGCAGTGAATAGGTTTTCCTAAATACCAGCGCTTTATAAGTTTTTATTATTATTATTATTATTCTGGTGTTTTCGGGAAAATCCGACCTACCTTATTTCTCAAAGACTGGATATCCCAATTTTGCTATGTATGAAATTGAGTGTGATTACAATACGCCTGCAGGCTTCATGTAACAGATTCTGAGTGTTATACCAACTAAAATTACAACGTAAGTATGCACAAACCTGACCCAATTGACTTAGAGTATACAGGTGCACTTTCTTCTGGCGATTGCCAAGTTTTGTGTTTCATATTATTTACTAGACGTACATGTACTTCAAAGGTCTGAGTCAGAGAAAATTCACATTATGACAAACGTTTACAGACATGACAGAGAAAATGTTGAAAACCCTGTTTGTGTACATCTGGCGTGGCAGTGTCTTTTTGCCTTGCCCCTTCATATTTCCAGCAGCGAATATAGCCATCAAATTTCGAGCCAAATTGTCAACATTAGACGAATTCAATATTGGGTTTTGCCGTTCACCGACATATCTGCTAGTCTGAGTATCACCCGTTATCTATGGAGCCAAGTCTCCTGTATAACGTCTGATATGTCAAAGCATGCAGATTTAGGGACCGTGACCATTCAGCCCCGGTATGAAAAGGGCCCCCCGGTAAGCTCGTCCCCTCCCAAGAAGTCCTTTCATACCGTCCCAGCTACCAGCCCAGGAGCTGGTCCGGTTGCTAATCAGGAACTCCTCTATCCTGGGGTCTATTGTTTGCAAGTATTGACACATGTAATATATCCCAGAAGAAACCTGCTTGTGGTTTTCATCTCTCAGCGCGAAACAACAGAACACTTTCGTCGGCACAGATCAAAACCCCTGCCTTGCGGTTTCGCGCACAATGGGACCGTAAATTAAAAAGGCGTTTGGAAGGATTTTATCTTTAATCCGGTAAATCTGCTATTGTTCTGCTCTGGACGTTATCTGAAGGGCAATAAATTGATTCGCCTGACTGACTTCAAAACCTCTGGTCAGACAGGACCATGTACCGGACGAGACTGGGCTGAAGACCGGACAGGCTCTGGACCGGACGAGGTACCGGGGGGCCCTTTTCATACCAGGGCTCAATGGTCACGGTCCCTTATGCGATCTCGTGCCTGAGCCCATCGGAGTCGACTTGACAAAATCGTGATGTCATTTCACTCCCAAATCAGAACTAATACTGTGATTGGTCAATTCGAATGCAGTGTTTTGTAATGCAACAACAGCCGGGCGCGTGTTATCCATGTCTATGACGCGACAACGGGTGAATGACCGAAGACCCGATATAGAAGCGCCCGCTGATTGGTCAAAATTTAGAGGTCAAGATGCGGTTGTCTTGCATAATTAATCAGCGAATTTGCTCACATGTAATAGACCATGGCGTACACCATGGTCTATACATAGACTACATATCTCCATCACCCCGATGCAAATTCCTTGTTATTAACAACATCAGACTGGCGCTGCATAAAATGCATCTAGTTTCAGACTTGGCGATCCTAGCACACACACATTTCAAGCACCTTTCCAAAAAGACACCAGAGTGACTGGAATGTTGACTAGCATGGCAATGACTTGATGTTATATGATCAAAATTTTGAATCCAAAAATTTATTTGCATAATAAAAACTCAGAAAAATGTAAGTTTTTAATGTAAAGCTGGGTGAGCATTTATATTTCACTTTTCAATGATTTTTTCAACTAGAAGTGTGCAATCTGGGCCCAAGTGTCCCAAAAACACATTGCAAAAGTTGGCCCCCTGAGTAACTATTCTGGATATATAATGTTAGGTTAGACATAAAAGGGTATACAGTGAAACGCCACTATATCGAACATCGCAGGATCCACAGAAATTGTTCGTAATAGCGATCATTCGGTATAGCGAGTTTAAGCTGCTGGTGCTCCGGTACTCACTTTCAACAAATAGCACCCTTCAGAACTTCACCCTGCATGCCCTGGTAGTTACTGAAAGACGACTTGAACATGTGCCAACTATTTTTTTAGCTTACTACCTACAGCAATGGTGGTTTTTCCTTTCTATTCCTTGGGAAAATAATAGCCACTTGTCACTCTTACGTTAACAATTTTCAACAACAATGTTTGGTACATTTTGTAGACAAAAATCGGGAGCCAAGGATGATGTTCAGCATTGCCGAATGTTCGGTATAGCGTTGTTCAGTATAGCGACATTCCACTATATACAGTCTGGTCATTCTACAGAATAAACATTTTGTTCACCGTGTCATGATGGTAGTCTCTCATGGAGTGTAAGCCAGCCCTTTTCAGCAGTGGATGAGTAGCGCTGTGGTTGGTATAGCTCTGGATGTGAGGGAAGGAGCGATGCAGCCCAGCATTGCCCAAAGCTTCAATCAATGCCACCGTGTCATGGTGAAACTCCTCTCGTTCATCCTCAGTCAGAGACGTCAAGGTCTTCTCATAGGCCCAGGGATCTGAGGTCAGAAATGAAAGATGAGTAGTTTATCATTATTAGGTTTTGCCCTTTACCGACGTATATAAACACAGTATACTCAGTGTGTTACCTCCCAAGTGAAAGTTGGAAAAATCACTCGGGAGGGACTTGAACCCACGACATCCTGCTTTCTAGTACAGACGTCTTACCACTAGACCACCGAGCTTGCTAGATCAGTTGGTTGGTTCGAATCTGATGTACATGTAGTAGTACTGCATTTAAATATCATAAGATGGAATTTGCATCAGGGTGATGTAAATCAATATTAGGTTTTGCCCTTCAACGATGTATAAACACTGTATACTCAGTGTGTTACCTCCCCAGTGAAAGTTGGAAAAATCACTCGGGAGGGACTCAAACCCACGACCTCCTGCTTTCTGATAGTTTAGTTTAACAGTAAACCCCGAGGGTATTTTGTGAACATGTTGTGCCCAACACTACAACCTGCAACACTTGCCAAAATGACAGGTCTAAGTTTCTGCAGAGTCTATAGTCACTAAATACATCAGGATACATAGCGATGATGTTTGCTGACTCACCATGTGATAATAGATCATGTTTCAGTAATCTTACAATGTAATTTTCCAGCATATTCTTGGTTTGACAGAACCGGTCATAAAATGTTGACCAGTGACCAAGAAATTTCCAGAAAGTCTGGAATAAATCAAAATGCCTTTAAAAGTGAGATTATCATTGGAAATGTGGTTTCTGGTTAGGAACTGCTAATTACCTACAGATAATGTCAATTCGCCAACTGAACAAGTCCAAATATTTTAATATTCACATACAAAGTAACTGCCTGTTGAAGTTTCTCAACCACAATTTAACCCTAACTCCCTAGGCATTTTTGCTAGGATGCAACCTCCAAAACCCTCCGTTATTTCTTCAATGTGGTCCTCGTCTGGAGGGGTGACCACTGCCTCAATCCTGCAAAAGGCTCCGGCAATCATTGTCAACATATTGAGGCAGAGCCAGTGACATCCTGGAGCTAGTGCAGAGTATTTCAGGTATAATCTAGGCCTAAATTTGTGTACAGCTGAGCAGAAACAATACAAGGTCCGGCCAACACCTTGACAATGTTGACAATGCATGCTCCCAAATCTGCCACACACTTTTGCCATAACCTCAATCCTGCAAAATCCTCCATTTTGCAAAGAGGATTTTGGAGGATTTGGGAAGGTTAGAGTTAAAGAGATTTTGTTCGTAACTGACCGTGCACACCAAGTTTATCCTCAATCTTGCGGACAATGAGCTCCGCTTGAGATTTGTATCCAGCCTTCCATCGGTGACCAGCCAAGGCACCGAGTACCAGCACAGCAACCCTCTGTATCTCAGGGTCTTTTAGGGATTCTGTAGCAAAAAGATTTACAATAATGGTTCTTTCAATGAGGATCAGCCAGTAGGGATCAAGGGATATGACAATCCACAAAAATTGTATATTATTCAATGTTGTAGTACTCGTACTCGGTACTCGTACTCAAGTACTTTTTGGAGTACTCGTACCCATACTCGAATGTTAAAGTACTCGTACTCGCTATGACGGTACTCGTACTCGAGCAGCAAAGCACCTGTACTTGACATGTCGAAGTTGTACTCGATCATCCAAGTACTCGTACTCGAATAGCAGTACTCGGGGGGAAATAGTGTAGCTATGCCACAGACTTATTTTATCTGTGCACGTCTGGAAAAACACATTGAACAGCTAGCAATGAGTGGGTCTGTATATATCGGTTTGACTGGGCCTGGGCCAATTACGCACAATGAACCATTTGCCGTATGGCCGTATTCGGATATACAAGTACTTGTACTCGTAAGTACATGTACAGTACTCGTACTCGTACTTGTACTCGTACTCGGAGACCTGTTCCTGTATTTGGAGGTACAAGTACTCGTACTCGTACTTGGCAACCTAAGTACTCGGTACTCAGAAAAAGTACTTGACTACAAGACTGATATTATTCTAAAATGTGGTTAAATGGACGGGTTACCAATTCCTATTGGTAGAGAACCTGGCACGTGGGTGGTTTTAAAATACTGATTAGGCCCCACCAAAAATAGTTCTGCTTCCGGTTTCACTACCTACCCTATTCAGACAGCCCCTACCCTATTTTTTTATGGGAAAAATGAGAAAAAAACACCCCAAAGCATCAATTTGTACCTTTCAACCTTGACTACAATGACACAGATGCCTCCATATGATCGTACACCAAAAAAATTGGTCAAAAAACATAATTTCCCTACCTACCTACCTACCCTATTTTCAAATGCCATGTAATCGGAAGCAGAACTACTTTTTGTTTGGCACTGGCCTTAAAACACATGACAGACATGTTTAAAACTGGTCAGTATTAAAGGTGGCCCCTGAATCAGGACAATACATTTCTGCTTAGTGAAGAATTTTACATCTTTTTAACTCAAATTTGTCTTAGAAGAGCGAAACATGGCTTAAATTAAAAAGTTGCCGTAAAATTTTGTCTGCTCGCACTCATATCTTTAAAGTATACATGTAATAAGGATAAGACAATAACAGACTCTAACATTTAAAATTGCTCAAATTTGATTCTCTGAGGGTGTCATTTTGTGCTTGTTTGGGGGGGGGGGGGGCAGGAATGGCAATTCATGTCCTGTTCACAGGAATGGCCCCTGAACATGGATAGCAATAAAACGTACAAAACAGCACAAGAATTTTGTACATTTGTCTACAATATTGTACAGTTTTCATTTAAAATGATGCATTGTATCAGGGGGCACATTTATCACCGCAAGAGGGGCACTTTTGTTGGTCTGGGAAAATCTGGGGGCGGAGCAAGTGCCCCCCCCCCTGCCCCCAAGTTCCGCTGCTCCTGGAACTAATGAAAAAAATATTTTCCACTACTTTTTTTCTATGTAGCCAGCATATTGCAGTCCACCAATTTTCACTTTTTAACTAAGTTTAGTAAGTGCACCTTTTTTTGCTTTAAAAGTATTGTGCCCAGTAAAGATAGGGCTACTGGGATTACAAACAAATGAAACCACTGGATTATCTGTGTTAAGGAAATGCAGTTTCATTTTGTTTGTCTTTCATGAAAGGAAAGATTCCAAACCTTACCAGGGAATGTTTGAGGATGAAAGGCGATGTCTTCTACAGTCTCTAGGTAATGCTGAAAACAAATCATCGAAAATGAGAATGGATTACGATTAATTTTGGACACTATCATCATTCAGAGATGCCACAGGGTCTACTTGAAAAAACGGGAACTTGGTCTGCTTGAAAAAAACAGAACAGCTGCTTGGAAAAAACAGAACATATTTTTTTGTAAAAAAGCCACTTTGCCACAAAGTCCCCGTTGTCATCTTTATCTTGTAGCTAAGCCCAGTTACATTTAGGTTTTGTTTTTGCTTCTATGTTCTTTAAGCTGTCGGTTCGTTCAATCACTTTGCTTTTTTCCAACTCCTATTATTTGTTCTGCCTACCCGAATTTCCAATGTACTAATATTTGACACAAAACATGCACGATTCCACAACACTGTCGGTGTACATGACCTTTGCACTGGGCGATGCGTGACGAAAACATGGTTGGTAACTGGCGTCTTTTGTATTCACATATATCACTGCAATCGGAAACCACCGATAACTGAAATGATAGACTTATTTACAGGCTGAATGCTACGTGTGCTTAGCACGGTGAAGCATGCGCGAGGCGCCGTTGTACACTGCGTGCAAGTACGTTGATCACCTGATGGCCACCTGTATCGCATGCCGGCTCGGCAACAACAAAGACTTGTTGTTAAGACTACTTCAACGAACAACGTTGTGCCGTGCGTACGTGTGCCTAAATGTACTAAACTCGAGAGCGCTCACAAGGTAAAAATCAATGCACTTTTTCTTCTCTTTGTACAGTTTATTTTGAGGGCCAGAAAAAACAGAATGTGGAGAGATTTAAAAAAAAAAAAAAAAAAAAGGAATTCCGGCTAAAACCGGAAAAGTGGCATCTCTGATCATGCGGAAATTTCAATGCCATATAGACAGACAGCAATGAAATCCTAAGAAACAACTTGAAAGGAGTCTATACACTACCTCTGAAATAGTGTATGTGAAGCCAGCAGAGGCAATGAGTAGTCTCTCTACCAGTTCCTTGTTTGGTTTTGGAGACAGGAGGATGAGATCAGTAAGGAGCGACTGGGAGGCCTCAGTGTGCATCTCAGCAACTGCATCCAGCATGTTCAGCCTGTCCTGCTTGTCACGGATACGTCTGAGAAAAGAAATTGTTACGAACGCACAAAATCTTAGAATAGTGCAAGAGTAATGAAGCTGTGAACATACATCCTTTGACACTAAAGCGATGGTCTTAGGGCTTGCAATGTTGTAAACCATGAGCATAAAACGACCTGCTGGTACCGGTATTTAAAGCTATAGTCCATCATTTGCAGCCATCCGAAAAGCAATGGCGTAATTATTGTTGACAAACATACTTGGTTGAAAGATAGTAAGGGGACTAAACTCCCTGTGAAATTATTCTTCCTGGCAAGCTGTCATTTTGAAGTAATCAACGAAAGAACGACTTTCCGACGGTGCTTCTTAAGACGCACCGTAGGAAATTTAAATTAGTAGTTCGTTTTGTTATTCGGCAAAGTGCGTGCAAGCATTGGCACGACGCACACGCGCGCGCGGTTGCTATGATTTGTCGGATCAGTGTGCGACATTGCACAGCTGCAATCGGCTCAGTGAGAACGTGTCTCGGACGCTGAATTCAGGCCCAATTCAAAACATGATTCAGCAACTTTTGATTTGAAATTGAGATCCTAGAATGCTTTTTTCTCAGAATATACAGCTGAAGCTGATTTAAAACTTCATCGGGTTAGTTGTTCAGTACCCTTCTTTAGATTTTTGTGCACTTTTGTTGCTTCAAACGAACAAAACGCACAAATTACAAATGATGGACTATATCTTTAAGACCACTTTTGAATTGTGCTTGAAAATGGCTTGTCCCTCTTCTTCCCACACAAGTTCAAACAATTAATGAAAATGAGAACACTACCTGGACATGATGTATTGCATACCTGGACAGTGGCAGCTGGTACATTGGAGACACAATCTCTGCCAGTTTCTGAGCGTCAGGCACCGAGTGTAAAGTTTGAACTAGCTTCTGAAAACAATGGGTCTGTTCATGGGATCCTGTGTGTGACAAAAGGTAAAGACAATATCTCTTAAAGTTGGAAGAGATGTACTCTATATGGTTTATTTTTGACGCTTTCAATTCTTTTACTGTATCAGGATAGGGTTTAAGGGTTAGTGCAACATTTCTTTGGACACTAGACAGTTACCTAGTCTTGCTTCAAAAGCTAGTAATCAATTGTGGATCACCTAATGCTGTTGCTGTGTACTGTTTGTTACGCAGTTTCTGCCCTCCCACATGAAATATTTGGAACCAACTAGCGTCTTGGGAATTCAGCATGGGAAGGGTAACTTTTTAACCAGTTCATGCCGGGATTATTTTAACAAGAACAGAACGAGGCGATGGATTACTTTTCACTCGACCTCAAGCCAGGTGGGTTGAAGCCATAACCCTCGAGCAGCACACCAATATATCTGGCAGGCGGGTCGCTGACAGATATTTCCGGCCTCGCTCCCTGCGTCATCCATTCCGAATACTGCAAAACCTTTGCGGGTATACACGTCATCCGGTGCGGACCGGTTAAAAAGAAACTCCTAGACTTTCCAAGGGAACCAATCAACGACCTCAAAATGAGTCACATGTATATTACACTGTACAGTGCAACGGCACTCCATTATCGATAACCTAACGTCTTGGATAAAGACTAACATTTGCCAATCATTTGACCATATTTGTCTCAATAATTTCCATTGAATTGCAGGCTACATGTCATGCACCTATCGCAGTTTCTTTTTCCCTAACAGTTTTCGTGTCTTATTTTTGCCTCTGCATCATACCTTTCATAGGTGCTGTCCTCATACATGTCAAGTTGCCAGCAATCTCGTCCTTCAAGGATGCCATATCAAAGTTCAGATGGCCATCTTGCGGCTAGCATCAGAGTGAAAATGAAATATACAGCTCAGTAAGGTCTAATTCATGTAAGGATACAGAAGAAATAACAAATAAGCCACCTCTCATCCATAATTATTCTGTGTGTTTCAAAGACTTGTACAATGCAGTGCCCTTCAAGTTTCTTCCCCCATACTACCTTAATTGTGAAACACCTTGCAAAGATCTTGCTATTTCCCTTCTCATAAGTTATCACAGTTTAAGCGTAACATCAACAGGTTCCTTTTCTCAATTAAAACTCTTTATTTATTGTTAGTATTGTCAACATGTGGTAGCCCTTGGTTGTGTGGTTGGAGATTCCCATTACAAAAAAGCTTACTAATAACCAGATCTCATCAAATTCCAATTCTTAGTTAGTAGCTCTATCCAGTATGTGGGGTATTGCTTACATTTGTTCATCGGTGTGTACGCATTCATCCATACATCCCAGGTTTGTGACCAAAAGTGTGATTTCTAACACAACTAATTAAAAACTGGTCATTATCAGCATCCAGACTCCAACCACGGATCCTAGACACCAGGATAAACAACTCTGCCCAACTCCTGGTTAGACGCGTGATAACGGCCTGTACTGGTGGCAAATACCATGAATACTTTTCAACAAAGACCACTGCGCGCGGTGGCTTTCAGATTTGCAAGGCTCTGCGCCCGATCTGACCTCGACGTCTGTCAAGCCAGCGAATTATATTTTTGAATATTCATGAGTCTACGTTTTTGGTCTTTATTACTGAATTCTGATAAGTGATGACTACATAACCATGGTAATGCCGAGCACAATATTTTTAGCTTTAAGATGAACAATGAAATGTCGCTTTTGTTTCATCGGTTCGGCATCACATCTCTCTAAAACTTTTAAATAAAAGCCCCATTAAAAACGAAATTTTGGTAAACAGTGTTCTCCTCAAAATTTGATGTTTATTTCCCGGGTAAATACTTCATCTATGACGACAAAAACTGCACAATACCATCTGTTATATCCTGAAGTATTTATTTCTGAAATAATTTGGAACAATTATATCTTAAATAAGAAGTAGTTTTGCTTACAGTTTTATGAATATTTCCGTTTTAGATGTCATGCAAAAACCCAACACAATGGCACATCTGGAAAAATTCGCGATTACGCGCCAACGGGTATTAATGCCCGTTATCACGCGTCTAACCAATTAAGGCAAGTCCGCTCAGTGCATTTTGTACTGGAGCTCAGAACAGTTGTTTATCCTGGTGTCTAAGACCCCGTTCCCACTTGATCCACCAATTGGGGGATCTGATCCACCTTTTGCCAAATTGCCGGATCAGATCCCCCAATTGGTGGATCAGATCCGGCAATTGTGTGTAGTGGGAACGCTAACCGTTATAAGGTGGATCAGGATAAGATCCACCTTTTCTGATCCACCTCTGGACCAGGATACAGATCCCCCAATTGCTGAATTGGTGGATCAGATCCGGCAATTGCTGGATCACGATCAGATGGGAACGCAAAAGGTGGATCTGATCCGGCAATTTGACCTGTTAACATCCGCCCGGTGCACGAGTGGCGCGAAAATGTTGCGGTCTCATGAACGAAGAAACACGTTTTCAGGCGTGTAGCTCATGTGAACATTTCCAGCGTATACAACATGCACAATAAACAACCGCTGAACTACGCGGGGATACGGGCTAGCACCGCGCATGCAAAAGCGCACGTGGTATCCTAAAACTACACTATAGGCCTTATTTTTGTTGCGTGTTCGTCCATTACTAAACCTTTTTCATTCCTGAAATTTTACTTATTTTTCCATCCATAAATGACTCTGAGTCCGCACTCACCAAAAGACTTCACTTTGGCACAGAATCATGGAAAAGCTTACGAGTATGCGATGAGAATAGTGCCGATAACGCGGTACGTACGGAGGTGACAAATCTGAAGTATTGATTATAGAAAATTGGAAAATGATGTCGTAATACATCATGTGACCGTTTCTAACCAATGAGAAGCTTCAGAACCAGGGAATCCCTTATCGATGCATTGGTTTCTGCCGTGATGTCACACAATGAGCGGCTCTGTTAACGTTGAATTTCACCTGTTAATTTATGCACGCACGGATCCTCTACGGATCCGTGATTTATGTTGGTGAATTCGCGTAATTTTTGTCTGTGAATTCTGATAGTGCTGTTTGAAAACTGACCCATCCTGGCCTAGCATGCAACCATGCAACAATGGCACTCCCACAGAGCGCGCGTAATTCCAAACTCAGTGACCTTTCGGACCCAACATTTCCGTACGAAAAGGTGGATCAAGCATAAGTGGGAACGCGACTTGCGGTTTCGTTGCGGTAAGATAACGATCACACCAAAATGCCGGATCTTGATCCACCTTTCCAATTCAAGTGGGAACGCGGTGTAAGATCCGTGCTCCAACCGGTCTTAAACAAAGTGTTTAATACCGGCCAAGTACATTTTTCCCCATTCATAAATACCTTTTTGGTCAAATAAGTAAAATTTCTCGGTCTAATTAAAACTACATGTAGTCCCAAACCAGTCAAAAATTACACATTTCCAACAATTTTGTTCAACAATTTTACCTCATGTTTTTCAGGACACCCCTCTAGCAATATTATGGTATGTCCAGTCTCGCGAGAGTCGTAAACAACTCCTTATATGGAGATAGGAACACGCATCGCGCATACTGCGCGATGTGGCGCACAACGCAGCTGTGCCAGTGTATTGTGAATTTAGGACTATGAGATTCTGACTCACCGGTAGTACTGCGCATGCCTACGTGTGCATTTTGAACGTTCAACCAATAAAACGGTAACTAAAAGGCACTGGATTTCAAAAAAGCCAAAATTTCATGTAACACTGAAAAAGTGTACAAGACAAGCCAGCCGGGCTTTATCAACCATTTAAAACCAGCCTCGTGACGGGCTCTCGACCAATAGCAATGGGTATACTGTCTTAGGTTTTTATGAATGGTGAATAAGAGCATGTGAAAATGGCATAAGAAAGATAACTAAATTGAGTTCATAGTACCTTCCTGAAGTGAATGGAGTCAGTGACAATATCCTCGTCATCAGGTGGTCCAGTAGGTGACTGGTAGTATGACTCTCCAACAAAGGTCAGCTGTCCTTCAGAAACAGTCTGCATCTCAGGAAACTCTGAGTGTCATTCAAACAATAGAAATCAATGAATACCCTGTGTGTGGTTTGAATTGTAGTGACAAGCCATATCTCTTATGAAATATGTCAAAGACTAACCAAAACGCCTTCTCACATGTCTCAAGCCCATGAAGGGAATGTACAACCCTGTAGCCAGCGTTCCCATCAGCTCAACAATGACCAGTCATTACAAGTATGTTGGGCAACAAACTAATTTGGGACTGAGAAACATTTCTTACAACTTTTGTTTGAAAATACATCATGATGTATGTCATTTTGGTGCGCTGAATACGCTGCGCTGTGTCGAGATGTCACTTTTGGTGGACTGTTTACTGATGGATCTTTTCATCCTTTTTTTGTCAAATTTAAAAAAACAGTCCACCAAAACTGATATCTTGTAGCACAGCATATTCAGCGCACCAAAATGACATACATCATGATGTACAGTACTGTTTCGTGATGCAAAGCATTCAATCTCCCCTCCATCCCAAATGGTCGAGCCGAATGTAGAGTTGACCTGCTGAGGTCACACGAAGATCAGCGCATACGCAACATACGTAAACACATGAACATGACCACTGTATTCGGCGGATCAGCAACGCGAGGCTGGTGAGTAAAAACTCAGATTTTCCACCCAAAAAATTGTCACATGATCCAAATGTCAATCGTTCTAAAACATTTCAGAGTTAGATCAACCTGCTCAATTTTTTTGGTGGATTTGTGTTTCAGAAAGTGGAATTTCAGACAAAGGTATTTCGTCTATCAAAGGGCATTTCCAAAAGCCACAGCGTGCTGACCGACCCCGAAAATCACCATGCTAGAAGGCTGACGGAGAGAAGCCTTCTAATTCTAGAAGTAAAAATATTCCAAACATTATTTACCAATATCATCTCCTGCTTGTTCCTCCCCATAATGCCGATGCTGAAATCTGTGTCAGGGTCAGGAATGATAAAATATGAGAAAAAGCAATCAGTCTCCTTGATCAGAACTATCTCAACACATAGATTTAGGCCTATCAGTAATAATATGACAAATTTAATGTACTATTAGAAAATCCTAGTCGTATTACTCAAAGTCTAGGGCCCGTCTACAGGACTAAATGTCTGTATCCAAGGCCCTGCACATAGTAGCCTTGTTCCAGGCGGTCTCTCGGCTTTTTGTAGAAGGGAGATAATCGGGCCCTGCACCCACAATCAACGCGGTTATGTGCGTGTACCACCGACCCTTGTCCGTACGAACGGTTCGGTACTAACACAACCAGCAAGCACACACACGTGAGTACGGACTGTACGCATGGTGTAATAAGGCAGTAAATGTAGGCCTACTGTGTTCTGCGTGTGGGTGTACGTACGTACGTGTGGGGGATATACGCGCCGCGTGGCCTGTCGAACGACTGCCTTGTTGGGTCTGCAACTTCCGGGTTTAATGTCTTTCTTTACTTTATCGTCCAGTTTTGGACGAAAATGGGCGGGCTTCAGGATATGCGGGTATGCTGTGATGATTATGTAGGTTCGTCTTGGACCAATCACATGAAACAACCTTCCCAATAGTATGATTAATTCATTTTTAAGCTGACCAATCGTAAGCTTCACAAGAATCATGTGACGTCGCGCGGCATGCATAATGCATTAGTCATCATGGCGTCTTCCATGTCTTTTTAGCGAGAGCGAAATGTTCGTCACTTTTTCAACAATTTGACATTGATTCGAGTTTTTCGGCTCGTGTAATGAATCCATTTGAGTGGGCAACGATCGTCTAATGACAGCATTACCTGCAGAATTTGTTGGAGCCTTCAATACTGCTTCGGACAGACTGGGACTGAACGACTTTCACCCACAGCAACGGGCCGCCATTGCAGCGTTTCTTCGCGGATGCGACGTGTTTGTTAGCCTATCGCGGGCTGACCAATGAGAATTCAGTATACGCGGGGGTGGTACCTCATTACCGTAATAGGTTTTGCTGGGTCAACTCTAGCCCCACTAGTGTGGCCGCGGTATGCTGCGCTGAACCTCTGGCCACACACCGTGGTACCGCGCACTACTGAGGACGAAGTTTTCATAAATTTTACAGGCAGTTTCTTACATATGGTTGTATTCTATGATGTCCCATCTATCACTTCTGGGATGCTTAGGTGTAATGATGTTCAATTTTCCGAGATATTTTTGAATGTTTCTGGAGAATTATGCACCCGTGAAACGTCTGGTGATGGCAGCCATTTTGAATGTGACAAGAGAGATGACCTCAAGCTGTGACGTCGCGTTTATGCAAATTCTTGTCGAGCGAGGGCGCGAGTTGCAAATGTGACGGCTGTTTCCTGTTCCAATTAAAAATGAAAATAATACCCTGCGCATGCACTGCGCGGGCATCGATGTCGACGGCTTGGACGACGCGCGCGACACAGGAAACAGCCGTCGCATTTGCAACTCGCGCGGTCGCGCCCTCGCTCGACAAGCAATTTGCATAAACGCGACGTCACAGCTTGAGGTCATCTCTTGTCACATTCAAAATGGCTGCCATCACCAGACGTTTCACGAGTGCATATGGGCTCCAGAAAGATTCAAGAATATCTCGGAAAATTGAACATCATTACACCCAAGCATCCCAGAAGTGATAGTTGGGACATCGTAGAATACAACCATATGTAAGAAATTCCCTGCAAATTTTATGAAAACGTCCTCAGTAGTGCGCGGACCACGGTGTGTGGCCTTGGGTTCAGCGCAGCATACCGACGGCCACACTAGTGGGGCTAGGTCAACTCAAAACCATCAAGGCGTTGGGTTACGCAGACTAGCTCATGCATGTACTGTGTGTGCATGGCTGTTGAGCATAGCCTTGCTGTATAGTACAGGCATTATGTGAAAAATTAAGGGGTAACCTCAAACAAATTGCAACAGAAACCATTTAAAAAGGTTATTACTCAGAAAAATCTCCTCTATAACATATTAAAAGTCTTAAGAAATCCGAGTGGTGGAAAGTAGTTTTCTAATGTGTTTCTTAAACACACCCAGTACCACTTTTTTGCTACTTTATAATGGAATATTTAGTGATGCTGCAACAATATATTTAATACTAAACACAGAGAGTTGATCTTGTTTTATTATTGAGACGCCCATTGACTTCAGAAAAGATCTGTAGATGACTTATATTCATTTATTATGCTGTAATATATATATATACTATCTGCAATATGATATATATGAATCTATATATATATGTATATAGTTAAATATCAAAATAGCGCGTTTACATCACTTTTAAAATTACATGGCAAGTTTCTTGACTATCTAATTAGCACTAATCGATGTTTGCACTGATGAACATCAACTTAAACATAGTCAAATTACTTAACATATATATGTCACTTCCAAATATTACAAGTGAAATGTTACTTGAACAGTGACGAAGACAGTAAATTAAAAAAGGAAACTGATGTTACTTCTAAGCAGCTTTCTTGTGAAACCCTTACACAGCTGCTGAAACAACTTGAAGGAAAAAAAAAATGAAAATTACATAATTATAAACAAACAACTGGTAATGAATAAGTTTCATAATGCATAACCCAATTTATTGAAAATAGCAATGTTCAGTGGTTTGCTATACTACTTAGGTGGGAGGTAGTACAGGCAAAATACTTCATTTTTTGAGTGAACCTCAAACAAATTGCAACAGAATTTATTTTTTTCACCACAGTGCATTTCTATAAGGTCCCTAAATTGACATACTAAAAGTCTTTAAAAATCCAGGTGGTGGAAATATGCCTAATTTGCATGAATCAAAAATGGCCGCATATTTTAGGACTTTCGCACTGATTTGGTCATATTTCATATACTAGGTAGCTTTTTGAGGTATTTTAAACAATAATTTTAGTCCTTTTACATTGATTTACTCATTATTCTAGACCTTGGTAAGTTTCAATATCCTTTGTTTCCCAAATTTGCAATATTCCGATAATAATTTGCATAAATGCCATTTATTAATTTGCATAGATTAAAGTTAAGATTATGGCTGTCATGTGTGGACATGTCACAATTAAATTTTCCCTGATTATCCAAGTTCAGTCATGTACATAAATTAATTTCACACCATGGTGCATTGCTATAAGGTTCCTTAAAAAAGGAAAGAAATCCAAGTGGTGGAAATGTGCCTAATTTGCATAAATTCAAAATGGCCACTAATTACATGATTTTTGATTTGGCCATAACTCTTGTCCTGCATTGCTTTTTGGAGTACTTTGAACAACAATTTGTCCTTTGACATTGATTTCATCATCATTCCAGTCCAAGGTACCTTTTGAGATTCCATTGTTCCAATGGAGTATAATATTTTTTTGTTAGGTTTCTAGCTCTTGTCAAAGTTGGTATAAGTGTTGGGAAATGTGATATCCCTGTGTCGCAGAGCAAACCCTTGCGCCGCTCTACTCAGACCAAAAATCAAGGAATAACTCAAGAGAACAGAGGATTCAACACAGGAGTTACAAATCACAAAAATCAAATTATATATTACGGAAAATAAATAAACCAAAAACTGCAAAACTCAATCCGAAAATACGGATGGGTGCAAGCCCGGAATTGGTATGCAACAAAGGAAAAAGGAATTACGATTTGCATAATTCACCGAGCACCAACCTCCGAAGTTACATAACACTTTACGACCGTAAAAAAAAAGTGATTGATAAATCAACTCAGAAAATGAAAGGAATAATTTTAACAGTCTTGTGACACCCTGTACATAAACACATTTCAGGGACAAAAATCCCTACTTTAAATCGACTAGTACACTGCATAGGGATATCACATTTTGCAACACGTATGC
Source organism: Patiria miniata (assembly GCF_015706575.1). Taxonomy (NCBI): domain Eukaryota; kingdom Metazoa; phylum Echinodermata; class Asteroidea; order Valvatida; family Asterinidae; genus Patiria; species Patiria miniata. The sequence goes on along the minus strand of NW_024037047.1, from coordinate 35,129,836 downwards.
CAACTTTGAGATGAGCCAAAAACCGAACAAAAAATATTGTTCCCAATTGTTTGATATTTTGTAGCGAACATCTTGGGGTTTAATTTTTATCCAAGTTTGTCTCAATGTCGGGTGATCCACTAGGCTAAATTCAAGGTCAAATTAAAGGTCAAAATGTCATTATACTTCAAATAACCCCGACATAAAAAAAACAATGGTAAATTTGGATTTCTCATGATGTAACCTTTCAAAAGAAATTAAGATTAACAAATTTGGCTTACAGATTATAGAAATATGGTCATTTAAAAATGGCAGCAATGCCCATTTTGACTAAAATTGCCTGGGCGGTAGCGCGAAAACTGTTTGTCCGATGGTGCTAAAACTTAAAAGTTCGGCTTTTCAGCCGAAATTACCCCATCAACTAAATATGATCCAATTTGAAGAGGTTGGGGTTTCAAATTTAAAAGGTTTTTTTTGGGGGGGGGTGATTTGACACTGAATGGCCCCAATGTCAAATGACAAAATGTTGTTTAAAGTATCCCGAAAAGCAACTTAGGACGAGAGTTATTACTAGATAGCATTTTATGTCGTATTTTTGGCCACTGCATTTTTCTTTGCTAAAGAAGGAACGTTTCTCATATTTGGATAGACTTTACCTTCCTAAGCTGGAAATCCATTGGTAACATTTTTTCTATCTACCATGTGGCGGTCATCTTGGAATTCAAAATGGCCGCCATTTCGGGCCTAATTTGTAATACTTCGGACCTAATTGTCATAAGAAGTTCAGTTTGGTTGCAAACCCCATGTTTTTGATACCAATTAACCCAAGAAAATCATTGTTGATGGGATATACTCCCAGTGGAGTACCTCCATCAACAATGATTAACTTCGGTTCCTTGGTATATGCAGTTTGCCACCAAAATGGACTTCATACGACATTCAGGTGCCACCTTATTATTTAAATGAAATCCAAGATGGCCGCTATTTTTGAATACCCAATATGGCTGCCATCCATTTGGGATGCCTAAATGTGTTAATTGGATTCCTTGGTATCAAATTTATGGAGTTTGCCACCAATAGTGACTTCATACGACATTCAAGTCCAAAATTAATATGCAAATAGTTCAGAATGGCGGCAATTATGAAATATCCAAGATGGCTGCCATCAACTGTAAGTACCCCATCCACAGTGATTTACTTGAGTTCATTCAAATACATGGACTTCATAGGACATTCAGGTGCAATGTTATTATAAATGAAGATGGCGGCTATTTTGGGGTTTGCCATCAAAATGAACTTCATGTGACAATCAAGTCCGAAGTTATGATACAAATTAGGCTCGAACTGGCGGCCATTTTGAAATCCAAGATGGCCGCCACATGGTAGCTGGGAAAAAATGTCTCCAATGCATTTCCGGCTTAGGGAGGTAAACTCTTTCCAAATATGGCAAAAATTCCTTCTTAAACAAAAAAAAGCAAAAGTACATAACGGCTTATATACTATTATGGCCGCAAATCATATGAAAATCGTGTAATTAGCGGCCTTTTGAATTTATGCAAATTAGGCATATTTCCACCACTTGGATTTTTAACAACTTTTTTAGGGACCTTATAGCAATGCACTGTGTTGTGAAATTTGACTTGGATCATCAGGGAAAATTCAATTGGTACATGTCCACACATGGCATCCATTATTTTAACTTTAATTTAGGGAAATTGATATACGGCATTTATGCAAATTATACGGCATTTGGAAAATTTCGGAAACATAGGGATCTTGGAAGTTACCTAGGTCTAGAATAATGAGTAAATCAATGTAAAAGGACTAAAACTGTTGTTTAAATTACCTCCAAAATCTACCTAGTATGAGAAATATGACCAAATCAATGCGAAAGTCCTAACATATGCGGCCATTTTGGATTTATGCAAATTAGGCATATTTCCACCACCTTGATTTCTTAAGACTTTTAGTATGTCATTTTAGGGACCTTATGGAAATGCACTGTGGTGAAAAAAATTCTGTTGCAATTTGTTTGAGGTCAAACCTTATATTGCCTGTACTAGTATGGTACAAGTTACTTTCTCACTAGCAGCGTACGGGCATCGATATGTGCACGCAATTATGCCTTGCCAAGTTGATTAGGGATTTTCTTATTGACGATTTTTTTTTTATCGGCGAATCGATAAGCCCAACGCCTTGGTCAAGGCTATGCACATAGCTAAACTCCGTGCTGAAACTCCGTGCTGAAGCACAGACAGCGTTTAGGTTTAGTCCAGTGCGTAACTAGCCCCATAAATGTGGCCTATTTACTGGACTGCCTCCGTAAACATAGGCCACACATCCACATGTACAAAAATCGTGTCGACTTTGCCAAATTTTGATTTTCACATTTAGGCTTACTTTGTAGGGTTTTTTTGCTTTAGAAGCATTCTCACCCTCTATATAGGGTAATCAGAAAGTGCTGCCTTTTTCAGATGTATATTTTTTGTGAAATTTCCAGATTCATTTTTTACACGTTTGCGTATCAAAATTTCAACATGAAATTTCACAAAAATTAGACATCTGAAAAAGGCAGCACTTTCTGACTAGCCTATAAAGAGGGTGAGTATGCTTCTAAAGCAAAAAAATCCTACAAACTAAGCCTAAATGTGAAAATCAAAATTTGGCAAAGTCGACACGATTTTTGTACATGTGGATGTGTGGCCTATGTTTACGGAGGCAGTCCAGTAAATAGGCCACATTTATGGGGCTAGTGCGTAACATGCATGATGGGGCCGGGCTACACCACGTACATTCTGACACTGTGACAGCAGTCATAGAGCAAGGGCCTACTGACCTTTTGTGATGGGGGTGAGGAAGTAAAATCTTTCCCGTTTATGCAGAATGAAGCACATGTCCAATCTAGTTAAATCAGTGAGATAGTTCGTAACCGATCATGTATTAAACTTGACACAACAAGCATGACAAAATACGTTGTTTTGATCAACAAGCATGCAGTGTGTCAACTTCAAAGTTTTCCGCTATTAAGTTCTACACCTAGACGCTTAAGTATGATTTATTCGCGTGGAGAATTCAGGAGCCAGACTAGACTAAACACCTTTCTTTATTAGAGGGCGGCAAACTGTTTTATCGGTGGCCGGCTGATGTACCGTCGGGAAACACAGATCATCAATAAAGTTGATCTGAATGTGGATCAGTGCTTTGGTTAAAAAATGATACTTACGAAAGGTTATCCTCTTCTTTCGCGAAATTCTTTGAAATTACGAGATAAAAGTAGGCCCTACATAAAAGGACATTGCGCGAAATTTTCAAAGTCTGTATGAATGCCGAAGTGATTATTTATTTATGTATTTTTGGCAAATACAAACAAACAGTATACATGTACAGTGGTACTGACATACACAAATGAACGTATTACATGTAAATACAAAGCCAAGGGTGACCCATAAAGCTGTTTATAAAAAGGCTTGTTTCCATCGGGGTCCTTGAAAACACTAACACAAACAAACATATTAACGTACATTATAAAAAGTTCAATTACACAGAAAATAACAAAGAGTGATCATTAAAACAATGATCAGTAAAAACTCATCTGCTTAAAAAAAATACTGAGAAGAGAGCTGTTCCTTCACTGCCCTTTTCAATTGAGGATGATTGTTGGAACATTTGATGCTGTTGGGAAGTAATTCCTTTCATGAATTCCGGTATAAAAAAATGTACTGCACACCGGCTCTTTTATTCTTGGAACAACAAAATTGGTGGAACTGCCCCTAGTAGAATAATTAATGCATAGCTGAAACCTTCCCAAATTTATGACAAAGGCAGTCAGGTGCCATTTCATGAACAAATGATTCAGTTTCACAAGACCCCCTTGATGTTTTTCTTAATCATTTCCTAAACATTAATTGGATAAAGTTTTGTAAGCCCTCATAAATGATCGAAATTGAATTATACAGTTTCTTTAAATACCCTTCCTATAAAAAAATACCGAAAGAAAAATCGAAAATGGCGACGGTAATAAAAATGGAATGTTAGTGGGCAGGAAATAGTGAATATAAACATCCTACCCTGGTGCTGATTCTTTCGGAGCGTCAAAGTGGTCGAGTATCTTGACCATGGATGGGAGCTGCATAGCTGGGTGGTAGTGAATCTCCTGAATAAGACAGTGAATGTTGTTAGTTGGGCTCCCTAAAAAAAAACTGGGCTTCTGTATGCTGAGATCACCCCTTCTCTACCAATTCAACATTTGTTTTTACTGACGAATGTTTGAACTTCTTTTTCAAACATTACTTATTTTCTGCTTTACTATACTTTCTGTTGTTATTTTGTTAGGTGGACGATCAATATCTTGCAGCTATTGCATCCGGTGAAACATAATGTGAACATTTTGTACTCAATTTAAAAACATGTTATTTTGTGTTTTGGGGGAGAAACGTCAACAAACTAGACGCACCCCCCCCCCCCTCCCCAGGTACGAGTGAGTACATGTACCTTTTGGTGTTTGGATTTGCCGTAAGGTATTGGATGAGTCCGTCTAGTTTTGGTGAAGACAATGATGCCATCGTTGCCAGGAGCCATCTGAGCTGTGTAGGACGACTCGTGCTGACCCTCATGACCTGTCTCATTGCAGTCGTAGCTCCAGTCGCTTCCCAACACCTGTTTATTTAATTGATGAAATTGAATGGTTTGAAAGAATGTGCTTGCTGTCAACAAACATATTTGACGTATTTAGGTGTAGCTATTATCATGGGTGTCGCGAGAGGGGCAAGGGGCCGGTGTTTGCCCCCCCCCCCGACAAGAATAAAAAAGAAAGAAAGAAAAAGAGGCGCGAAATCATATTGTTGTTAATTTAATTGGTTGGGAGGGGGATGTCCCTGCCCACCCTTGAAAAAAAATGATCAATCAGGAAAATGCTGGAAAATATAGGGATTTTGTGGGGAAAAGTTTCTTTGCCCCCTCCAGAAAAGTTATTGGCGACGCCCATGGCTATTATTGATTAAAAAACCCTTATGTTTTTGTGTGTTTCCATATCTCTGTCAAGGGTTCCCTTACACACTTTTCAGTGAATATGGAGGTATGGAAAGGGTATGGGGGCAGGGAAAACTTATATTTTGTTTATTTAATGTTTTCTTAAGGAAACGAAAGTGTTAGTATCGTATATGAGTTTGGGGACAGCACCAGAGTTGTTTACATGATCATGATTCGGTGTAGCGTAAATATCCGACTCCATGAAATATGGACTCATTGGTAGTATTGCGCATGCGTAAGTATGAAAATAGCCTATAGGTCTATATATAGGAGAGTGACTTGTCACGTGTGAGGGATCAACCAATAATTGGGAAAAGGAGTCCGATTTTCATAGGAGTCGGACTTTCATATGAGACCGGAATGCAATAAGTGCAACTGATTATAACTGGCATATAAGTTTACATGTTCTCTTCAATTTCTCTCATGTACCTTGTCTTGTGGAGGATGTTGCAGGTTAGCTGCCAACAGGCTGACCAGACCTTTCTTGACACCTATCACGTGATCATCCTGGTCACGTGGGAAATATATCTGGCCAATCGCTCCATTCTCGCTGATGTCAAATGAAAACCTACACAAGAGAGTTTAGATGCACGCAATAAACGATTTCAGCCACGCCCTCCCCAATTGTAAACTATTTGTTGATGTGATGAACAGTTTTAGTTGCGGACGAGTACGTGGGAGATTACAGTTGAAGCAGCAAACAAATTAATTGCATTTGTAGTGCGTTCATTGCACTCTTCCAACGGTTCTTCGCGTTGGTCTAGAGATTTGCATTTGGTCTTTGAATTATTTCTGTAGGTGCGCAAAAGCGATTATGTTTCTGACAAACTGATGTACGACGTCATTGCGTCCATTATACTCTTTTGTTATACTTTCGAACCCAATTCTTTGAGTGTAGCGCACTAGTGAAACCGCAACGTAGGGAACTTTTCTATGCCTGTTTTGCAACCAAACTTTGAAAACTCGAAACAGAAATTCGACTTGTGCTCGTTTTGTTTATTTCCGTAGGCCTATGTTTATTCATCTAAGTTTACACGGTTATGCTTTCTGAAAGTATCCGGGCAATTTTTTTGTCTTTCTTTTTTGCCATCTTGCCCATAGGCACATGTTCACGACTCTAAAAATTTACACAGGGTGGGAGATGTAGTTCCTTGGCCCTCGGCCAAATGAAAGCACTCTTGTTCTTGATGATATCCGCCCAAATGTCAGTACAGTGTTTGGTCGTTCTGAAAGTGACGTATAGTCCGGTGGAGGGGTTTAGAAATTTTAAAGATGTATTTTTGTGTAATTTGTAAATCTTTGCTATAGGTGTCGGGATCGTCAAACCATAAGGTACATGTTTAACGAACAAAAGACACACGGTCCAATGTCTCTTTAACGAGTTGGACTTCCAACAGTTTTAGTTTTCGATTTGTATGTTTTGTTTGAATATTACAAACGTGTTTGTTTGTTTTTTCAATCTGGTCGAACCAGCTTCGAAAAAGAAGCCCTTTTTAGTTTCATTTTTGAAACGGGAGCGCAAAAGAAAAAAATTCAGTTTTCCGCCCTAGGGAAACTAAATGTCAAGCCACAAAGTACCCAAAATTTGTAAAGTAATTTATACACATAATCGTGAAAATAAGCAGATGTTTCTTGCGCTGCTTTATTAAGAAGTGGATAACTTTTATATTGCTTGCCATCAGTTCTTCATCAAGCTTTGCATGCCGACAAGCGACATATGCAGGGCTCAGAATGAAAACTTACCAGTCAGTAAAATCTCTCTCCTCGCTTAGATGAACTGAAAAGAAACAATTTAGTGACACTCAAATTAAATCGGAGAAGACATATACCAACAAATATATTTTTCTAAGATTATGTGGGCATCTTCAATGATGCTGACGTAAAAGTTCTCGTTCAATTCACAAATACATTTAAGTTCCTGCGGTCAAAGATTTGGTTGAAAAATGTGGCATTTTTTAACACTGACATCGACGTCTTATTAGGTCTTTATAAGTAACAGTAAGTAAGGTCTGTCCCGAGCCAATAATGGTCCAATCAGGCCGGCGTTATCTCCGGTTTCAGTGGCATGAAACGACTGAAAATATCTGTACCGGTCCCCCTGGAGGTGATGCTAGTCCATCGCAGGTTACTCCCCAACTAATGCCAGTACCCATATATACTCCTGGGTGGAGTGAGGCAAGTGGGGGAGAAGTGGCTTGCCCAATGACACAACGTATGGCCAGCAGCTGGATTCGAACCCCTGACCCTCTGATTATGAGTCACAACCCTAACTGCTAGGCCACACCTCCCCAATAATTATTATATAAGTATGTTGTAAGAAATTTTATGTAGGTCAAAATCATCTGTTAAAAATGCTCTTCACTTGCAATGGTAAATGTTACGATTTTGAGAAGATGACCTTTAAATGTGTCTTCATTTGAACTATTCTCACAAAAATCTGTATCATCTAACATTGTTTGATATGTCGGTTGTTGAAATAAAGTACAAAAAAACAGACCTTATGTTGTCCGATATATCACGGATCGAGGTTATAAAATAGAAGATATAATGTCCATAACTGTTCATGCTCTGCATGGAATTCGATTTTGTTCTAACGAATTTTGACAAAATAATGAGTATTTAACGAAAGAACGTCGGTATGTCGGTCTAGAACCTTCACACAGCTCAATAATGACACTCAAATCTGCATTTGATAAAATTTCTTATTTAGACAACGCACAGTCGTTTTTTTTTTACTTCTTTCTTACACAAATTTCATAAAAACCTCACTCTTTCTCTACGTGCATCTGTCTTGGGACTTAACCCAATGCAATCAATCCTCTTTATTGATTACCATTATGGCTTCTAATTATATTCAATCACAGTTGCTTAATATACTGTGAAAAAAACAGTTTGGGGACTTTCCAGACTCTTGAAATATTATAGGGGTACTGTTCGAGCTCTTTATTCCGTGAAATGGTTTGTTTACTGTCGCCTTAGCAACGTGTAAATGTCGCCTTAGCAACGTGTAAACAGAGACCTCCGAACAACGGGAAATGCACAATAAGACTGCTTTCCCCTGTAGCATATAATAGTATGACCTATGGAAGGTGCGCCAAGTCGTTTTGGCGACATTTGAATTCAGTCATTCTTTCGCCTGAGGGTGAAGCCGGAAACTCCGGAGAAAAAATGAATGCGTGGGATCCCATGCGTTTAAGACCTTGTAAATATAGAATTAACAAGAACCCTGGAGACAAAAAATCACAATTCACTGTAGGCGGGTCACATGCTCCGTCAAAAACAAACTTTAATGGAATCAATCCTGGGTGGTTTTTTTTTGGTACCTCGTTCCTCCTGGCTGGTTACGACCACCGAGTGAACCCGGAGGTAAATCTCCTGAAGCTCGTTGCTACTGTTGGAACTTTTCACCAACACGAAGCCAATCTATGATGACATTAAAATATAAACAGCATAAGTTAATTGTGAATAAAGCCTGTAGTTCCATCTCATCAGAAATTTAAGCTTTTTTCTTCATCTAGCAGGGTACAAAGTTTGATTAGTGTGAAAAAAGGTCAACAACTTTGAGTTTACCGCAGTGCAGCGCTATACAGGGTGAGTCAAAAAAAAGCGGAACCCAAACCCCCCCCCCAAAAAAAAAGTTTCATTTTTAAACAAAAAATATGTAGCGCCAAAAATAATAATGACTGGAAAGCCAATTTCAGAAACTACTTTTAAATGGAAAAAAATTGCTGAAATTGCTCAATCCGTTCAAAGAATGTCACCATTTAAACACACTGACCCTAAAACCTGTTTCGTCCAAAAAGTAAGTTATTGTGTGTCTGACTGTTTGGAACAACAAAGAAGATGACACAGAATACTTGTTTCAACAACTGTCGACAACTGTAGAACACAATATCTTTATTTACAATCCTGCTTAGGCAAACAATATGATTTATAAAATCCATTTTTATTTAACAAAAAAACGGGCCTTCAAAATGACTCCGTGAATATTCGTAACATTTAAACTGAGGTTTTATCGCTGGTGATGTTTGAACACAATTGTAGCAACGAATCTTGAAATCGCATTTTTTGGCGAAGGACGTTTTAGGGTCATTGTGTTTAAATGGTGATACAATTTGAAGGGATTGAGCAATTTAAATATTTTATCATCTAAAAGTAGTTTATAAAATTGGATTTCTAGTCATTATTGGTTTTGGTGCTACTTTCTTTAAATATGAAATATATTTTTAGAGGTTTGGGTTCCGCTATTTTTGACTCACCCAGTAGTGAAGCTCTGCGAAGTTAAAATAACCACCATTTCCTGACAGGAAAATCAGGCCTACTTTTCCTTTCCATGGAGCACTATACTTTGCAGCAGTTTAAGTTTGCTTTAAGGTCACGCACTCGAATTTCCTCTTATAAGAGAAACTGTTTTCTTTGGGGACTTTCATGCGGCGGCCCAACTACAGCCCGCATGAAAGTCCTTATGCGCAAGGCGCAATGATGTTGCTTCTTTATAAGAACAAGGCCGGGTTTTCAAAAGTCAACTTGGGCGTGCAAATCATTGAAATCTTCAAGAGCCTGGAGATTTGTTGCAATTGTAATTACTGGGGGAAAAAAAAGTACAGTACAAAATTTAGACTTAAAAGTCAGTTCAATTCGATGCTCCAACGTTGTCAAATGTGCGATAAAGAATGATAGAGATAGAGTACTGCAAAAACCAAAACAAACAATCAAACTTACAAACAAACGAACCAAAACAACGACATCAAACCATCGAATAAACATCATCATTCTTTTTCAATAGGCAGAGAAGATATCAAACAAATTCCTGTGGCGTTTGAAAACGAGTTCATATGAAAGTAAGAAAATCGCAGTCCACGTGGAGAGATAGAAAAAAACCCAGAATGTTTGGCTGCTTCCCTGCATCGTGTAATCGAAGACTTTTGCCTATCCCAATCCTTAATGATTTAGAGAAACAGACGATTGTGCACAGGACGGAAACTCTGAATAACAAATTACCACGTATTAAAGTGCGTGACTTTTTGTTTACTCAAGTTGAATGGTCTCGATACCTTAGACTCGGCCTGCAGCGTCCGAACCATCTTCAGTTCCGTGGAGGAATGGAAGGTGTAGATGTACTCGGTGTCCGGTTTGAACCGGATGAAACTGGCAAGGACCGGACTGATCCAGCTGGTGCTTATGGAGAGTACCAGAGCTAGCTTCAGCATGGTGACACCAAACCGAAGATTGGTCCTCCCTGCCTGCAAGGCCATCTTGGTGGATGGCCTGCTTCGGCAGCAGAAAATCCGAATTTAAATATTTAAAGTTCTGAAATTAAAGAGAAAAGACAAATCTTGAAAGTGAAAAACTACAACCCAGTGATCACTTTCGAGATAGAATGAAGTCCATTTGGAGCTCGCATAAGGCCCCCTCAAGGCAAAAGGGTGTAACTTCAATCTTGGCCTTTTTGAGATAAAGTCACTTCTGGGGTTATTTGGGGCGCTGTTTTCCTTCAACGAACCCTCAAGTCCATATGTCCTTCCTTTTCAGGCGTGTTTCGTGCAAAATTGTGAATGTTTGGTTCAGTTTCTTTGACAAAAGTGCGTATGTTGAGATATATTCTGGGTTTTTTTGCTACATGTGACCTGATGTCAAAAGGGCATAAAAGATACATCCTTTTGCCTTGTTATGTATACGTTATACCATCGTGGAAGTGCACTTATAGTGCATTTGGATATGCTTTCTCAAGATTCATCCTTTTGCCAAAATAACCCTTTTTATTATATTTGTTATACTTCATGGAAAAAAATGGCGCAACTTTCTGGTTAAAAATTGCCTTTTCAAAAACTCAATAAGGACAAGAATCTGACATTTCTAATGTATGTTTATTCACAACTCGTGGTAGAAACATTGGTTTGATTTGTGGTAAAATAAAAAAACAGAGGACCTTGAAATTTGACACTGATTTTTCTCGAAATGCTCTTTTTTTTCCTCCAAGTTATACCCTTTTGCCTATAGGGTTCTAATCGTAATAACATGAATAGAAAGTCACAATCACAGTAATTTCCCCTGAATTTCCTTGATCTGAAAGCCTACGGTACCGAAAGGGAGAGGCGCAAGGTCATGGCGAGCCATTCGCAGAAAATGAAACAAAAAGTGAACTACGAAAAACTCGATCGTCTTCTCCGTAATGAAGTAATTGGTTGAATCAAGGAAATACTTATTAGTCAGACGAGTAGAATAATGGCTTCCGAAGTGGATAACGCAACTTTCGTTGGGTAGACGGGTTCCTGCCCCATGAGAATCCAGGGACGGGAAATTATAGTCTACTCACAAGGCGCAAAACTGTGGCGGATCCAGGATTTAAGAAGTCGACGGGTGAAGATGTAAGACTCCAAGGTTTTATTGGGTGGGGGGGGGGGTAGAAGAGGCGTTGCAGTTATAAGACTAAAGGCTTGAATCAATTAATCGAGATTTTCAATAACGCGTGTAACTTTATTCAGGGAACCTTGCAAGGGTTATGCCTATAATTAACGTTGGTAAGTCGTGGGGCGGGGCCGGGGCGGAGGGGGGGGGGGGTGGTTGGCCACTTAACCACACAAACTCCCGCCTGGATCCGAGCCTGTTATATAGCCCAACATTAAGCCATATTTTTTTCAGGGGCCCAATAAAGGAATTTTTGTCGTATCCAAGTTGGTGAAGAATACGGACAATAAACCTACACATGTAGCAATAGGTGAAGAAAAGGGGGCCGCCCGATAGTCCGAAGGTCCGATAGTCCGAAGGTTCTTTAGTCCGAAGGTTCGATAGTCCGAATGCACAAAATGCCCATAAGAGGGGGTTTGTTAGTCCGAATGCACAAAATGCCCATAAGAGGGGGTTTGTTAGTCCGAAAATGAAATAAGGTTCGTTAATCCGAACATTTGATGCAATAGTCCGAAGGTTCATTAATCCGAAGGTTCATTTATCCGACGGTTCGATAGTCCGAATTTGGAATAAGGTTAATCAGTCCGAAGGTTCAATAGTCCGAAACGAAAATAATCAATAGTTCAATAGTCCGAAGGTTCATTATTCCGAATTGACAATAAGTTTCGATAGTCCGAAAAGACTATAAGGTCCGATAGTCCGACTCGGCAATACGGTCCGATAGTCCGAATCGACAATAAGGTCCGATAGTCCGAAGTGTCATACTGACGAACCGTATTGCCCATTCAGACTATCGAACCTTATTCTCAATTCGGACTATCGAACCTTATTGTCAATTCGGACTATCGAACCCTACCGTATATTCGGAATATCGAACCTTATCATCTATTCGGACTATCGAACCTGATTGTCGATTCGGACTATCGAAGCTTCGGATTAATTAACCTTATTCTATTTTCGGACTAATGGGCCCTTCGGACTATCGAACCCTCGGATTATCGAACCTTTGGACCATTGCACCTTCGGAATATTAAACCTTCGGACTAATGACCCTTCGGACTATCGAACCTTCGGACTATCGAACCTTCGGACTATCGGGCTGTAACCAAGAAAAGGACACCTCTGGATAGCCATTACATAGTAAAGATTCTTCGAGAAATAGAACATAATACAGAAACTAAAGAGGACTACACGTAAAATCAACTACAATACATTCCCTCAATGAGCAGGATTGTAAACATTGGAAATGCCACATAACATTTGACATTTCGGAATACGTGACATTTTAAACCAACCAAAATCTAATTCGTGTGATGGTCTTCTTACCTTCGCTGCTTCTTACAAATCGCTGCTTTCAACGACGACGAATGAGAAGGACAACAAGGAAAATGGCCTGTATTTTTACAAATAAAGTTCGAGTCAAAAAAAGGAAACCCAAAGTCAGGACCATTATTCAAATGAAGTTGTACATGTAGCATTTTTAAAATCTAGCATATGAAAGCCCAAGTAATAACCTTTCTTTTAGTACAAGAATCATTCAAATCACTTTGGTACTTTTCAAGTTACGGAATTTTAAACACAAACACCGTTTTAAAGTTCTGTCCACGGATCACGAAAAAGGTCAGTGTTCTTGCAGCAAAACGAAAACAATTCATGTACATCCCTATGTGAATAATATTCGTTTTGCTGAAAGGACACTTAGCTTTTTTGTGATCCGTGGACAGAACCCCGTTTAAAATTCCGTAACTTGAAAAGTACATGAGTGATTTGAATGACTCTTGTACTAAAAGAAAGCTTATTGATTGGGTTTTTTTAATGCTATATTTTGAAAAAGCTACATGCAGAACTTCATTGCAAAAATGGTCATGTCATTTGGGTTTCCTCTTGTTTTACTCACCCTTTACAAACTCAGGAGGCAAAGCGGTACATGTACTTACAAGTTCTCTCAATAAAACCACTTCTACTGTACAAAGAATATGTCGCGGTCAATTTACTGTGAAAGTGAAAGATGTATCATTATTAAGGAAGTGCTCTGAACAGGCAGAAACACGTGAGCTATCACCACATCGGGATGTAGTAAAACATCTATGAAACAAGTACATGTAGGGTGAATTACCCGGATGATTCCACTTCCATACAATGTCAGTGACATCCGATACCACTAGTCAAAACAAACTGTTCATCACGTTTTAATGATTATTACGCACTGGTAACAGTGACAGGCAGAAAGTTAAAGCGCACAAACTGGTTAAACTCGTTCGCACAATTCTTTAAAACTGACGGCACGTCTTCGAAGTTCGTCTGCGCTCCAAACTAGTCATTTTAACTAAAGGCTGCAAGAATCGATCAGCGAATAGACTCCATGTCAGTAAGTACTGAATCAGTTTTAAGAATGCTTCCTTCATTGATGAACAAATCTTTAAAAAATGTGAACGACTTACGATTCGATCCTATAACAGCATATTTTAGAATGAATCTGGTAGGACGTACGGTCAGCTCCTTGAGTTAACTTTTACGATTTTTGTACATTATGGCACTGCAATCGATAGCACTATCACCTATATTCATTGCTTACAAATCTATAACTTGGTTTACGGCCCCAATTTGGTAGAAACGTTGAGGGGTCTATTTTGTTTTTCCTGGAGCTATTACTTCGGGGTATACAGTATCGTCACGAGAGTGGAACGGACATCTTTTATTCTTGTCTGCAACATAAGAAAACATAGATCTGTGCGTCGATTTGAGAGACAGCATGAGGTTAGTTTTGTTGATTTGGATGTTTATTACGTACAGGGTAAGTTAAAAAACAAAGCGGAACCCAAACCCCCAAAATATATTTCATGTAAACATATATGTAGCACCAAAAATAATAGTGACTGGAAATCCAATTTCATAAACTACTTTTAGATGAAATAAAATATTGAAATTGCTCAATCCGTTCAAATAATATCACCATTTAAACACAATAACCCTTAAACCTGTTTCGTCCAACCCCCCCCCCCCCCCCCCACCCCAAAGGAATTTATCGTGTGTTCTGACTGTTTGGAACAACAAAGAAAATGACACAGAAAACTTGTGTCAACGGCAACTGTAGTACACAATATATTTGTGAACAACCCTGCTTTGGCAAACTTTTTTTTTTTTAAAGACGGGCCTTCAAAAGGACTTTTACTTTTAAACTGAGGTTTTATCGCTGGTGATGTTTGAAGACAATTGTGACGAGGATTCTTGAAATAGTATTTTTGGACAAAAGAGGTTTTAGGGTCATCTAAGCGTAGTTTATGAACTTGGATTTACAGTCATAATTATTTTTGGTGCTACATACTTTTTTGAATATGAAATACATTTTGGGTGTTTGGGTTCCGCTTTTTTTTACTCACTCTGCATAATGCCGTATAGGGAATACGTAACGATGACGCCAAACAGTCATTATAAGTGAAGAAAATAAGAAAAAGAAAGAAGCTTCTTTAATCAAAGCATGCAAATGTATGTATACTATTATGTGAAGGAGTAAAGGACAAACAATTGCCATTTCCGGCAATGTGCTGAACAGCGGAAAAACCAAAACTACAATCTCTTTATGTTCCGCATGGCAGATATAAATAAATACCTTGGGAAATCGAGGGAAATTCAGCCTAATTCAGCCGACGCGATGCCCCTAACTCTGCCCTGGTTACACGGGCCACAACAGTAAACAGTCTTTTGTAAACATCGCCTTATTTAAACTAATCTCCACGAGTTTTTAGGCAAGAATTCTATTACTCCATCACAATTTTGGCGTACGTGCGGTATGAACACTTGTTCATGGTTCACATTGAATATGAAGTCTGATGCCTAAAGATGCACAACAATAAATTAACACAAAAGCTAGTAATGCAAATATTGACTTTTTTCCGAAAGGTAAAGTTAAACTTATGAGATGCAATGTGCACCCCCCCCCCCTATCCTCCGCCATGGTCTATAATTTTTGAGCAAATTCACTGATTAATTATGCAAGACAACCGCATCTTGACCGCTAGATTTTGACCAATCAGCGGGCGCTTTCTATATCGGGTCTTCGGTCATTCACCCGTTGTCGCATCGAGACATACATAACGGATAAAAAAAAACCTCAGTAGACAGAGCAACAAGGGCTGTGGTCACGCGCTCTGTATTATGTTACGCAATACGCCCCGGCCGTTGTTGTACATGTATTATAAAACACTGCAGTCAAATCGACCAATCACACATTTAGTCCTGATTTGGGAATGAAATGACGTCACGATTTAGTAAAGTCGACTCCGATGGCTGAGGCGCGAGATCGCATAAATCTGCATGCTTAGATATATCAGACGTTATGAGACTGGGCCCCGAAGATAACGGGTGATACTCAGAATGGGGGGCGGGGGACGAGATGAACAATAGGGTTCGTGACTCATGATCAGAGGGTCAGGGTTCGAATCCAGCTGCTGGTCATATGTTGTGTCCTCGGGCAAGCCACTTCACCCCCACTTGCCTCTCTCCACCCGGGAGTATAAATGGGT
Organism: Patiria miniata; assembly: GCF_015706575.1. Lineage (NCBI taxonomy): Eukaryota > Metazoa > Echinodermata > Asteroidea > Valvatida > Asterinidae > Patiria > Patiria miniata. Next base: position 35,113,898 of record NW_024037047.1, on the reverse strand, counting down.
ACCAGCATTAGCTGGGGAGTAACCTGCGATGGACTAGCATCCCGTCCAGGGACAGTAAAAATATTAACAGTCGTTTCATTCTACTGAAACTGGAGATAAACGGAGATAAACATTGCTTGTGACAAACTTTTTTTGTACTAATAGACACAGTCCTCCATTCTAATTCTTCTACGTTCGCTGTTTGAATAAAGTAACCATTGAAAACATATTAAAAATGTGAGTTATGAGGACAGGAGGTATAAGTTATTGGGTTGTTTTTTTTAACTTTTGGAACTGTACCAATGTTAGCAACAAAATGTAATTAAGACAGATTCTTTTCACAAAAACGTAAAACGAAGTTTGTTTTCTCACACAAAACAACTCATTGTTGTTATTGCAATAAATGGAAATTGTACGATCTCGAACCCAACCCCCCAAAAGATGTTTTCCCTATTATTAATCCTCTTGGGAGGGTTTCTTGGGAAGGTTAATTTTATTGGGGTCCAAATTCTTTTTGAAAAGGGCACTTGCACATATCTGCTGAAATATAGACACGTTTTTCCCCCGGAAACTTGGCCTCCGTAAAATCAAATAAGGGGGGAGGGGGGGGGGGGGCTGGTGCCATCTGTCGATGGGGTACCGTTCAAAACGACGATTGTTCACGCTAAAGGACAATATATAGTGCTTCTAACGGAGATACATGCACGAAATTGACAAAAAATGCACCCGCAACGGCCGATGGCACCAAAAAGGACACCATAATATTAAAAAGGGCACTTGTTCAGAAAAAAGGGCACTTGTTAAAAAAGGGCACTCTTTACAAAATTTGGGGGGGAGTAAGCGCTGGCTACGCCTATGCATTTGAAGTAGGGTATAAGGTAGATTCCTGCTGGTGTGCTTAACAATATCAGTAAAATTGTTCAGAAATTGCCCCTCGGCATCGAGCCTGTTTACAATGTGTGATTCAATCATTCTTGTAAAAAAAAAAAGCTGAATGCGGAACCTTCCCCCGAAGAGACCGGAATCCACAGTTGCTAAATGCGGAACCTTCCCCGGAAAGACCGGGGATTTCCCCCCCATTCATGGGGTGACACTCTATAACAAAATACCTCGGTTACCACGGGCAACTATCGTAAACAATTTTGCCAAGGTGTCTGGCCTGAAAAGGGGTTGGTCGGGTCAGCGTTTGCCTCATCATAGAGCAAGGGTCTTGTGTACTTAAGGCTCGCGAGATTGCCAAAACAGGCTCAAATGAATTGGCTTCTGGGTGAATTCTGACCCCGTTACATCAAAAAAAAAAAAAAGAGGGAAAAGTCTGGAAACTCCCCTGTGCATTCCAACAATGGAAATAATTAGATGAACAAGGTTGTGTGCACGAGGAGGTGCTGGGTGGCTTACCCATCAACGTTTTTACTTAAAGGGGAGATACAACATTTGCAAACATCACGAAACGAAATGATCAAATTATCACGAAATATCTTGCTGGATTGTTAGGGAATGACAGTCTAAAACATCCCGTAAAATTGTGGCTCCTGGTGTGCTGACATTTTCAAGAAAACTTGTGTTTTTCCATTGATGGTCGGCCGACCAGCATTGGAGTAAAACTGGCTTTTTTTCAAAAACTGCTCCTATCTTTTCATTTTTAGTTATTCGCAATTTCAGTTCATTGCAAATAATAACACCGGAGTCTTATATAGCGCACGTGTCTACAAACAATTAGGTACTCAAGGCACTGGTAGTTATGTCAATTTTTCAAAGACATGTTAATGAAGTTTATGAAATATGTGAGACCCATAATGTAGCACCTTTTATGAAGGGCATATAACTTGCTGGGTGCATATTGATAAAGAAACTATGTTATCTCAAGGTTGGATTGTCTCATCAGTGGGCAAGACGTTTTTCTCATCGTGGTCAACTTTTAATTTTGTTTTTATTTCATTTGTTTTTCATGCATTTTGTTCGCTTCCAATAACTTACACCATTCAAAATCCACTAAAATGCTCAAAACCAAAATGTTTTTTTTTTCCAAAAATCGGTCAATTTACTGAAAAGGGCGAATCGGGGGGGGGGGGGGGGGGCAACGGGGGCCAAGGCCCCCAAAACGAACCCATGTCTTTTTTAAGTGACGTCGCCAAAATACGCCCCATCTTTTCCTCAAAATAATTTGGTTAAAGTGGTCAGTAATTGCCTCAGATCGCACCACAGAGCATCTAGAATCCGACATTTTTTCGAGGCCCTTATGCGGGCCCCGAACCCTCGCCGTAATATTTTGGACCCACTTTTTGGGGGCCAAAATTGTTTTGCACCCCCCCCAAAAAAAAAATGTGTTCTGGATCCGCCCTTGTTGACTGATTGTTGAAAATTACCTACACATTTCTTGATTTCATTTCAATGACAACAAGCTACGCAGAATGTTGAGTATTAGTATGATCTTTAATCCAAATTATTATTTTTTAAAAATTATTTGGTAGGTTACTTTATGGGAATAAATGCAAACGATCCTGTATGCCTTTAATAATGCTCGTAATGTACACACGTCTATAATCAACTACAACTATAGGTTCACACTATTGTACAATGCTTACTAAGTGCGTAAGTTGAAATCGTGTCATCAACATCCTCAATATAAAATATATTGTGCATTATATTGTGTATTATATTTAATTCACGTGCCTTTAAATACCGCACAATTAATCATACTTTGGAGCTTTTTCGGACCACAAGGGGAAGAACCCTCATTGGACTGAGACTTCAGTTTCGCTCAAACTTGTGTAGGCCAAGTATAGACCTATTGACACCAACATTATACAAGAATGTAATGGGAATAATAAAGTAATAAAATCTGGTGGCATGGTAACCATGGACAAATGTGACAAACAGAAAAATGCCAAACTCAAAAAAGGGTTTTTAACAGAACACATTAGATTTATTTGGTTGTTTCAGACATTTCTCACCACTACAATATTCTGATAATTTACACGATTCGAATATATCTACATAGAAAAAAAGCTTTAGATGAAATGACAAGAAAACCAGTTGTATGACTACAGCTATAGCAGACACATTGACGTATACGGCTCAGAAAAAAAAGGAATCCACTTGACATCTATGTTTGTTTTCAGTCCAAATAACGTTTTCGTTACAGTAGAAGTTGAACATAATTATTTGTACTTACCCACCGTCTTGGTCGATAATCCGGCACAAACTTTATCAGGAAGTTGGTCTGCTCATGCAGTATCAGTTAAATTTCACGTCTAATGGACTACACGAAGCGTGCCTCGTATTCCCGGGAACTACGCAGGCGCATACATTACGGCTGAACGGCAGTCATTTGTACATGACCTGCACAATAAATTATTTTCGGCGCACAATGGGGAATATTCGTCATGCACATTTGCAACGAGAGTTTTCAGATGGCAATATTTTTTTTCTTGCGGACATGTTCCTCCCAACATTTTTCCAATTAACTAACAAAGATAATCTTTATTACAAGGGTCTGTCGGTCGCTATTTGTATTATGATCAATTCCTCCCAAAGATTTGAGGATGCTGTTGCAGATCCGGGATTTTTCAAAAGGGGGTTTGGCTGGGGTGTTGAAGTCCAAGATACCTTCTTTTTTTTCTTTTTTTCTTTTTTTTTGGGGGAGGGGTTTTTTTTGGGGGGGATGTGGTGGTGGGGTGGGTGTGTGTGGTGGTGGTGGGTTGGTGGGGGGTGGCGGGGGGGGGGGGGCTGGGCTGGGGCTTGGGGGGTTGGCTAGGGGCTGGGGATTGGCTAGGGGCTGGGGATTGGCTGGGATGCTGGGGGCTGGGGGTGGCTGGGGGGTGTTATATATTACATGTTCAGTCAACACATAAAAATACCGATGTTTGAAGCAGTGAATCGAGATTTTTTTCAATATTGAGTGATGACGTAATTCAGGGAATTGGTCTCAAGTAAGGTCCAGCCTAGTCGTCTTCGACTGAATCGCTTTATCACTGACATTGGCCAACTAAGGATACCCCATTACCCAAACTGGGCTAAATTCGCCACGACACTGTGTATATAGTATGCATGAAAGGCACGTGGCGGATCTACGGGGTGGGGAGTTTAGGGGGTCTAATCATACAGAAAAAGTACATGCCTGCTACACCCCCCCCTCCGAGCTCAAGCTGGAATCGCCCCTTAAATGACTTCCAGTAAACAATCATTTTGATTCGATTGAATATAATTGTGTGCCCTCTGGGCCTGCTTTACTAGGCGTGTCTTGCCTTGTCTTGTTTCTTTTATGTAAATAATTACTGATGGCACTTGTCTGTCGGGGTGGGGGGGGGGGGGTGCCGATCCGCAATTGTGTTGAAGTATAGACTGAGCTGTCATGGGAACAAACACATGACGTTCTTTAACCAATACCTGCCGAAATTTCATGAATCTGCTTTGCACAGACCCCCCCCCCTCCCCGTATAATGTAATCTCTTTCACTTCACTTTATTAGAAGTCCTTTTCTGCTTACCAGCTCCGGGGATAAGGTTTCGGTTGGCAGTAGTCCAGGCCTACTTGAATTGTACAGCACTTGAAAAGTGCCATGGCCTATCGGTTAAAAACAGTGCACTAATGCTCTGGTGTTTCAGAGGCAACAGTGACGTGGGTTCGAGCCCGGGCCGGGACACTTGTGCCCTTAAGCAAGGCACTTGCTTCGTCCTTCGGATGGGACGTGACGCCGTAGGTCCCGTGTGTTGTAAAATGTACAATGCACGTTAAAGAACCCATACACTTATCGCTAAGAGAAGGGGTTCGGCCCGGTGTTTCTGGCAGTGCGATTATCTTCAGCACTTGTAAGGAAGAGGAAGTGTGAAACAAACAGCTCAGTGGAATTCCAGTTCCCAAGTTCCCATATTGAAGTTAGTTCTGCTTTTACTTTGTATTATACATGTAGTTTGCAGCTCCCGATCTCGTGCATAAAGTCATTAAGGTATTTAGCATAATGTCATATCAACAGCACTATATCAAAACTATTAGACACCAACGAATATACAAAACACATCCAGGAAATAAACATAATAGTCGCACAACGGATGTAGTATATGTGTGCTATCATTTTATCAATTTACTTTCACTCTTGATGTTAAATACAGATCTGCTGGTCTTTACTCGAGACGCCCACAAGTTCCTACCCGTGTGAACCAAAAAAAGCAGTACACGACCTGTATAGGCCTAGTCTGTATACAACTTTGTTTTAGCATGTGTGAGCTAGTGTCTCAGTAATAACCATCAGGAAAATGATGAATTTATCACTAATACACTTGAGCCAATTTGAAGTAGATCTGGGTGAACTTTCTTTGTGGAAAAAGAAATACACTCCTTACGTGGGAGAGACTGTCAAGTCTGAAGAATTCAAATTTCCAGAGCTGTTGCACACAATCACCTATTGAGTGGTATTATGTGGTAATCTTTTCAGAGGATTCGATTTTGGTTTCCCGCTTCTGGAGATAAACAATATGCTTTCCTTCGGCTGTGTTATCGTCATCATCTTGGCTGCCCATTTACCACAATCACAGTAAGTTGTTCCGTCCCAAGTGCGAAGAAAATTCTGATAATTTTCTCGATCAAATGTAAGACTCTGGAATTATTGTCAACCCCACTTCCACAGCGGCTGTACATCATTGGTTGGTCATTATATATGCGGTGATATTTTCTTAAATATCACAGCGATTCGATTTTGTTTCAGTGGAATTAGCAATGGTGTTTAAAGTAAGGAGAATTTAAAGTGAGACATTCTTGACGAAAACCTTAAAATAATTAACCGAATTACAAACCGTAATTAACAGAGTTGCGTCGGCTCAAAGTTGCAAAAGAGTGGTGTTAGAAATTCGTATTGTAACAAAACATTGCCGCTCAGAAGATGAGTGTACTGAAGTTACAAGATTACACATGGATTTACTAAAATATCCTCACTATTTTTCTTTTCATTTTGCTGTACGCAAATCTCAGTATTTCTGAAAATAAAAAAATGGACAAATAAAGTTTTGTTGTATTTCCTCTTCACCAGTGTTGTTAGACCACATTTAAGCCAGTGTTTCAACTGCTTTCTGGAAACTTCTATCTATACAAATATTCAAAGGTATAATATTTGTGATAAAAATGTGATAACCATAATTGACTGAAAATGACGTTATAAATTGTATACAAGGGGAACTGTCTGTGAATACGGATGCCCTCAGCGCTACTCAACGAAGTGTGGATTGTTTGGCTGGAAGCGCTGTGCAAGATACAGGTGAGCATGTAAATACGGTTGTCACGCGTGCTGATTATGTGATATCTGTAAAGCAAGCAAACTCGTCTCTGGATCTCTGGATTGTGACCGATTAAGGGGTGTGCGCTGATTAAAAACAACATGGCGCACATGCATGCTGTAAGGTTGGAGTACAGCAACCTCGCCCCCAGTGCTTACTATATTTCAACCTCGTTTCTAATAGTACGACAGTGGTGGGCGCGTACTGCTCAACACCCTGGGGCCGAGGTTGGGAGTACGGTTCTTTTTTTAGTTGCCTTTACAAAACGTGCCCGAATTTGTCTTTGAAATTGAAACGATGTATGTAGGGATCCATAACAGCTGACAATTGAATCAAAATCGTCAGCTGGTGGCTGTCGATCAATCAGTAGCACTTGTGTCGTTACAGATATTGCGTCTAGCATAAACTTTGGATGAGGAAATCTATTATTCAGACGTTCTCCAGTGGGCTCCGTATATTGAAAAACCCGCGTCATTATGACGGAACAACGTTTCATAAAATTGTGTGATTTCTTTTAATAGGACGTGACAGCAATACGCTTCATACGCTTTCATAATTCAAAAATTAGACAACAATTACACTTGATGTTGAACATCCTTGAAAAACAACGCTATTTATGATAGCGTGGCGTGTCCTTCAATATCTGAAAAATTGAAATTCGTAAACCAACGTTTGAATTTGCGAACTTAGACGAACATTTTATATTTTTCTTCGCAAGGCCTAAAGGTCTACAAAAATACGTGGGTGGAGGACAAAATCCAATGTAAAATCTTCCTGACGCAAATTCCATATGTAAAAAAATATTTTTTTTGGACACAACCATTGTTTGAATTTTGCCTAAAATATTTATCTTGAAGTCCGTAGTGATGGCGAGTTAGCGACACACTACACGTTTGAACACGGTTCACTCTTACAAGTTGTACGAGAGGGTCACCTAATATACCAGTAGTGCCAACGCGGGATTGTGAATTAAAAATATAACAAAGCGTGCGACCGGCCATGGAAAAGGGAATCTCCACATTCCATGTATGCATCACCTTTGACCGTACTGCGCATGTTGCTTCAGCGAATGGAACAAAAGAACGCACAGACAAAAAAAGACCGGTACAGAGTGCAGTCTCGCTGGGCAGATCATGTAAGCCCTATGGGGCTATACTGACGCCTGTTCTCATGTAACGATGAAACACCAGCAGAAGTTGCCGGACAACGAGCCCGCCTGACCTACTACAGGTAAAAAATCCTCAAGTATTCCCTTCTTTTTCGTGCGTATTTTTATTGTAAGAATTATTGCTAGTATTGTTTAGGACTAAATAATATGCAGGATAATATACGTGCTGATATATTTTGTAGATTTTATTTTTTTCGACAAAATTAACTTTAGGTTTTCCTGTCCAGTTTCATACCTTGCTCAGTCGGTTATGCAAAGCTTTAAAAAAAATTGCATGGAAATTCGATTTAAATTTTACAAAAGGAACTCAGTTATGTTCAAGAAAAGCAAAACATGACTTTTAGAAAGACTTATAAAGTAATGTATGGCTATTTCAAAGCAAACCACGAATGCTTGAGTAGGAAATATGAAATATGCATAACAAAACTGTCAAAGGTATAAAGCGTCTAAGTAAGAGAAGGGGCAATATGACTTTTTAAAAAATTATATGTAATAAAGATCAAACCAGTTTGTTAATTGGCGCATACGTGTAGATACAATGTCATCTATAAATAAAAGATATAATAAAAATCATATCAATTTCTTAACATTAAACTGATTTTCTCATCGCGAATACAATTGACGTTTAGTGAAATGTAAGTATCAAACTTAGTTGACTTCTGTACTCTGTAGTTCTATTGAACTCTTGTTGTAAATTGATACGCGAATTCAATGCGAACTCGAAAACCAACAAAATGGGATTTGCTTGCATGGACAATTTTGACAACTGGATTATTGGAAAAGTACGCGGAATTAAATGTTCTAACTGCGTATTGGAACTGTATTCGTGCCCGGATCTCTGAACTTGACTTCTTGAAATGGGATGAGCATTTTGTCTGATTGAGTGAAAAGTTGTGAAATTAGACGGGAATATTATGGTTATTTCAGGACGAATCGACTCTGCTTTGCCATCTTACTGGAGAACATCATGATTTTCGTCGGCTTTTTGTAATCCTTCTGGCTGTCAGTTTACCACTCTCACAGTAAGTGTCACTGAATATTTTATTCAGAGTACGCCCCCCCCCCATGAAATCAAACCGTCCGGTGTGATAATAATGAGGCGATTATAATCCACAATAAAATCCTCTTTTAGCTTTTTATATCGTCTCAAGTCCAGATTAATTCCAGTCAGATTTTCTAATTTTGAGGAGATTGACTATGTTGTAAAATAATAACACAGAGAAACGTGAGAAATGATTATTTTGCTTAAATACCCAATGAATGAATCGAAAAATGTTGGTTTGAGAAACACATGGTACTAGTACTATATTGTTGAAATTGTAACTGAGGATGTACTAGTCATTCAAAATGTCCTATAAATGTGCGTACATTCTGAAAGCAAGTACGAATATTTTAGAGTTTGTATTTTGCATGTATATCTTCCTTTCGCCAGTGTTCAGTGTTGAAGACCCTGGAAAGGCCAAAAATAAATAGTTCTGCTTCCCATTACATGACATTCGAAAACAGGTACAGGTAGGTAGGGATTCTTATTTTTTGTTGGTCACTTTTTTTTAATGTACGATCATGGAGGCATCTGCGTGTAGTCAAGAGTAAAAGGTAGAAATTGATGGTTTTGGGTTTTTCTTCTCATTTTCCCCATAAAACAATAAGGGTAGGGGCTGTCAGAATAGTGTAGGTAGGGAAACCGGAAGCAGAACTATTTCTTTTCGGCCTAAAGACCGATTACTTATACTCGGCGCGAAAGCGAACGTGAATTTGTGCAAATTCCGAAGTTGAACATAATTTCGCAGCGAATGTTAATGACGTCAAACTCGCTTTGCATTCGCATTAGGTATGAATAGGGCTTTAGACTAACTTTAGGACTACTCGCTGAAAACAACTCAGTCAAAATATTGACTGATTTTCCTATATAGTTACTGAAAATCGAATAGGAATTTAGTTAAAACATGCAAAGTTTCATGATATGACTAGAAAAACTAGTTGGATTTGATTCCAATTTTAGCTATATAGTCAATAGTATATAGTCAATAATACTGATTGGAAAAATATAGTCAGATTGACTGATTTTTCAGTTGCACCCAGCTGACCCTGAATAGCTAGTCAAATTTAACTGGTATGTAGTCAAATCTGACTTGTGCTTATATTGTGTTCCCCTTGTGTTTTTTAAAGGGGAGATGTATGTGGATACGGATGCTCTCAGCGCTACTCAACGTCGTGTGGATTTCTTGGCTGGGATCGCTGTACCAGACACAGGTAAGCATAATTGCCATGCATTCTCGGGATACACCTGCTATATCTATAGAGGGGACACATTTTCCGGTGGGCGGGGGGGGGGGGGGGTACATACCCTGGAGAGTGACACAAGGGTGGATCGGGGAAGGGGCAACGGGGGTCATCCCCCCCCCCCCCCCAAAAAAAAAACGAACCCAACTTCTTCTTTTTTAAGTGACCTAGCAAAACAGGCAGGCACTGCGTACACCACCATATTTTCTTCAAAACGATTTAGTTAAAGTGGTCAGAAATGGTCTCAGATCGCACCACAGAGCATCTACAATCCACACAAAAAATCGGGCCCCTTAAGCGGGCCCCGAACCCCATGCCGTAATGTTTGGGACCCACTTTTTGGGGGACCAAGCCCCCCCCCCCAAAAAAAAGGAAATTGTTTTCTTGATCCGCTCTTTGGGGACAACATTTAAAAGGTTACCCTGTCCCCGGGCAGATTTATAGAGTCGACGCAATGGACGACTCTAAGTAAATCTGTCCGGGGCAGATTTACGGGGGGTCGGAGGGGAGCAGAATAACCTTTTACAATACTGGCCTTGATTTTAAGTAGATCGATACGGGCACGCTATCAAAGCTACCATGAAGACCCCTTTTAGTGACGGAAGCATAAGGCCAAAAAAAAAAAGTCTCCGGTTTCTGGTATGGAGCTTGCCCCAAAAGTGGTGCGGCGACGCGGCTTTTTTTTTTTTACCTGTTTTTTTAGGGGGGGGGGGGCTTCAAATGTCGGCTGATGACTGCAAATGGTGCCCGACTAAACTTAGTGCAAATATATGGGAGTCCAGAGAGGCCACATAAATCTTATTCTCGATCATAACCCCATCTAAAAACACGTTAAAATTGTGCAGCAGCAGAATTCCAGTCAAACCAGTGAGTTTGGCGGTTTTGAAACATCATCTTGTATGGAAAAAAAAAACTTTTTCATTTTGCCGACGCGCATGGCTACGGCGACGCGCGCGCATACCAGAAACCGGAGACTTTTTTTTTGGCCTAATTGATATTAGCTGTTGTTGAGATATGTTTTCACCAAACGACAGCCACAAAATGATTTCAAAACTTTTTATCCGATGGTCGAGTACACCGAGTTTCACTAGTTCGCATAGATTTTCGGAAGGGAGAGGTCAGTTTTTCGCACGATATTTCTCTTTCACGTCACGTCAGGCAACTTATCAGTTTCCATATATTCATAAGCATAAGTTCTGAGAGCCATAACAGGAAGGAATTGAAGAGATATGGCAATGAACCTCCGGACTCGGGGCTTCCAATTCTGAGCATTTTGGATGATATTGGGCTCGATAGTGGCACTATTTTACCATGTTATGGAGGGATCGTTTTTCAAGATGGCTACTTTTCCGCTTTGAAGAAAATAGGGGTCGTATTCTTTGGGTGAGAATATCTCGAAAAGTCAATGGTCATCCCACCAAAAAAAAAAAAAAAGGAAAGATGACACATTGATCATCATTTTGTCTGTGCAACTTGAATACCTGTTAGAGTTCTGAGTATTTTTTTTTTTTTTATTTGAAGTATGCGCATTTAGCACTGGTGTCTATGGGATTTTTTTTTGCAGGGTTGCACCCTGTAAGCGCCGTGGACGGCTCCTACTAGACTGCGCATGTATGTTTCTCTGCGAGTCGCTCCCATTTTCCACCGGTGGAAAATGAGTGCGCCCTCTTGTGACTCAACAGTACAGTGACCGCGCTCCACGAAACTTGCAGCCAATCAGTGATAAGGCAAGGGAAAGGTCGAACAATCCAATCACATTTTAAAAAGGGGGCGGGGTTTTAGGACAACTAATTAGTGTAAGTGAGATAGTGTGAGTAATGCTAATCAGCACTAAGGGAGATTGGAATCAGCACTGTCGCCACTGACAGACCGGTGCTGATTGGCCAGGGGGATGCATCGGTAAAACCGCTCGGATGACAAAGGTCTGTAACAATACGTTATATTTTGGGGTTGCCTTTGCATCGGGGGGGGGGGGGGGAATACGCCTGTCATTTACTTTCAAAATCACAAATAATTCAAAATTTGTGACTTTAACATGCATAAATGTGGAATTTTTAGTTAGTTTGTTTAGATGTCTTATTTTAACTTCAGCACTTTAAAATCAAATTCTATGTTGGTTGAAATTTTGAAAATAATACAGGGAGAGCGTTTTCAACCGTGTGATAGTATGGTACGCTGACTAATTTTCACCAAACCCAATTACCATTCATAATAGCAAATTATAGCGTTCTAGACAAAACCGCTAGGGCCTAAACGGGAACATTTTTTGGAATGTGTTACAGGCGCAATTTTCCATTTTCCTGGATGTCATCCGTATCTTACTTATCCTTTTTTCCAGGGCCGCGGTATGTCCCTAAAGCAGCGGGTTATACGTCAACTTGTTGGACAATAACTTCTTTCTTTTCTTGCACCAAGTATACGCCTAGTACATGGCAGGTTTATTTTGCGACCCGCGCATTGTACATGCGACTCAAAATCTCGAGTGGATGAGCTGAATATGCTTTTGAGATCAGCTTGTTTATTCTTTTACCACAGTAAGAACAGTTCAGATGCCATCAGATTTTAGAAGTTTACTCCTTAGTTCGCTGACCAGATATCAAATCCATATTTGAATTTGAATTTGAATTTGTGTTATTCCGCATGAAACAATCTTGGGTGTTTGTACTCTTCGATATGCAGGCCCACCAGCACTATAACCTCTTGAACTGTTTAAATCTAATCGTTATATTTAAACCAAGGCTATTTTTGCTCTGTCGATCTTCGCATCATTCATGAAAATGTTTCAATTGTGTTACTCTTTGATAAGTTATTGAAGCTTGAAATTTAATCATTAATTGTATATGTATTGATACCCCTGTTTGCATGTGAACGTTTCACAATCTTCTTAATGTTTAAAACTCATGACATAATTACATTCATTTATTTCAAATAGCTATCGCGCCGTAAGGTTGTAAACAAAGTTGTTAACGTTAAAAAGTGTACACGTTTAACATTAGAGACACACTCTTTGAACAAAATTGGTTCGGTTAACTTATTCCTTATGATGGGACTTGCGGTTTGGCCGAAGTCAATTTAGCGTGATCGGCTGACTGATAAGGTTTACGCACAAAACCCCGATCCAACGAGGTTTTTGTATAGAAAGCTGCCGAACCACATTTTGCGAGAGTGTATCCGTAATGCTGAGCTGCCAAAGTTACCAATGGCATCCCTACATTTTCTCGCGAAAATAGGACCCATATTTGGACCCTAATTTTATCAAATCTGCTCTTAGATATTAGCCCAAAAGCTAGGGAGATGATCCTCGGCTATATTCGCACGATTCCACCGATTTTAAACTAGACGGTCTCGTTTTTTACAAAAAAATTGTGGGGGCACAAATTAACGACTCGCGTAGAAATGTTTGAAACCCTAATCAAAATTATTGCGCCCGCTGTCGGTTTTATTGCGCCACTTCTGATATATCTTCTGTCTAGCGCGCCCCCCCCCCAGCCACCCCCACCACCCCCCACCACCACCACATCGAAAAATATTAGTAATTAAATACTGTTTAAAAATTTGCTCGTTCATTCAGACATTCATGAAGCATATTCAAACTGATTGGATGTTTCCAAAGTGTCTTTCCCATTTGCAAATTGTTTTAAAGCCCATGGGGGCATGCAAATTGTGATTTGGCCGGCGTATGAAAATCGGGTCTTTTTATTGGACAATCTTAAAAGGTAGAACCTAGGAGCCTAGCAGATTTTTTTTATTTCCGTTTAAGAGTAAAGATTTCCCTTACAAAAACACCTAATTATTTTATATTCCCTGACGTGCCTTTTTGTGCGCACCCCGCCCCCCCCCCCATCGCCCATAAATAATAAAACGTCATTTCAGCCGGGTTTTGTTACTTTTGTAGTAGCTTGACCTCCCCCGCCAACAACTAAAACAAAAATAGGCAAAATACTAACAACCTTCCATGGATATCAAGTGTCTCACATCTTTCAAGTTTTATTTATTGTTTAATTCCTTAGTCTTATTGACATACAAATATTTAAACCAATTCATATAAACAAATACAAACGATTCCAAATGAGGAAAAAAGTTAGGCAGAAGGCCAATAAATTTGAGAAATTAATAATCACTTTATACTATCATAGATTATTACATAAGCAACGACTACATGACTGTACACGGTAAAGCCCGGTTTTTGTATTTCGCCATTTCGTGAATAAGATTTTAAAAAGGGAAGATAAAACTTGGGAATGCCCCCCCCCCTCCTAAAAAAATTCCTAGATTATTTTGAAACATTTCAGGACTATATTTTGTCTAATTAAGCTATTATGTGAAAAAAAATATTTGATGCGAGGCAAGTTCAACACTCGATATATATTGCGTTTATCCTTTTTGTGAGGTTAGTTAATTATTAATAAGAAAATGAAAAGACATGCAAAACCACCAAGAAAAAACAATTGTGCATACGAATTAAAAAAATAACAAGTAAAAAAGTGCAATGAAATAAATCACAAAAGGACAAACACAAATGTAATTTGAGTGTCACTTATACCTGTTGCAATGCATTTTGATGGATAGAAGTTCCTGAACAGTTTATTCTTTAAATTTTCCTAAAAATAAACGTTCTTGTGTTTTCTTATAAACATACAATGGAAAAAAGTCACGTTTTAGTTAAACTGACGTCTTGTTAATGACGTTAAATTTAAATAAAGTTACATTTCTTCAGTTTTTAAACAATAAATTAATCCTTTTTGAAATCTTTCAAAACTCTTATGACTTAAATTGGTTTCTAAAATATGCACTTTCAATATCAAATTAAATTTATAGAGCAAAATTCTCCATTGTCAACTGAACAAAAAGCAGATAGAAAACCTTAGGCGATACCTCATTTATAATTTACCGAGAAGATCCAATCGAACGCATTAAAGATAAGGAGTATGAAATTATTAACTAATTGAAGCAATAATTTTGGATGACCCAGGACCGATCAAAGGAATACCCCTTCTCCCAGACATGTCACTGCTTAAAAGCCAGTGACAAATTATTACCCTTACAATAATTTTCAGCAAGTTTCCATTATTGTCCATTGTTAACTGTCTGTTGCAGTATCCGGTTTAAGATTATTTTAGAGGCATAAATAATTTAATGAAATCAAAATTACTTTTCATTTTATTTTAGTGCTGTTGCCTTAGTGTATATGATTTATCATTTCATATTGTGCAAGCTAGTTTTTTTTTAACTCAAGTTTCCGACGAGGGCATCCTTGTCCAGTAGAGCAGCTTCGTCATTGTCCAGGCTCGTCCAAGCTTGGTGGTCCTCATGTCCTAAACATGACAAAATAAGCAAGCTAAATAAAAAAAAAATACATATATTAGAAAATCAAGCCCTGTGGATTTTGTAGGAGGGACAATCCTCATACCCTGGTCTTTTTTCGTTTTCAAAGTAAACTCACCTCAAGAATCAGTAATGGCCAGGCCAGCAGGCGGTGTCAGTCCATCGTCGGTCCTCCCAGCTTACGATGGCTTGAGGCAGGCTCATCCTCATCTCAGCAAGACAATTCCCTCATCAGTCAGTGGTCCTCATTTCTCTACAAGGATTCAAATGACGAAAAAAAATTCTGAAATATTATTAAGAAATATGTGCAAGGAGAAAGAAAACTTCGATTTTTACCCCAAAAAGCAACAACAGTCCACACCTTGCCTCTGTCTAACCACGTTGCTGCTGGGCTAGCCAATATTCTCATTAATGCATTATTCATGATCTCCAATCAATCATTAAACATAAACCCATTCGTGCTGCGTGTAAGATATTTTATCGTTCAGTCGATAAAATTGACTATACCAGCACTCGTTGTGGAAGAACACAGAAAAGCGCCAATCACCAATTTTGAGTTCTGTGGCTAAGAGGAAGCCTACATGTAAACTAACTTCAAGAATCAGTAATGGGAAGCCCAGCAAGCAGGTCATCCGTTCATCTGTCGGTCCTCCTCCCTGCTTCCGATTCCTCGAGTTTCTGTGTGATGAGGCTGTTGGAGCCTTGGAGGGTTGATTTTCGTCCAGACAAAGCAGCCTAGCTCATCCATGCAGTCTCAACTTTTAGATCATCAGTTTCTTTGAAGAAAGCTGCAACTCTTTCCTAAGTGAACAGGGTTACGAAAACACTGGGCCTAGCCCATTTGTTACTGAAGTGAAACATTCCAAAGCATTATGTCTAAGCCTACTTGTAATAAGGCCACTTGTTACCAAATAGAAACTAAACGATTCTACCCATGTTTCCACTATTTACTTTTAAAAACAGACATGATCTTTTTTTGTCATAATGCACACGAACATGTGCCGACACCGATAACGGCAGGTTGCCAATAAGTTGTACCCTTTCACAATGTACTTTTTTTTTTGGGGGGGGGGGGGGGCAATTAGGTCTTTTTGAAGGCACTTCTCGACAATGCCAACAAGATCGATGTTTTTGAAATGCCGCTGTATATAACTGAAATTCAGTCATTTTCTAAACAGATATTTTGTTCATTATGGTGTAATTTTTTTTCTCGTAATTTCGTCAATTTCATTTTCTTTCGCTGCCGTCATTTTCCCACCGTTTGCCAACATTCGCTTTCCGACTTTTTGAGGCAAGTACATGTACATGTATTTACTTCTCTCGTTGCGGATGATTAATTTTTATGCCGTTATTTTCTTCATTTTGATTGTTATTTCCATAACCCATTTTGTTTTCTTTGTAGCAAGAAAAATAATACTGATTTCGGGTATTTTTATTCTCACTAACGTTGTGATGTTTTCCTCGCGTTGTTTTCATCATTTTCCTAGCGTGTAGGCCTACACGTAGAAAGCGGAGTAATTTCTTTTTTCGGAAAAAAAAATTCGCTTACGATGTGATTTCCGATGTGGGTATTATTTATTCCAATACTGCCTAACATTTTAAAGTTGATTTCGTATTTTCGTCAATTTGAGATTTGCCTCTTCAAAACCGTAACATTTTTTGCCCGACGTATTGCAGTTGAGAAAAAATAACACTGATTTCAAGTATTATTCCTTTCAACATCTGCTTCGATTGTGCTTAACGATTTCACATTTTCGTAGCCGCAACGATTAATTTGATTTAAAAAAAAAATAATTTTGTCTATTGTCAGAGACAACAGACGGATACCATTAAAAAATCACACCACACAGAGAGCAATGCACACAAAGGCAAAAAATCAAACATACAACATTTACAATGAAACAAAATACAATCTGTTCTAAACAGAACAAAAACTACTTAGCAAGTTGATAACAGTGTTGGAGCAAAGGCTTTGACCCTCAAGGCCAAGGCCAAGGCCAAGGCTTTGACCCTCAAGGCCAAGGCCAAGGCCAAGGCTTTGACCCTCAAGCCTCGAGGCCAAGGCCAAGGCTTAACCCTCAAGGCCAAGGCCAAGGCCAAGGCCCTGTTTTATGAAATGACCACTGATATAGAACTAATTATAGTCACATGAGTGACACATCATCACGCAAGGGCGGATCCAGAACACAATGTTGGGGGGGGGGGGCAAAGAAATTTTGGTCCACCTCAAAAAAGTGGGTCAAAAAATTACGGCTTGGGCTTCGGGGCCCGCTTAAGGGCCCCGAAAAATTTTGGATTCGAGATGCTCTTGTGGTGCGATTTGAGGCAATTTCTGACCATTTTAACCGATGTTTTTTGAGGAAAAGATGGTGGTGTACTCATTGCCTGCCTTTATTACGACGTTACGGTTTTTTTGGGGGGGGGGGGGCATGGCCCCTTTTGGCCCCCTGGATCCGCCATTATCATCACGAATTGCTCGTTACGAAGAACAACATTTCTTTAATTGCAATCAACATGCTCGCATAGGCCTACACCGTTTTATGACTGCACTGTATCTATTAAAGTATAAGTTCAGGTCTTCAATATGGTTTAACTAAACAAAATAATGATTTACTTCTATATTGACACACAATTCTCTCAAGTGTAACAAAAGGGGGATCCAAGAAACTGATTTGGGAAATTTCTATTTGCTGGCCCAACATGGTCAGAAATATCAGCATTATCTGAAACAGATACATGCAAATCTTTAGCACTTATCAGGGAGATATATACAACCAATCAGATCGATTCCATAGTTATATGCAATTAAAGTGATCATCTCATTAGCCCCACAAGTGTATGGAATATTGTTGCATCAAATCTACTACAATGGTAACAAAGTGTGATGCTACAAAAGTGGAAGTGTGCCCAACACACAAATCTATAGGGTGCTTCCCTCCTCCATGGTAATACGATTAAAATGGTAACAGCAAAATTTCGAACAGATTTATCTGGAAAATGCAAAATTCTATGGGCCTTGAAGAGCCTTGACTCAAAATTGCAAGGCCCTGAACCCTCAAGGCCAAGGCCAAGGCCAAGGCTTTTGCCCTCAAGCCTCGAGGCCAAGGCCAAGGCCCTAAAATCCAGCCTTAGGCAGCCTTAAGGCCAAGGCCCAGCATCAAGGCACTACATCACTGGTTGATAATAAGCAGGACAAGTTCTTCTCAGAACTAATATCTTCTAAGCAGTAGTTATTACCACATGGTGTTACCGCAAAACCGAAACGATACCGATACCCCACCATGCAAAGCCTCAAATCTTATAAAAATACAATCTACTTTTGAGTTTTTTCCCCCAAAAGTCATTCTCTCTGTAAGCATTTTTTTACTCACAGATAAGTTTACCTTTAAATGCTTAATAATGAACCGAGCTTAAAAGTTCTTCACATAATAAAAATGTCTTTTATATAAATTTATGCAAAGTATAATTAACCAAAGTTATGACTTTTGATTTTACTACGATCATTAAAATATGGTCAACTGTCAACTGTGCCCTCACTGCTCACAGACTATAGCGAAGTATAGACAATGCGGCGCTTTTACTGACGCTGTTAATCCCAGATTTTTTTACCTTTTAGTGTTACTATAAGAGCGTATATGTCACCTTAACAGAGAGCTCATTTAGGAATTAGTGTTACTTGTTAACCAACAGTTTTCTCTGTATTAGACAACCAAATGAGTAACTCAAAGGAGAAATATATACTTGAGGAAAACATGTATCTATGCCGATCTTTCCAAATCGGACTCACATAAATGATGTAGATTAAGTTTAAACCTTTACAAAAACACGAAGAAATGTCGCATGCGATAGTAAATATGTCGCATGTCTTAAACAGCCATTTCCCTATCGCTTTGTTGATTACACTTAAGTTGTACCCTTTCACATGCATAACCTGGCTATTTCTGGCCTTTTTGAAGGCAAACTTCTTGACAATGTCACAAATTGCAGTTATTTCCGTGACGAATAATACTTAAAAGATGTGGTGTATGCCTAGAACTCGGGGGAATGCCTTTAACATTGCTGCTTTAATTGAAATTCAGTCATTTTCTTTACATCGATATAATGGAGTTTTTCCTTTATTTCCGTCATTTTTTTACCTTTTTTTTCTGCCGTCATTTTCCCCACCGTTTACCAAAATTCGCTTTCCGACTATTTTAAGCAGTGTAGTACCGTACCGGAAGTGGCTGCCGATTATAATTTGAATTTTTTTGTTAACATTATTTCGCGGGTCATTTTTCCTTAGCAAATTTTTGCACGACATAGGGCCTAGAAGTTTAGAAAATTACCGATTTTCAAATATTAATTTCTTTCGCTGCCGCTGTTAATCTTTTTACCGTAATTTTCGTCTCTTTAATTTCATTCTTCCGCAATCGAATTTTTTTTACTTTGTAGGTAAGAAAAATAACACTGATATCAAGTATTATTTCTCTCACTAACGCTGTGATTTTTTTAGCCGTGTAAAATATGTTTCGTCACTTCACTTATTTGCCGCGTTGTTTTTCGGTGTAATTTTCGTAATTTTCCTGTAACTACCTGTAGAAACAGAGTGCCGGGCTGCGAGAAGAAACTCCACGTACTATGTGATTTTCGTTGTAATTTATTAAGGCTGATTTGATTTTTGTTTCCACGTTTCGTCACACGCGTTTAGTCAACTATTTCGGGTAGGTATCGCAGTAAAGGTGAAAACAACACTGATTTCAGTTATTTTCGGCGTAAATTTCATCATTTTCTCAGCCACTTGTTGGAAGCGGAGAAGCATTTCTGTAAGTAGAAAATCCGCTCATGATTTGATTTTCACTGCAATGTATTTTACACACATTTGACTTTTTTTCTTCAATTTTCGTCGTATTCGTTGTCAAATATTTCGAGAATAGGTATCTCAGTAAAGTTAACCAGTAACAGTGATTTAAGCTATTATTTCTACCAATTATAGCGGTAACTTTGGCGTAAGAATTCGTATTTTCGTCGTTTTCATGTTTTATAATAATGCAAAATAATATGCAGTCTGATTTTAGATCCAATATTCCGCAATTTGGAAAGTGTCCGATGAGGGCATCCTTGTCCAGATAGAGCAGCTTCGTAATTGTCCAGTCTCATCCAAGCTTGGCGGTCCTCATCTTCTAAAACATGACAAAAAGAGTAAACTAGCATAATTTAGAATTAATATTTAAAGAGGAAATCAAGCATCGTAAGAGGTGACATAGTATTAAAGGAATAACAAATTTAAGTGTAGGCCTACATATCCCTGGTCTCTTTTCAAGTAAACATACCTTAAGAATCGGTAATGGCCAACCAAGCAGGCAGAGTCAGTCAACCGTCGGTCCTCCCAGCTTATGGCAGCTTGAGGCAGGCTCATCCATCATAGGGCAATTCCCTCACCAGTCAGTGGTCCTCATGTCTGTAAAAAGATTCAAATGACGAAAGACAATATCCGAATTATTAAGAAATATCTGAAAGGTAGAGCAAGGGGGGGGGGGGGAGAAGAAATTTTCGAATTAACCCCACAAAGCAGTACCCCACTACCAGCACTCTTTATTTGTGGAAGAACATAGAAGAGCGCTAATTCACCCATTTTGATTACGTGTTTCTGCTTATTCTTTCGGTACATGTAACTAAAAACTAACCTCAAGAATTAGTAATGGGAAGCCCAGCAAGCAGGTCATCCGTTCATCTGTCGGTCCTCCTCCCTGCTTCCGGTTCCTCGGGTTTCTGTTTGATGAGGCTGTCGGAGCCCTGACGATGTCTTGAGACAGGCTCATCCTCATCTCAGTAGAGCAATTCCCTCATCAGTCAGTGGTCCTCATTTTGCTGAAACGATTCAAATAACGAAAGGAAACATTTGAATTATTGAGCTGTATTCGTGCCAGGGCTCGAAAGGGGAAAGAAAACATTGAATTAACCCCACAAAGCAAAGCCCTGCTACCAGAACTCGTTTGTGGACGAACCTATAATATTAGACAGAGTCAGATCGCCCATTTAAATTAGTTCTGTGACTTGATTGTTTCTGTTATGGGGAGGCCTACATGTAAACTAACCTAATAATCAGGAATGGGAAGCCCAGCAAGCAGGTCATCCGTTCATCTGTCGGTCCTCCTCCCTGCTTCCGGTTCCTCATGTTTCTGTTTGATGAGGCTGTTGGAGCCCTGACGATATCTTGAGGCAGGCTCATCAATCCCAGTAGAGCAATTCCCTCATCAGTCAGTGGTCCTCATTTTTCTGCAAGGATTCAAATGACGAAAGAAAACATTTGATTTATTGAGCTGTAATTGTGCCAGGGCTAGAAAGGGGAAAGACAACATTGAATAAACCCACAAAGCAAAGCCCCGCTACCAGAACTCGTTGTTTGTGGACGAACATAAAAGAGCGCCAGATCGCCCATTTTGATTAGTTCTTGACTGTTTCTGTTTAGGTAGGCTACATGTACACAAACCTGATAGTCAGTAATGGGATGCCCAGCAAGCAGGTCATCCGTTCATCTGTCGGTCCTCCTCCCCGCTTCCGGTTCCTCGAGTTTGTGTGATAAGGCTGTTGGAGCCCTGACGATGTCTTGAGGCAGGCTCATCAATCTCAGTAAAGCAATTCCCTCATCAGTCAGTGGTCCTCATTTTTCTGAAAGGATACAAAAGAAAACATTTGAAATATTGAGCTGTATTCGTGCCAGGGCTAGAAAGGGGAAAGAAAACATTAAATTAACCCTACAAAGCAAAGCCTGATACCAGAACTCGTTGTTTGTCGAAGAACATTATAACAGAGTCAGATCGCCCATTTTGATGAGTTCTGTGACTTGATTGATTCCGCGAAGAGGAGGCCAACATGTAAACTAACCTCAAAAAAATAGTAATGGGTAGCCCAGCAAGCAGGTCATCCGTTGATCTGTCGGTCCTCCTCCCTGCTTCCGGTTCCTCGAGTTTCTGTGTGATGAGGCTGTTGGAGCCTTGGAGGGTTGATTTTCGTCCAGACAAAGCAGCCTAGCTCATCCATGCAGTCTCAACTTTTAGATCATCAGTTTCTTTGAAGAAAGCTGCAACTCTTTCCTAAGTGAACAGGGTTACGAAAACACTGGGCCTAGCCCATTTGTTACTGAAGTGAAACATTCCAAAGCATTATGTCTAAGCCTACTTGTAATAAGGCCACTTGTTACCAAATAGAAACTAAACGATTCTACCCATGTTTCCACTATTTACTTTTAAAAACAGACATGATCTTTTTTTGTCATAATGCACACGAACATGTGCCGACACCGATAACGGCAGGTTGCCAATAAGTTGTACCCTTTCACAATGTACTTTTGGGGGGGGGGGGGGCAATTAGGTCTTTTTGAAGGCACTTCTCGACAATGCCAACAATTTCGATGTTTTTGAAATGCCGCTGTATATAACTGAAATTCAGTCATTTTCTAAACAGATATTTTGTTCATTATGGTGTGATTTTTTTTCTCGTAATTTCGTCAATTTCATTTTCTTTTGCTGCCGTCATTTTCCCACCGTTTGCCAACATTCGCTTTCCGACTTTTTGAGGCAAGTACATGTACATGTATTTACTTCTATCGTTGCGGATGATTAATTGTTATGCCGTTATTTTCGTTATTTTGATTGTTATTTCCATAACCCATTTTGTTTACTTTGTGGCAAGATTTTTTTTACTGATTTCGGTATTTTTACTCTCAATAACGTTGTGATGTTTTCCTCGCGTTATTTTCATCATTTTCCTAGCGTGTAGGCCTACACGTAGAAAGCGGAGTAATTTCTTTTTCCGGAAAAAAAAATCGCTTAAGATGTGATTTCCACTACAATTTATTTTGGACCGATTTGAAGTTTGTTTTCAGTTTTCGTCATACGCGAAGTCAAGTAAATATCCGGGTGGGTATTATTTATTTCAATACTGCCTAACATTTTGAAGTTGATTTCGTATTTTCGTCAATTTGAGGTTTGCCTCTTCAAAACCGTAACATTTTTTTGCCCGACGTATTGCAGTTGAGAAAAAAATGACACTGATTTCAAGTATTTTTTTTTCTTCAACATCTGCTTCGATTTTGCTTAACGATTTGACATTTTCGTAGCCGCAACGATTAATTTGATTTAAATTATTTTTTAATTTTGTCTATTGTCAGAGACAACAGACGGATAGGCCTACCATTAAAAAATCACACCACACAGAGAGCAATGCACACAAAGGCAAAAAATCAAACATACAACATTTACAATGAAACAAAATACAATCTACTTTTGAGTTTTTTCCCCCAAAAGTCATTCTCTCTGTAAGCATTTTTTTACTCACAGATAAGTTTACCTTTAAATACTTAATAATGAACCGAGCTTAAAAGCTCTTCACATAATAAAAATGTCTTTTATATAAATTTATGCAAAGTATAATTAACCAAAGTTATGACTTTTGATTTTACTACGATCATTAAAATATGGTCAACTGTCAACTGTGCCCTCACTGCTCACAGACTAGCGAAGTATAGACAATGCGGCGCTTTTACAGACGCTGTTAATCCCAGATTTTTTGACCTTTTAGTGTTACTATAAGAGCGTATATGTCACCTTAACAGAGAGCTCATTTAGGAATAAGTGTTACTTGTTAACCAACAGTTTTCTCTGTATGGCTATTTAAGAAGTAACGTCCTTCCGTGTTTTTGTTAAATGGTTTAAGTTTTAATGTTCAAGTTCTTCTGAAGGAAGGGGCCTCTTGGAAATCGGCGCTACTAATATGCACCGAAGAGGGTATCCCTTACAAGTGACACTGCACCAGGCATGATCGCTGGCAATTGCCGATGGCCTAGATTTTATGAATCTTGTTTGGTCTTAAACATTTTATACAATAAAGAAATTATATCGTCGTTGGTGGACAACGCACCAGGCATTGCCACTTTCTGTAGTTGTTTTACTAACTTTGTTTAATTATTGTTTTGAGTAGGGCAGAGTACCAGCCAATGTCCGTATAGAGGGCAGCATTCCAGTTGATCAATAAAAAATCACAAATTACTCTCAATCAATTACAAAATCGACTTTAAATTTGCGAGTGAAGTTTCTTAATAGCGAAAATGAAATAAAATACACCAGTACTTTCAAGTTGAGGGGGACAGTGTTATTTATTAGACTGATTTTTGTTTGCATTTTCATCCTATTTTTTTTTTTTTTAAGAAAACTTCTAAAACTTCCCATCGCACTGCCTGCAGGCTCAATGTGCGCATGCTCGCAGCGGGCTGTGCTTGCTCCCTAATTTTCGTTTGCTTCATTTTCCCTAACACTGTTCATTGCACCGTGCTAAACAGTTCCCTAGATTTTATCACTTCGAAGTATGGTACACGAAATCGCGCGATTACGCAGGTACGCGGATATGCGGATACGCGGGTACGTGGGTACGAAGACCAAGAGGAGATGAACATATTGTTCTTATTTAGGGCCTACTACTATACATATGACAATCACAACGTACGTTCGTGATACATTTAATTTATCACATACGTACGTGATAATATAATATTACGTACTAACGCAATATTAGTATTATTCTTGCGTACATACCTGATAAATAAGTACATATTACGTACGTACATGTATTGCATATGTATTAAAGTGATAATACGTGTATCCTTAAACGAGTAAACGTTGTGCATACGTACTTAATAATTATCACGTGGGCCCTACGTACGTAATAATTATCACGTGGGCCCTACGTGATAATATTACCTACGTACGTGATAATATTCAAGTACGTGCGTGAGTTACGTATGTACGTGACAATAACACCTACGTAATAGTATTATGAAAAAACTAAATAACTCCCATGTCTTCGTACCAAACCGTCTCCGGTCTAGCCAAAAAAAAAAAATTAAAAAAAAAACCACGAGTTTGCCAAACATTACGTATGAATATACCTTATTATCGAACGGAAAAGCGATAGAACGCGGTGCGGAGGTTTCTAAACGCGTATGAGAATATTTCGCCGAATTTAAATGCCTATAACATTATCCTAACACTCCTACAGATCCAGCAGCTGCTTTGCTTTGCGGATGCTGCATAATGCACGCCTGCAGCGTCTGCACTCCTCCCAACTTGACCTACAAACAAAACTAATTAATTGTTTGCATCACTTGCACCAACGTTTTGCCCAGAATGTTGATTAGGTTTTTTTCTGAGACTGAGGTGGGGAACGTCTTTTAACCTTCTCCAGAAAGGGAGTTACATAAGACCTGAAAGTCAATGTGACAATGCAGGAGACACTGTCACAGGTTTATCATTGAAAATACTGGTGTAAATTAGCGAGTTTAATTATTCAGGGACAATTTGAAAGAAAAAAAAATTCCACTGGAATGCTACCCTTCAACTGTTCCACGTGCGAACGCAATGTCACTGCACGTATCAAATTCCTATGCAAATTAACTCACGTGCGAACACAATGTCACTGCACGTAATTATATATTCCTATATGCAAATTAACACACGTGCGAACACAATGTCACTGCACGTGATAAATTCCTATTGCCATTGCATTATTAAGGGAATAAATGTGTGCTCCGGAGGTTTTTATCACTCTGTTTAATACCACTTAGAGTCTGGGTGCTGATAATTACCCGAGCCGGAGGCGAGGGTAATTATCAGCACCCAGACTCTAAGTGGTATTAAACAGAGTGATAAATACCGACGGAGTACATATTTATTCCCATTCATAAATACCTTTTCGGTAAAAAAATAAAATATAATTCGTTCAAAACATCCCGATTTTGTTCAACAAATTCACTTTATGCTTTTTGAATCATCCCTCCTGCAAAATAATGGAGTGTTCAGCTGGCGAGTAAGATGAAAACAACCCTTTTATGGAGATTGACGCGCGCGTATCATGTTCTATGCGATGTCGCGCAGAACGCACCTGGCGCGTTGCGTTTTGAATTTAGAACTATAAAATTCTAACTCCCTGGTAGTGTTGCGCATGCCTACGTGAGGATTGTGAACGTTCAACCAATGAAACGATAAGAGGCACTGGATTTTTAGGAGTCCACATTTTATTGTGACACTGGAAAAGTGTTTAAGACCAGCTAGCCATGTCTTTATCATCCGTTTAATACCGGCCACGTGACGGGCTCTCGACCAATAGGAATGGCTAAACTGTCTGAGGTATTTATGAATATTGAATAAAATAATCATTTTCGTTCAACCTTAATTCTACTGTAATTTATCTTCCATGTAAACTTTTTTTTAACATCCAATGAAATTTAAGGAGTTCTCTGTTTCAGGTGACAAAACTCTCTACTTTTACCAGAGCTTATACACTTTATACACATGTACATTAATCAGAGACATGTAACGTACCTCTTTCTACTCTTGAAGACATTGCCCCTCTTGGTGTTGATCTTGTAGTAAATGGTAACGATGTCTTTGTTAGTATAAATTTGACACAATGCGCACATTCAATAAGAATAAACAATTTTATACCGAGCCAAAATGATAATTTTGAACAGTGTCATGAGTTGCATGCAGTGAGCGTGAGGAGCACAACGACAGTAATGAAGGCCTAGCCCAGCACCGAAACAACAGCTTAAGATAAAGCCCATGCACGCTAGGTCGCTGTACCATGGTGATCAGCGAGGCATGAATGTAACAATAGGGCTGGAGTCTGAGTGGAGATCTTCGAAACACGTTATTTGCATAATGTGCATTCAGCACAAGCCTGGGTTAGAAATGAGAATCGGATGGAATGCTAATGACGTAATCCCGATGGGCAGTTACATTTTGGTCACGAGACTTAATTAGAGGGGTGGCACAGTTTCATACCACTGATCAACCTGAGTTGAAAACAATTGCCTGTTTAAATAAATTTGTGAAGGACGAAAACAAAATGTACTCCACCCACTTTTGGGGTTGATTTTTTTGGACTGAGCGGTTACAGTCGCATCACCGGGGCTCTTGCTGAATAAAAGGCATCTTCCGTTGGTGTAGCAGCGTATCCAGCTTATTATTATTTTTTTTTGGGGGGGGGGGCACATCCGTGCTGAACTTGATGTCGACATGTTTTTTTCACCGGACACTTGGCCTCCGTAAAATCAAATGGGGGGGGGGGGGGGCTGTGCTGGTACTAAGTTTACAAAAATTGGAGCGCTCTTCGAAACCGGCCATTTTATTCCGGTTCTGTATCTGGTGGAATATACTGCATGCATAATCTAATAAGTAGGGATGTAATATGCAGACGCCATGGTGACCGTGCAGATATTTACATGAAGTTGTAGCGTTTTCAGATTATCAATTCTCAATCATCAATTCGTCTTAATGTTTAGTTAAATATCACACTTTAATTATCAATGTTCCTTTTGAACTGTATTAATGATTAATTCTCTTGAATGTATCGCTCATTGTTTTCCTTATATACACATACACCCACACAGAACCTATGCAATGTGTAGTCCCTATACTTTTATACGGAGCAAATGATCTTCACTGCCCACACACAAGTCTTTGGTCAGTTTCTTAGTACAACCAAGTTACTTTCAAGATCATTGTTTTAAGGAACTATATTACTCATTCCTAGTCATTTTTCTGAGACTCAAGGAAACCACGATATGACTAAGTTTCCCCATTCTTAAAGATTTCTTATTCTCAAGACTTCATGTTTCCACCAGTATATAAGTGCTGCTCCACAATTCCAACTCTGTTCCATTTCTATTCTAGTCTATTTCAGCTCACCCAGTTCTCTTTGTCTCAGTTCACTGTAACCGTAGTTCAATCAATCAATGTGTATTAAAATATTGTTGTGGGATAAACGGTCACAGTAAACACAGTCCTCAACCAAATTGTGTATCGACCTATCCATTCCGCAACAAAGTGGGGCCCCTGATGACGTCATCTATGTTAAGAGACAGAAATTCTGACTTGAAAATGCCAATGCTTGGTGCTTGACGTGTTTCCGGTTGAAATTTTTAATGTGCCCATTTCAAGGCCCATTGTAGAGGTTTTAAGGCTCGGGTTTCGATATTCCCCGCTCATATCAGAACTCTCAGGCTATACCATTTGGGAAAACAAATTATCCAAAATTTTAGAGCCAGTTTTGTTTTTATCTCGAGGGGGCCGGCACATTTTATGCTCAAGGGGGGCACATTTATGTCTGCAGGAGGGTGGAGTGTTACCCCGGTTTTGCCGCCCCTGGGCCCGAACTAGGGACAACTAAAACGTACTAAATAATTTATTTCACGACACTGGCGATGATCGCAATTTTTTTCTAGACATTGAAGTTCTACAACATCGTTTTTTTTTTGCGACATGAAATTCACGATAAATGTATGGTGGTGTACGATAATGATCATCGGGAATGCAACGAAATAAACGGAGTTTTTTTCTAATAAAGGTATACGGTGTGTGGGTGGACTATGCTTGACCGATCCAGTGAGCACCGCCCCATGGTGTTCTGACCAATCACAGCCGTGACCGTATATGTTCGATGTGCTCGCACAAAAGTCACGCGCGTATGATGCGCGCGGCAGGAAAATGCAGTGTGGCATTGGATAGGAGCACGAGTTAATTTGCCCGGTGCGCAGTGGGCGGGGTTTACTGAATCGGTCCATTAATCCGGTTCGCCTAAAACGTCATACACCATTAGAGACACACTCTTCGAAAAAGTGGTCCGATTAGGCCCCCAAAAAATAATAAGTCGGTCTCTGGTCAGCGCGTGCGTCGATTTTAATCATGCGCGTCAATCTTCTTTTTTTTCAAAATGTTCCGCGGTAGCTCCAACAGCGCCCTCTATTGCCGCACCTCCTCAAAATAAATAAACCAAAGAGTACCAAGGAATGGGAAATTGCACCAAGGCAAATGATCGAGAGCACCAAGGCAAATTAAGGAGGACACCAATGTACATGAAGACACCAACAAAGTAAAATAGTACCCCACCGGCCCTTGTCTGTTCAATCCAAGTTTGAAGAGAAAAAAAAAGCCGCATCGCCGCATCAATTCCGGAACTTTGGTCTGACCAGAGACCGAAATATATATATATATATATATATATATATATATATATATATATATATATATATATATATATATATATATATATATATATATATATATATATATATATATATATATATATATATATATATATATATATATATTTTTGGCCTTAGCATGGTTAACTTATTCCTTATGATGAGACTTGCGTTTTGGCCGGCCGAAGTCAATTGAGCGTGATCGGCTGACTGATAAGGTTTACGCACAAAACCCCGAGCCAACGAGGTTTTTGTATAGCTTCCGAACCACATTTTGCGAGAGATTGAATCCCGGGACATACCGTTATTTCGTTTTACCGTTTGGATTTCCTCCAAAACAAAAACAGTAAATGAACCATCGACCGTTTTGTCATTTTACAGTTTTATAAAAACAACAAGCGGTATTAAGATAAATGCGGTTTCTCCGTTTTATAAGTTTAGTAAAATTCATCATAGCATAACGATCAGTGATTTTTGTTTTACAGTTTTACACAAATAACTTTGAAAAACAGCAAAACGGTCAGTATTGAATACAGACTGTAAAGTTTCAGTCCGTGGTGCATTTTGTGGCAGATGGGCAAGGGGGTGGAGGGGACCGTGCTTTACACGAATAAGTACATGTACGTGTTACCTCGGCATACATGTAATTAATGTGTGGTATGATTCCTGGCGTGACCCTGACCCCCTTCTCATGCGATTCAGTTCGTGGGGCTTAAAGAGTTGCAAGGCAGAAAGGTGCTTGAAAACGTCAAGGGGACATTACTTTTAATGTGCCCGTAATGAACGATTGTTCGTTGACGCTGCGATTTCCGTCTTAATACAGCGCCCTCAAGCGGCATTTCACTTGACGAAAAGAAGTTCGCGAGAAGAGTTGCGTTTGTATTCTTACATGCTGAGACTGATGAGTGAGAATTACGAATCTTCCTAAATAAAAGTAAAGTATAATTAATGTAGTAGAGGATAGTTTACCAGTAGTAGCGTTTTGAGGTTAATGTTTGAACTTTGTCTGCATACGTTTTGAAAACTGTTGTATTTGCCATGAAGTTTGTCATATCATCTTTTCAGCTGAGCTCGCATTTAATGAAAACAAACAACCCAAAACAAAATAGCCTAGGCCTACTGCCAGTTTTCGTCAACGAATCAAATGCTTTTTTACTTGTTTCTGTAATAAATGTATAAATTGAAATTTGTATGTTTCTATTTTATTTTAATAAAAAGCGTACTTGTATTTACCTTGGACATCTCTGTAACCTTTGTTGCTTTTTTTCACAAAACTATGGTGGCCCTGAAGGGACATCGCATATCGCAAACGTGTGCGCACACGTGTGCGATGTCGCGAAATTTATCGCGAATGTGTGCGCACACGTATGCAATGTCGTGAAAAAATTCGCGAATATGTGCGCACACGTATGCGATGTCACGAAATTTATTGCGAATATATGCGCACACGTATGCGATGTCGTGAAATTAATCGCGAATATGTGTGCACACGTATGCGATGTCGTGAAACAATTCGCGAATATGTGCGCACACGTCGCATACCTTTCAGTAAAATTCCTAATGAACTGGGGAGTTGTAGCAGCTAGTCTGGAGTCTAGACGTACTGTTAGATATAAATAGGGTCTGACTAATAAACCTTCTCGCGCACGCTGTTCCTCGTGCAATCGTTACTACTAGTACTGTCGAGCGCAAACTTGCTACTTGCGCAAGTTTGAAATTTGCGCACGCAAGTTTCAAACTTGCGCGCGCAAATAAAATTCACGACATTGCAAACAAATTCGCATACGTGTGCGCACATATTCGCGATAAATTTCGCAACATCGCATATGTGTGCGCACACGTTTGCGATATGCGATGTCCCTTCAGGGCCACCATACAAAACAGATCCACCCTGTTTTGGGCTGCTGTTTAGTGTTGGCCTGCGAAGCAACTTTTACTAATTTGCAGCGCGAATACTTGCCACGACTGCTCCGCAGAGCGGAGCATCATTGTTCGGGGCCGTATCATAAGTCTGACGCCTCAAAGGTCCGACGCATAAGGCGTCGGACTAGTAATAAGGCATAACATTTATTTATTCAGCCTCATAGGTCCGACACCTCATACATGTAAGTCCGACACGTCATAAGTCCGACGTCGGAAAAACGAAGTGTATGAGGTGTCAGACCTATGAGGCATCACACTTATGAGGCACCGGACCTATGAGGTGTCGGACTATTAAATGGGCCTTTATTTGGTTGGGGGATGCGATTTTGTCGGACCTATTAGGCGGCGGACCTTATTGGACTTATGAGCGGACCCCCATAGTTCTAGGAGTATGGGGGATATGCCATGATGTCACAAATTCACATTCGCTTTTGCTTTTGCGCCGTGTATGAACCTGGCTAAAAGTTGACATTCCATAGCTTGACATGGACGTGAAGTGATTTTGTTGATGGATGTTTCATTCAAAAAGTGAACAACTAGGCCTATTGCTAGAAAAAAAAGTAATTTAAAAAAGGATGCATTTGTCAGGTTGAAACTTGAAAATGGCACTATCTATAAGGGAAATGGGGATCACAACTTAATTTGTACAGATCATCCCTATACCTAGTCCCAGTAACTGGGTCGCTAGAACTCCTTTTTTGACAATTGGGATGGTGGTCTGTCTGTACGACAGACCAACATCCCAAATGCCAAAAAAGGAGTTCTAGCGACCCAGTTAGTGCATGGGGCTACCCTATACCTAGGCCGAAAATTTGGGACTCTCAATATGTGTATCCATCAGATATCTTTAATTGTATGTGTATGACCCGGATATTCGTTTCTTGTACAAGTTTATTTTTACAGCAAGAAAAGGGTAGATGGGTAAGTACATGTTGAGCAAGGATGGGAAAGGATTGCTGAGCTTTGCTTCAGTGAATATCTTCTGTTATTATTTTAATTATTAGGACGATAGTTTAGAATGGAATGAACTGCTACATGTGTAGGAGCTGAGGCTGACCACACTGACCACAATGTAGGGCCTAAGACCCTCAGTGGGTGGTTGTTGCTAGGGGCAACCAGTGGGCCTTCCTTGTACCACTGATCTGATCTAATAAAGGGCAGTGCGCTGAAAGTGCCTGGTCAAACACAGTAGCTTTCAAATGCATGTAATGGTCAAAATAATATTCATGATTATTCCTATCATACAGGTCTGTAACCTGCTATCGGTGTTGCACAGGATGGACTGGAAGTACATCAAGTGGCTGCACAACCCGTAAGTTGACTTCTTGTTTCGATCAAGTTTTTCAGAAGATTTAGATTTTTTAATTTAATTGCCTCAGGTGTTATTACAGACAGGGCTCTGGAGTGCTCTGAAATGTGCAAAACTAGAAATGTGTAGTAAATTGAGACTAATTCCCAGTTCATGCCACATGTTTCTTAAATGCTTTTGGCATGGTTGATTTGATGCAGTACTGAAGCAGTGTTGGACTGGTTGTTTTAGGTACGTGCCAGTCTATTTTCTTGTTTTGCTTGTTTTCAATACCTAAAGTTTTGGGCCTCTCATACACGGTATTGAGAGTCCCAAATTTTCGGACTAGTGATATTATATGCTTTGGCTTTAAACAGCTCACACACAAATGTTCATCAAATCAATTATGCCTGTAAGTATCATACATTCATTGCATGTTTTTGTCTCATTTCTTTCTACTAAGCCATTTGCTTTGGCAATACTGATTGGTGTCCCAATGGAGGGGATTGCACAAGTCCTGACTACTGCAGCGACTGTAACCGAGGGTTCTACTCTCCACGATGCGATCGTAAGTTGTTATGACATCAAGACTTCTTGATATAACTTGAATACTTTGATCATAGACTACTGACATCAGCATGGGCGTCGCCAGGATTTTTTCTAGAGGGGGGCAAAACATTTTTTTGCCAAAAAGTGCTTGTATTTCTCAACACATTCTCGATTTATCAGTTTTAGAGGGGGGCAGGGACATTTTGCCCCCTCCCCCAACTCATTAAATTTACACCACTTTGTCTTCGCGCCTCTTTTTCTTTTCTTCTCTTTTTCTGTTCTTTTCTTCCTTTTTTTTTTTTTTTGCTTTTCCGGGGGGGGGGGGGGGGGGGGGGGGGGGGGGAAGTGCCCCCCCTTGCCCCCCCCCCTCGCAACGCCCATGGACATCAGACTCTTTTCTCAACGGGTAGGCCTATAATGAACAGCAAATCTCTGACAGCCATGCTGGGAGGATTCAACATGACCATTCAGGGAATGGAGGTAGCCAGCCAACTATCTCACTTTGGTTAAGTCAGTTGAGTGGGTATATATAAGGTGCACGTATCCACCAGGACCGGTGCTCAAGGCACTACATCATTATTACCCTGTTCATTGGGCTAATGAAACATTCAAATACCATCTCAGCTCCCTGGGGAGTATACAGCTCGATGCTGCCATTTTGGCCCAAAGCAGCTAAAATCAATCACAATAACCATCTCTGCCCTCACAGGCACCCATTTACTCCTGGGTGGAGAGAAGTAATGAGTGACAAAGTGCCTTGCTCAAGGGCAAACGCACCATGACCCCGGCTGGACTCGAACCCACAGCCTGCAGCTTTACCCGCAGACCACAAATCCAATGCCCTTTAACCCCATGTGTATGGGAAGCGGTCATGGCCGCGGCCGCTAATCCTCATTGGAATGCAGTTGCCAGCTGTGGTATGCCGTGGCACACAGCTAGTGGGTAGTTCCACAGCTGCTGCTTTTGTGCAGTCCCGCTCCCACACAAAGGCTGTGCAGTCATGCGGGCCACTTGCTCTATGTGTGGAGGAATGTCCCCATTACACCCCGTCCTTAAGGGGTTAATAACCATGAGGCCACAGCACTCCACAATATGTGGTGTGTTGATCACTAAAACCATAACTTAATATTCCCCAAACCTTAGCTTACTCCTACACAGGGTTTGGTTTTATATCTAGCTTCAGTATCATTTAAATTAGAACCCCCCTGTTCAAACCCAATGAAAATTAAGCCTGATGTAACTGTAAGATTCGATATCCTTGAGGCAGAACAAGTACCAGTTTTGAGCTTTAGTCTCTCAACTCAAGGGCATACAAATCTCCTCTAACCAAATTAGCCATAAATGGATTCAAGATTTGAAAACAAAGTGTGTTTTTTTAATATCTGAAAAATGTGTACTTGATTGTAAATTGAAATCAAGTCGATTTCAATTTACTGTCAAGTTTAAAGAGTGCCTAAAGAGGGGAAGTGCGGCCTAGCGGTTAGGGTTCGTGACTCATGATCAGAGGGTCCGGGGTTCGGATCCAGCTGCCGGCCCTAGTTGTGTCCTTGGGCAAGCCACCTCATCCCACTTGCCTCTCTCCACCCAGGAGAATAAATGGGTACCGGCATTAGCTGGGGTGTAACCTGCGATGGACTATCATCCCATCCAGGGGGAGTAGAAATATTCTCGGACATTCATGCCACTGAAACCGAAGATAAAGACCTGCCTGATGGGCCATATAGGCTTTTAATAGGCTTTTAAATTTTACTTATAAAGAGTGCCTTGCCCAGCGGCGTAGCCATTCAGGTAAGGCACTCTTAACTGGACAGCAAATTGAAATCAAGTACAAAAACCCTTCGCGTGCGATCGCAGCGAATGGGGTTGAATATATGGGGCCTTGATGTTATTGGGCCGGGGGGGGGGGGGGGGGGGGAGGGGGGGGCGTCCCCTACGGCCACCCTCCCCCTTGGCTTTGTTTCCCCCTGTTTAATCAGTGCATCTTTAATAAACCCATCTTGAATAAACCCACAACCATTGAAACTTATAGGCTAACAAATTTCCAGTGGGTGGGTGGACTGGGGGCAATTTTTTTCCCCCAAACGACATCCGCATATGGGGTGTACGCCATGGCGTTTTGGACTTTACTTCTCTAAAAACATGAGAAGAAAATATAAAATTAGAAAAAAAAAGAAATGAATTTGAATGTAACGAGATTCGGACTTTATTTCCCTTTAAAAAAAAACCCCTCCAAAGCCTCAGATTAGAAAAGAAAAATATTTCGGGTACAAAACTGTGACTCGAACCCACAACCTCGCAGTGCAAAATCATGACTCCATCGACTGAGCGATCGCACTGCTCTCCAAACCCTAGAAAAAAAAATTATATACCTGCGTACGTATCATAAAAGTATTGTAGAGGGCGCTAAACAACCATGTTTGTGGATATGTAGTTTGGGAAAAGAAAATTCACGGACTGCGAGGGGGTGGGGTAACGTTGCATGACCCCTGCGGGCCCCCCTCCCCCTTGGCTATGCTGATGACCTTTTCCTGTTGAGTCACTGCATCCGGAATAAACCCGTAGCCATGGTCACTAATGTAGGCTAACAAGTTGCCAGTGGGTGGGTGGACTGGGAGGGGGGTAACATGTTTTGGTGGGGGGGGGGGGCGTTCCATATGCCCCTCCCTCTCTGGCTACGCCGCTGGCCTTACCCTGTTTAATCACTCCATCTTGAATAAAATCTCACCCATTGTGGGGCGCTGTGGTCCAATGGTTACGGTGTTCGACTCGTGTGCCGTGGTACATGGGTTCGAATCCTGACCGTGGGAACATGGTGCTGGTGCTCTTGAGCAAGGCACTTTACCATTATTGCTTCGTCCTTTGGATGGGACGTAAAGCCGTAGGTCCCGTGTGTTGTGTAATGCACGTTAAAGAACCCAGTAACACTTGTCGCTAAGAGAAGGGGCTTGCCCCGGTGTTTCTGGCAGTGGCAGCAATATGCGCCGCAGCACCTAACAAAAAAGGTGCTACATAATGGGTCTCGTATGTTCATATACTTCATTACCTGTCTTTCATCTTTCGTCTCATAATTTGCGCCAGGAGTGTCATATGGACAGATATGGCGCGGTATAAATGTTCACTATTATGATTATTATTATTATTGCATCAGACTTGGGTGCATGTCTCGATGATTCAGGAACACAATTCTTTTTTTGGTGTTCATAGGGTGTACAGCCATCGCAAATTGCCTTGAAGTGTTCTGCAGCACATCCTCTGACCAGAAATGTGACCGATGTGATGGTGACTACGGCCCAGCGCATGGATCAGCCTACGTGAAGAGTGATGACATGAGACAATGCATAAGTATGTATGTCAACCATAGGTGGCTGTAGTAGAGAGAGGATTGGGGAATGGGGAACATTATTTGCTCCTTGAATTTGAATTCAGTTGAATATGTAGATTATTCGAAACAGACCAGACAAGCATTACATGTACTAGCCAGTTGGAAACTGGGACTAAAGCTTGATCGGGAATAAAGCTGGTCCACTGAATGAGATTTGCACGAACAATTAATGAGCTTTTGAATATTGTGATGGGCGTGAAATTACTGGTTCAAGTACTAAATGACTAGAGACTAGACAAGAATTCTGACTGCATGGAGAGATCGTGCTGTTCTTCAAAGAACAATAATGGTTGTCGGCACACGCTGTGCCTGATGCTTACAATCGAATGCCTCTCTAACGATGAGGTAGAGCACCAGTGTGCGTTGCAATCGAACGTTGAGTAAGACGCGCTCCTTATTCTAGGTGAAGTTCCTCACCGGGCCAGAACCAGTCACGATGTGATCACCGAGCCCTGACTGCATGGGCTCGTCTTTTGTAGCGTTTGGGCGCGTACATAGTGCAAGGAGCCAGCGCATCAATATAAATGTCTCTTGCAATGCTTGATTGGTCATAACCCATTAATCACGATACCCTAACGTCTTGACTTAGAAAGCTAACTCCCTAGGCCTTTTTGCTAGGAAGTAGCCTCAATCCTGCAAAATCCTCCAATTGGCCTCGTGGAAAAATAGCATATAACCTCAATCCTGCAAATTCCTCCGCTATTTCTTGAATACGGTCCATGGAGGGGTGACCACTGCCTGAATCCTGCAAAATCCTCCGGCTATGACTGTCAATAGGCTGAGGCAGAGGCAGTGACATCCTGGAGCAGTGCGGAGGATGTCAAGTATAATCAAGGACTAAATTTATGCACGGCTGAGCATAAACAACACAAGGTCGGGCCCAAGACCTTGACACAGTGCGTACTCCGAAATCAGCAACGCACTTTTGCCATGTAACCTCAATCCTGCAAATTCCTCCAATTTGCAAAAAGGATTTTGGAGGATTCAGGGTGGATAGGGTTAAACTTGTGTACTGGTAAGTCATTTCATTTAACAGTTGTTCTACCATTAGTTTATCATAGGCCCCATTATCAATATGTGGCCAACTGTATTGGCAATTCTTCTCAATGAAATACTAGTTGTTAACTGAGAACTTATTTCTTATCTTACACAAGTCCAATCAATTAAGGTATGAGAAAAGAACCTGCATTTTATCAGAGTGATTACTGGAAATTAATCATGACTGTTATTTTTGTTACAATATTAAGAACATGGTGTGTGCATCATTTTTAGAGCCTGTATATCAATTATTTCTCTTTTCTAAATGCCTATTTCCCAGAGCAATGTTCATGGAGGAGTGACAGCAATGCCTGCTACCCAGGATCCTGCACAAACGGCCAGTGCACATGCAGCAGTGGCTTCTCAGGAACTGACTGCAGAACATGTGAGTGAGAAATCAGTAGAGATTAACTGGTTAGATGGAAGTGGGATCGTGTCCAGCAATAAAATTCTTTTTCACTTTTATTTATTCATTTTGTATTTATTACTTTTGGTAAAGAAACCAAAGATTCTCCAAATAGCGCCCTAGGCACTGTAAGCTCGAAGGCCTGAAGAAACCTGTAGAGAGAAGTGAATGAGAAGAAATTACAGTTTTAGAGGTGGGAGGAAAAAACCCAGAAGAATATTCTGGGGAAAACCCACGGAATCGGGTAGGGACTGAAAACCCAATCTACATATTGGCCCGGGCGGGATTCGAACCCGGGTCACAGCGGTAGAATGCGAGGAAAGCACTGCTCTTGAAACAACCTGACTCCCAAGTTCAATCTCCTTCAATCTCCTTCAATTTCCTTTCAAAGACAGTCTTGAAGTCATTTCTTTATATCTGAGCCAAGGAAATATGTAACCGTCATACAGTAGACCAAGAATGCACTTTGCAGCAGAAAGTGAAGAACACTTTGCTGTCATTTTATGGACAAAAAGGGAGGACGCTTTGTTGCCACTTTTGATGGGACACACGCATGAGCACACTGGTTTATGTGCATATTGAAAAGCATGAGTGATTATATTCCAAATGTGCACAAAGGTTTCGTGTGAGCATCAGTTTTGGCAATGGGTTCTCTGCCAGTCTTGGCACTCTCCCTTTTTTTGCCATTGAGGGGGTACTTGTGCCCGGATCCCATTGCATTATCATCTGTGTTATACTTTACACTGGTATCAATAAGCCAGTTTGTATTCCCAAATAGTCTGGTGCACAGCAGGATTCGTCAATTTTTTTTTTCGGAATAACCGCGGCAGATAAATGCCGACACAAGTGTGAGCCAAATTTCGCACCATAAAATAAGGAGACACACAAATCAGGATGCGGTGGCAATTATGTACTTTAATAGAACAGGTCTGATTGGCATTACACGGTTTCACCAAAAAACCCTGTAAACAAAATACGAAAAATAAAATTAAACTTAAATAATAAAAATCAACAGAACTGCATATCACTTAGGAATTTCATTTTAACAATTGATCATTTACTGATCTCCCCGTTAAAATATAACATCAACACAAATCATGACTTCAATCCACCAGATACATGCACATGATTTTAGAAACAAAGAATCACTTTTCACTGGCCAAAGCAATATTCTGATAGTGCATCAAAGTAACAAAAACACCAGCTGAACAGTTTAAGTTTTTCACTGGGAGTCTTGTTCTCCACCACAATCTGGCATAAAGCACAATTTAGCATAAAACAAAGTAATAAGTACAGAGTACTCAATCAATCAGTCAGTAGACTAAACATACCCCATTCAGCCTCGAGGGGTACTTTAACAACCGTCCCAGGCCAGTGGCACCAAGGCCAAATGGCTGGCTCGCTCAGCTAGCCTGTCCTGCCCCAGGTTACTTCCCACCTGTTGTCTCAAGTCTCACCCTATTATAAGGTCAAAAGATTCACAGGCAAACCTCAATAAAGGTCTAGCTTTAACAAACAAAATACACCAAAATAACATATGACTGGCAAAATGAATCAACTTTACATTGATTTCTTCATCTGACCAATTCACTCAAATCTCTCAGGCAAAACACTCTTATATGACCCACCATGTAAATAGGTTAACTAAACACTTGTCATATTGAGTAAAATACTATGATATAAGAAAGCCACACAATTTAACTATAGCTACAAAGTATAAACCAATAACAACCAAAAGTACCTATCAAGTATCTATAGTCCAATATAGGAGAGAAAGAAAGAATTTCCACAGCAGTGATACTGGAATTCAACCACTGTTACACATATTGTGCCGTATAATCTTAATCACCGGCTTCACCGTAAGCACTTAAAAGCAACAATTATATTATAAACTAGAAAAACACTCTTCCTCCTCGCAATACTCTTATCTTCAGTGATCCAAATAACCATGACTTAAACTATACCGGTAGATAAATCATGAAAACAAAATGATTTCGGCTCTTATTTCTTTGTCGAACTATAAGAGAACTATCACTTATGAATCATCATTAATCTCACTACTGCTTCACTAATAAAACTAAGAGTATCAAAAGAATTTGACATTTACCTTATCGGTTGATTAACTTGGGAAAACCAAGAGCCCAGCGCTTAGCTTTGAAGAGGTGGTTCAAGAGCTGGAACAAGGTGCTTGCATATCAATGTCTGATCTGAAAGTGGCCTGCACAGTCTGGACTTATTGCCCACGCCCAGTAACAGAGGCAAAATCACCCCATAAGGTCTCCCACCCCACGTGACACCAGACCAGTGACCAAGGCTGCATGCTCATGAAATTTATGCCAACTGCGCAATCTTGTCAGCATCCAGGGATCTAGGCGAGACCCTGAGATTTTACAGAACACAACTGGGGTAGATGGGGAAACTCTGGTAGGGAGTGTTTTATCATGTCCAAAAAAAACCCAAGAAACTTCGAAGGTTAGTATGTTAGTAAGATATGGAAATGCAACAGAATATATGAGGGCTAACTACAAAAAAAAATAAATGAAATCAAAAAGGCCATCACATACAAGGAAGAACAAAAGGGAATAAAATACAAGGGGCTCTAATTCACCCGGTTACACAAGGCTATGGGGGACGTGGTAACCAAATCTGCAATCTGTGCACTATTTTTTGTGCAATCGAAAAGAGATGGAACTTTCATCCGCACAAACTTTTTGACACACAAGACACCTAAAAACACTTCGCTGTCCAAAGGTTTTTGCAAAATGTTATACTTCAGAACACGACGATCTTCAATTTTGCTGGTACCCCGCTATTTATGCTTTTGTACGCATACGATGAAATTGTTATCCCGAAAGAAAAATTGGCAAATCTTGATGTGCACATGCGCAGTTGGAATACCAAACTCGCTATTTAATGAACGTTACAAAAAACCCATATTTTGTGGGTAGCAATAAGGCTGTGTCACAGTGGCTACCGCCAGCAATCGTATATGGCTAACACAGCTGAATCCACTTCCCCTTGACCCCTGCATTATTGCTACAATTGTAGCCATAGCCACAGCCTAACTCTTGTCTTGCAGTGGGCAGTAGTCAAGCACCAGTCCTATCAATCATACAGGTGCCTATGGCAAGCAGCTGAAATCACTTCCCCTAGACCCCTGCATTATTGCTACATGTAGCCATAGCCACAGCCTAACTCTTGTCGTGCAGTGGGCAGTAGTCAAGCACCAGTCCTATCAATCATACAGGTGCCTATGGCAAGCAGCTGAATCCACTTCCCTAGACCCCTGCATTATTGCTACATATAGCCATAGCCACAGCCTAAATCGTGTCTTGCAGTGGGCAGCAGTCACGCACCAGAGACCTATGGCAAGCAGCTGAATCCACTTCCCCTAGACCCCTGCATTATTGCTACCGTACATATAGCCATAGCCACAGCCTAAATCTTGTCTTGCAGTGGGCAGCAGTCAAGCACCAGTCCTATCAATCATACAGGTGCCTATGGCAAGCAGCTGAATCCACTTCCCCTAGACCCCTGCATTATTGCCTCATGTAGCCATAGCCACAGCCTAAATCTTTCCTTGCAGTGGGCAGCAGTCAAGCACCAGACCTATCATACAGGTGCCTATGGCAAGCAGCTGAATCCACTTCCCCTAGACCCCTGCATTATCGCTACATGTAGCCATGCATAGCCACATCCTTAATCTTTCCTTGCAGTGGGCAGCAGTCACGCACCAGACCTATCATACAGGTGCCTATGGCAAGCAGCTGAATCCACTTAGCCTAGACCCTGCATTATTGCTACATGTCGCCATAGCCACATCCTTAATCTTGTCTTGCAGTGGGCAGCAGTCAAGCACCAGACCTATCAGAGCACCGTGCCACTTTGGCCGTAGGGACAATAACTCTGGAATCCCCCACAGTCCAGGGCAGTACAGACACTGTCTACACCAACGTACACAACTTTACAAACATCAGAACCAACTGGATAAGTTCGTACCAGCCTACAGGACTACCAGACCCTAGTGGTGGTGGACATCCATACATCCATAGCATTGGACTTGGTGTTGTAGAGGCTAGAGTGACAGCTGTTGTGAATCGTAAGTCAAGTTACAGTTCTCCATCAAACAAGTGCGAGAGCACGATAAGCTCTGGCCCTCTTGCATGAAAGTCTTGCATGAATTGATACAATTACTCACTTGGTCCTGATTGCCCTTTGAAATAAGGATTTCCCATTTTGTTGAAAGTCACAATGCAAAATAATAGTAACCTTCGTAATGCAAAGGTCTGTATCCTGAATCTTAACCCCTGGAGACTCATTAAACTGACACAGGGCCAGAGGCAGGGGTGATGTATAGTCACAGGTAGAAGCCCCTTTTAAAACTTTGTAAGTTCGAAGTGCACAAAAATACCATGTGACTATAACTTTACCACAATTATCTTGCCTCTAATCAGAAAAGTTCATAAACAATCTAATGTCACAAATTGTTACACAAAAGTTTCGGCAAGTATTTAATGTCTTTTGTTTGCTGTTTTGGACAGTTACAGTTTGGTACTTACAGGTTTGTGGGTGAGTTTGGGGGTTCGTTTTTGGTCAAATTTTTTTTTTTTGGGGGGGGGGGGACTGACCAACCGAAACCCGAGTGACTGGTAGAAGCTCTGTTGCCAGAGCTTAAAAATCCGATTCAGATCGAAAGTGATACACCCAGAGACACCTATTAAGTACATGTACCTTCTTTTGACTCATCACTCTCCATATTTGCAGAGTCAACAAAGTGGCATATCTAGGGTCCAGTTTTGCAGTAGGGTATTTGTTGGAGGGGTGGAAGACACACTGAATGGGTACTGATCATAATCAGCTTCAAATATACCAAAAAGGTTTTCTTCTCTTAAAGTCGAGTGACCAAAAAAAATCACACCGTGAAACCACATGGAGAATTTTATCACCACACTGTTTCTAGGTCAATAACCCCCTCATGCACAAGATATATAGGCAGGTCACATGGCCTTTGTGTGGGCCAGGATTGTTTACGACCTGCTCTGGGCGGCACAAGGGGTTGACACAGAGAGATCGGCGGCACAAATGGGTTGGCCACTAAGATATCCAATTACTGCACAAAGGCATTCCTATATGAATAAATTTACAAGCTATTGTTTAGGCCACACGGAAAGCATATTTTGTACAACCTTCACATTTTAATAAGGTTAATATTTTATCTTTAATCAATACCAG
Organism: Patiria miniata; assembly: GCF_015706575.1. NCBI lineage: Eukaryota > Metazoa > Echinodermata > Asteroidea > Valvatida > Asterinidae > Patiria > Patiria miniata. The sequence goes on along the minus strand of NW_024037047.1, from coordinate 35,071,039 downwards.
AAAATAATATTGTGATTTTATACAAATAATGAATGTTTGTGAGTGCAGTGGTAAGAATAATTTCATGAGGTGACAGATGAAATGTTGACTTTTAATAGCCAATTTATTCAGGTTAAAAACTGTCTGAAAGTTCATCATATTTAATTTATGCAAACTGTTCAACAGGTTGAGAACCATCATATTCAAGTAATCTCGATTTAAAACAGCGCCACCGCCAGCAGCGATGACACCGTGCAATGGAAGTTCTATTCACCGTGCAATGGAACTTCCATTGCACTGTGCGCTGCGCGCCGCGCGTGCGCGGTGCATTGGGACGAATAATTCAATAACATGTGATCAATGATCCACCAATCAGATGACGGGGATTTATTCAGGTGTTGTATAAAAATCAATATTAGGTTTTTGCAGTGTATAAACACTGTATATTCAAGTGTGTTACCTCCCGAGTGAAAGTTGGAAAAATCACTCGGATGGGACTCGAACCCACGACCGCCTGCTTTCTAGCGCAGACGTCTTACCACTCGACCACCGAGCATGCAGGATCGATGGCTGGTTTGAATCTGATGTATGTAGCAGAGGGTACCACAGTTAAACTATTCATAAGATGAATTTGCGTCAGGGTGATGTAAATCAATATTAGGTTTTTTTACCTTTGTGATTTTTTTCATGCATTAGGGGGTTACAGTGTGATATATTCAGTGGGCTCCCAGGATTGTACAACGTCGACAACTGGGAATTCTTTCAATCAAAACAATCCGGCAACAGACCTGGTATCCTGTCAGTTTACATTCAACTTGAACTACAACTCCTGGACACCAGCTACAGGAGATGTGTAAGCCCATTAGAAACACGCAGTGTGATCAGAATGCCAAACATTTTACTTAATGATAACAACTTTTTGCCTGTGCTGTGATGTTTAGAGCAACATTCACATGTTTTAGATAAAAAGTTGCATGAAAATAACCTTTGAAGTAAAGAGGTTTAGGACAGATCGTTGGGGTAAGAGAATACAGTGTATCTTGAAAAATCCAATTTTTTTTGATAATTTGAGTGTAAGGACTCAGCAAATTTCGTTAGCTGCAAAATTCAAAACGAATTTTTGTAATGCTTTAATTCATACAGGTTTATCAGTTGCATTATTATCAAATCTCCAGCCTGTAGAAATAGTTTTGTTCAGAAAGATATTATACATGATTAGGACAGTTTAGATTGTTTCAGAATATACAAGAATTACTCTGTTCAAACATGGAGCAAGGAATAGGAGTTAGAACTCTTCGGCGATTTACAGTTTTGACCATTAACATTCCAATCCCTCGGGAATGTCCGTAGCTACAGCACTGTGACCGCAATCCTGGACCATTCATTGCGTGACTGCAAGCAGCCTTTGAACACGATGATCGTCACCGCCTTTTCAGTTGGTAACCAACAACCTCCCTATATAGTCACGTCACGTCGCTGCTCTTTTAAATTTTTTTTAGATTTTAACAACTACGCAGTTGTTAGATGTGAGTAATGAAATCAAGTTATCGATGTGCAGTTGTTGGCCCTTGAATGCGCTATCTGTTTTTGTTATTTGAAGATAAATCAAATTATTTTCCCAATAAGTTATCGTGTCTTTTTGATTTTTTTATTGGCAATACATCACTTATGAAATATGACATTTTGGGAAATTTCCTAAGGTTTCCAACAGAAGGAATAGAGCATATTTTGTTTGTCATGAAATGATTGTTTCAGTAATGTTTACCACATTGTGGGCCAGTCTTTAGCCAACTCTGAACAAACAGTTTCAAAATCATTCAATTTTGGATGTATGACAATTAAGTGCGCCTGAGTAAAATACCATGGTGCTATCCACAACGCAATGCAAACTCTTTCTTCTAGCATTAATGAGCATGGATCTCAATAGGGTAGTGAGCAACTGAGTAAGCTGGCCGCCAGGTGCTTTCTATTGTTGCTTTCGAGCGCGGTGACGATCATAATCACTTTGAAGTAGGGGAGTTCTGACTCCTTCAGTTCCTTGCTCCGTTGTTCAAATGACAACATTGCAGTGCTAGAATCAGTTTCAATCAACCAAAGCGAGGCTGGAAGGAAAAATAGTCTGGTTCCTTTTTGCACAAAAACATTATCATTCAGTACTGTTATTGGATACAGGGAACATGAACAAAATGGTGGAAGCATGATAAAGGTCTATCATGATCAGCTGTTTTCTTCAGATTGTTATATTTTCATGTCTAAAGTATGTGTGTTTGTTTATATTTCTTCATTTGTATACTACAGCCTGAGGTATGATGTATATTCCACAAGTGGCGGGTACATAAAGCTCTATGATAGGGACAATTCAAACAGCATCATCACACGAAACTACAATGGCAGGACAACCTCCGACTCTTCAACTTTCACCTTTGACTTTGTTGACCCCTACCACTGTGTGGATGTTGGCAGTGGATGCAGAACCACTATGCTGTATGCAGGGAATGATGTTACATCACAGGTTAGTGTGGACCAAACATGATTTAAATCCTGAATGGATATATGGTATGATGGGTTTATGGCATAATAATAATGTAATACTAATGTGGTGCTTATACAGGGTGTTTCAATAGAAAGGAAACCCAACTTTGAAGAACCAGTATGGACAGACTAAATGTTTACTGGCTATAAAACTGGTATCATCTGAAAGCGTAATCTCTGTGGTTTTCAATGATACCTTTTTTACATTTCCAGGGTCATGCTTCACTGAGCGGCACTGTCATGAGATTTTGCTGCAAAATTGCAGTTGGTTCACTTTCATGTCAAACACAATAGGCATGAGAATAAGTATTCATGAAGAAGACACGAGTGTATAAAAAGAAACCAAAAAACCCAAGTCGGGTTGGTTTCAAAACTGGATTTTATTGTTTGTCTTGAATTTCTCGTTTTGACCAAGCCACGTTCAAAACAATGTGCCATTTTCCCGAGGATTAACACTCAAGCCATTTCACAGACATTTCCGTAACAATAGGCACACCGTGCCCATGCAGTGGTTGTTTTTTTTTTTTAAGTGAACCAAGTGCATTTTTGCATTCAGTTTTCAAGACAATGATGCTCAGTGATGCATGACTCAGAAAACCTAAACACGGTATCATTGAAAAGCATAGAGATGACACTTTCAGATGATACCAGTTTTATAGCCAGTAAACATATCGTCTGTCCATACTCGTTCTTTGAAGTTGGGTTTCCTTTTTTTTGAAACACCCTGTATAGTGCTTTATACCAAAGGTCTCAAAGCGCTTCACAATTATGACCACTTTTCATCAGGCCATGAGACCACTTTTTGCAGCAACTCGAGATCAATGCATTCTGGTCTCCACCTTCAAAGGTACCACATTTGTATTCCTGGGTGGAGAGTGGCAATTATAGTAAAGTGTCTTTCCCAAGAACACAAGCACCATGTTCCCTGCCAGCTAGGAACGTGGTGTTTATGCCCTTGGGCAAGACACTGAAAGGGAATGTACAACATTTGCTCTTGCTGCAATTTTCAGTAGTAAGTGGATTTTGGGGATTAGAATGTTATAGCACATATTGTTAAACTGACTTGTTTCACGTTTTGGGCTTGAAGATGCTGGAAAAAGTTAAACCAAGAATTTTTTTCCGATCTAGAGACGTTGATTTGAAGTTGATTTCCAAGGGTGCACGATACCCCCGTCTTCCCACCCAACTATCTTTAAGACCAGCCACGTGACAGGCTCTTGACCAAAGGGAATGGGTAAACTGTCTTAGGCATTAATGAATAAATGTTTGGTTTCATATTCTTCACAGGCAGAGATAATTGTCACCTGGCAAGGCTGGGCAGACAGTCTCGCTGGCATCAAGGAATACGAGCTGCAAGTACGTCAGCTATCTGGTAGCCATGGCAATCAGATGACGGAAGTCTTTGACACTCCAGCTGTTTATAGTGGAGTGACCAACTCTAGTCAGAACATCACTTTGCCCCATGTTGGTGCGTTAAGTTTTTGCAAATCAAGCGTTAAATTTCGCTACCTTGCTATAATATTTTCAAAATCCTTCACAAATAATAAAATTCAAGTTCATTTGAGCAAATCTTGTTAATTTTTATGTTTCAAAATGTACCTTGTACTTTTTTTTCACAACCTAGACCATGTATTGCATTTGGAAGGGCTATTTTGTATTAATCCTCTTTCAAGAAACGTGTTAAGGGAATAATTGTGTGCTTGGCCAGTTTTAAACACTATGTTTAGATAGCTTGGAGTTTGGATGCTGTTAATTACCCGAGCCGAACCATTCATTCATAAATACCTGTAAGGTCAAAAAATAAAAACTTTTCAATCCACAAGTCAAAACAAGTCAAAATTTATCAATTTAGCAACAGTTCTGTTCAATTTCCAACACTTTCAATACACCTTGTAAAGAAGAATATAAGACGAGCTGTATCTTTTCCTCTACATCTGTACAGGTGTGTACTCCATCGTCCTGAGTGTTGTTGACAATGCGGGCAATGTCAAACTCAGCAGACGCTTTGTGTTCTTTGATGACAATCCACACGATGTCACCCTTCAGGATGATTCCTCTCTGCGCGTTGTCTCCGCGACTGCAGAAACCAACTACGTGTGGATGACCAATCTAGACTCCAGTGGAGGGATGACATCCGTGCAGCTTGATTGGACAAACCGATTTATGAATGCACCTCATCACAACCAAGGATTGTTGAAACCAATTGGCTCCTATGTTGCTGGTACCATCGATTCTAGTGAGTTTATCACATTTAGCTTCGATGGTAGTTGGTAAACGTAGAAATTGTACTTGACATTTTTGAAATATTATCATTTAAATGGCGAGGGAAACTGATGATGACAAGGTAATTTAGTAATTTTGTTTATTTTAATTGAACCAAGTTGTTTGCCAATTCGGGCGATTCACAATTCTCAATACAGTGTGCCACCAAGAGTTTTTCATGGAGAGTTTATTATTCCTGGTTCATTGTGGGAGATGCGCGAAAAATTCGCAGCGCGGGACATATGAAATTTTTCGTTTTTCCGGTCAGTACTTTCGTAAGCATATGATTCGAGTGTCTGTTTGTTATAAGATGGAATTTTGCGTCGGGGTGATATAAATCAAATTAGGTTTTGCCCTTCACCGACGTTTAAACACTGTCGTCAGATTCGAACCAGCCAACCGATCCCGTTAGCTCGGTGGTCGAGTGGTAAGACATCTGCACTAGAAAGCAGGAGGTCGTGGGTTCGAGTCCCACCCGAGTGACTTTTTCCAACTTTCACTCGGGAGGTAACACACTGAGTATACAGTGTTTAAACGTCGGTGAAGGGCCAAACCTAATTTGATTTATCTGTTTGTTATTTTCTTTTCTTTTTATATCAATGTGATGTTTGTTTGTTAGACGGCAGATTGCTATATACCCTAATCTATAACAATTCACTTCAAGTTGTCTACTGGCATTTATTCTAATAAGCCATGTTTTGTCGACCATAAATTTGAGAAAAAAAATGGACTCTCCATGACAAACTCTTAGTGGCGCACTGCATTGTGAATCGCCCGAATTGGGAAAGTGCCAACACATACATGACACAGTAGCTCATCATATAATGTGATGCTGAGGTTTCTAGAAGTTGCTGGTTCAAATCTTGCCCTTGTCTGGTTTTTTTGGTCACCTCCTGTTGCACTTGAGGAGGTTGGGGAGGGGAGATGGTGTTCCTGCTTATAGTATGTTATAGTATGGTGGTGTTCCCTAACGTGGCGCACTTCGATGTTTACCCGACTTTCCTCGTGTAATGTTGCCAAACCGCTTTGGTGACAAACCTCAAATTCATGCAATGAAATACTAGTACTTTTACCTTATTAATGCTCGCGCTATTTAACCTCTGTGAACAATTTCGGTTTCATGAAATTTAATCCAAAATTCAAAAACGTTGGCGTCCGGAAATTGGGCACAAATTGGCGGAGTGTTCCCTAACGTGGCGCACTTGAATAAATCTCGGAAAATTCCAAATTGACATTTAAGAATTCCTGTAAAGTTGATAGATTCTGATAAACCATTATTATCTCTACTTACATACCCAAACAGAAGTTTGTCAGATTTTTTTCTTCTTATTTTTCGGGGCAATTTCAAAGGGTTCACTTTGCACTTTGCACAAATCGGAAAATCACGCCAAAATGGATTTTTCTTCTAACTCTCTAACAGGTAGATAAACTTGTGATTTATGAATGGGAGTGTTAAGAACTTTAATAAAATTTCCCTTTCTGTGAAATTTCAGTTAAAACTTTGGGGGCCGCGCCACGTAAGGGTACAACAACAATATTCAAGGGCTTCTAGCTTATGCAGTAAAAAATGCTACACCTGACTACATTTTCCTAGATTATGACCAGAATTTTGGGCGGCGTGGCCGTGCAGCTGTCCCTAACTCCCTCGGTGTGACAGAATTCCGCGTCGTACACGACATCGACCACAGCGGTGGCAGAACCACTGTCAACGTGAGTAACGACAACTCAGACCACTGGAGTAGTGAAGGTACAAACACACAGGCGACCTATGACCTGACCCTTGTGGACGGTGATTCCATTCGGTTCTGGGTGGAGGCCAGAGACTTGGCTGGTCACTTTGTGAGGGACAGTGTGTTGGTTCATGCTGATTCATCCCCGCCTGTGATTGAAAACTTCTGGCTGGTACGGGACGGGGAGGTGAATCTAGCCGTTCATAATTCAGAGGATCTGGATAAGATGAGGTAGGAATTCTATGTTATTTTTCATTAGGTGATGCTAAGATGATCTGTGATTGATAAAGCTATACCTAACAAAATACGAAAAACAATTACGCCCGAAAAATGTTTCAAAATATATGCACAGCTATGCTTAGATTTTACAAGCTTTCAAATTTTCCTTGATTGAGCCGATGCACATTAAGCAATACGTTTTCTAATATTCCTGAGATGATTGCACCCTTTTTTCACATGTGAACCTTCTGATAGGAGCCAGGTAGGTATGAGGGGCCCTACCTATATATAGGTTGCATAGAAAAGCACCTTATTACAAATAACCCAGAACGTCATTTTTTTCAGAGGGCTATTTTCTTTTCATTTTTCCTTAGCGTTGAATTCAGGACATATGACATTCACAGCGGTATACGAACCATCGAGTGGCTTCTCTTTGATAACCACACTGGCACAGAGATGGCACATGGCAGCCAGAATTTGGCGGCCAAGAAAATCAACACGGTAAAACAACTAACTCTTGAATGTAAAACTTTACAGTTGGTTAACAATAACATTGTAGTTTTGTATTTTGTGTCAGGCTCGTATTCCATTTGCAATTGTAAAATGACAGTGTTGTAGTCTAGTACTTTTTTCCGAGTACCGAGTAGGGCCTACTGCCAAGTACTTAGGTTGCCGAGTACAAGAACGAGTATGAGTACTTGTACCTCCGAGTACAAGGACAGGTCTCCGAGTACGAGTACTTGTACTTCCGAGTACCGAGTAGGGCCTACTGCCAAGTACTTAGGTTGCCGAGTACAAGAACGAGTATGAGTACTTGTACCTCCGAGTACAAGGACAGGTCTCCGAGTACGAGTACTTGTACTTCCGAGTACGAGTACAAGTACGAGTACTTGTACTTCCGAGTACGAATACTTGTATTTCCGATAATTGGCCCAGGCCCAGTCAGACCGATATACAGACTCACTCATGGCTAGCTGTTAAATGTGTTTGTCCGGACTTGCACAGAGGAAAATCACGAAACTTTGATTTCTCCACAAGCCAATCAACCATTTCAAACTGATAAAATAAGGCCGTGGTAAGTCAAGCTGTACCATTTTCCCCCCGAGTACTTCGCGCTATTCGAGTATGAGTACTTTGACGGTCAAGTACAATTTTGACATGTCGAGTGCGAGTACTTTTCTGCCCGAGTACGAATACGGTCATTGCGAGTACGAGTACTTTGACATTCGAGTACGAGTACAAGTACAAGTACTACTAAAAAAGTACTCCAGTAGTACTCGAATACGAGTACTGAGTACTACAACACTGTAAAATGATGACTTGGCGCAGGAAAGTTTGCTGTTATTGTTTGCTTTTTTACACAGGATACTGAGGATTGTGATCCCGTCAGCTGTAGGTGTGTCCCACTCGGTGATTGTTACGCAACAGACTATGGCTTCCACCCAACAATGCACATTGGTACCCATGACTATGATTACTACATCACCCTGACGGTGACCAACCAAGCAAGACTAGTTACTACTCGGACAATCAAGGTATGAATAATTTTTTTAAAAATCCAGAAATTCCAAAAGATTATTGTAATTTATTATTATTTATTTAAATTTTTTTCATTGCTCAATGGATATTCCTTTGTTTTCGTGTAGTTTCAAAAAAACTCATTTTACTCTAATTGTGAAAACTTTTTCAAACCAATTTTTTTTCTTATGATTCCCTTGAATGTTTCTCTTCATTTTGCGACGGTAAACCTAACCCCAAATGCCTCTAAACCTGTTTTGCAGAGAGGGGGAAACACTGTGTGGACGTGGGCACGTCCACACAAGGTATCTGAAACCTGGTTAATATGGACATCTGTTGTTCGGAAGTGCACACAGTGAATGTAATGCTTGTCCGGTTCAACATTAAAATGCAGTAATACATTTTCACATTGGATGAAATCACTAGGATTTGTATTTAAAACACTAAATTGCCCCTACAATGATTTAAAAATGACACTCAGAATGATTAAATTGAAAGGTCTTTAAAACGTTAAAGAAAATTGAAAGTGAGAGATCTCATCGAATAATGCAATTCAAACATCATGGGCACATGTGGTCTAGCGGTTGAGCACAGGATTCATAATCGTGAGGTTGTGGGTTTGAGCCCCGCCGTGGCCATGCGTGTTGCGCGCCCTTGAGTAAGGCACTTTACCTCAATTACTCCTCTCAACCCAGGTGTTAAATGGGTACCGGCATTCAATGCTGGGAAGGTAACAGACTCGCTGTGGAGGAGGTGTGGCGATCCCCCCACAGCAGCATATGAGTCTGGCCCAATCACTAACAAAAGAGAGATGGGCACTCCGTTCCTGTTAACACAGGTTCGTCCGCTTTACTTTGCAATCCAAACAATCAACTTGACCAAACCAAACTATCAACTGAACTCAAATCCTAATTGCTGATGAATCACAGATAACGGTGGATGCCTCTGCTCCTCAAGCTGGTGTGGTGCATGATGGGATACCTGGGTCCAGTGAGGTAGACTATCAGGAGGGCAGTGACCTCTCGGCTCATTGGGAGGGCTTCTTTGACAAGGAGAGTGGGGTCAAGTTCTATCAGTATCTGTTTGATTACTCCTGCAGGACCGGCAATACAACAGTCGGCAGTGCCATGAATGATGTAAGTTGCATGTGGGTTGGTGGTTTGTCCTTGATATAAGCAATACTCAGATCTTTAAAAAGGGAATAAATGTGTGCTTTGGAGGTTTTAAACACTCTGTTTAAGACCAAAGAGTCTGGATGCTGATAATTAGACTCCAATCATCTTGAAACGAAGTGTTTAATACCAACCATAAGTATATATTTATGTCCATTCATAAGTACCTTTTCGGTAAAAAAAAATAAAACTTTTTGGTGCAAAAGTCAAAACAAGTCAAGTTTTTCGATCAAAAAAGACCCCTCTAGCTATACAATGGTAAGGTCCTCTGGTAAACAGCATCTTATAGGGAGATGAACGAGCACGTCGCATGTACTGTGTGATGTGGCGCACAACGCAGATGTACTGATGTTGTGTGAATTTAGGACTATGAAATACTGACACACTTGTAGTATATTGCACATGCCTATCCGTGAGGATTGTGAACATTCAACAAATAAAACGGCACCAGATTTCATTGCAGTCAAAATTTCATGTGACACTGGAAAAGTGTTTCAGACCAGCTAGCCATGTCTTTATCATCCGTTTAAAACCGGCCACGTGACGGGCTCTGGACCAATAGGAATGGGTGAACTGTGTTAGGTATTTATGAATGTCCCATTGTGATTCACATTGCTGGGACTTCCAAATATTAATCTGTTACATTGGTTTGGGATAACTTTACAAATTATTCCTCTACTTCAGCAATAATACACTTTTAGATTTTGGGACCAGGTTTAAAAAAACAGTTTTACCAATAATTACGATATCCATCATTTCTTAAGATGACAAAGACAACCTCCACTCATGCCAGTTGGACAGCCCCCTCGCCTGGTCAGTACTACATCACTGTCATCGCTTACAACCGTGCCCTGGAACCCTCGGAGGCCGTCTGTTCTGACGGTGTCGTCATCGATACCAGCCCTCCAGAGCTGACCCAGATTGCTATCAGCTTTGCTCGGATGTGGCCTGGTCTGGCCAAGGATGCTGAGGGTCGGGTGTGGTTCATCAATGAGCATTGCAGGAAGATGGAGCTAATGAATGCGTCCAGTGACTGCAGGTAGGGACAAGACTGCATGAGACTGAAGCAGTTGAGTGTTCTGATAAGACTCACGCTGCTTAACACAATCAGCTATACTATATATTTTTATTATATTTTTTTAATTACTTCTGGTACTGAAACCAAGGATTCCCTAAATAGCGTCCTATGCACTGTAAGCTCGAAAGCCTGAAGAAACCTGTGGAGAGAAGCGAATGGGAAAAAATTTCAGTTTTAGAGGTGGAAGGAAAAACCAAGAAGAATAATCTGGGGGAAACCCACCGAATCACGCAGGGACTAAAAACCCAATCCACAATTGGCCCGGGTTGGATTCGAACCCGGGTAGAAGGCGAGGAAAGTACCACTACGCCAACCTGACTCCCATGTAATGGATGTACAGTCGAGTCTTGTTATAACAAACTTGTTCAGACCTAGCCAAATTGTTTGTTATATCAGAATTTTGTATTAAGAGGAACATCAGTCCCATTCATTGTGCACATAACGGCACAGTCGGGACCAAGGTTTTATGTTTGTTATAACCAGAATGTTGTATTAACAGAGTTTGTATTAACGAGAGTCGACTGTACTTGATAAGTTTACTTGACCTTATGTGTTCACATGAGTTTGGATTTTCTTGCGCACAGTTCCATGGCTGCTCTGGTAGATGATTTGTCAGTTTATCCTGAGATAGCTGGTAGCGACAACTCTTCAGCAATACTACAAGGAGACCAAGACTGTCTGTGGATTTCACCCATTGAGCAGAAGTCCTTCCTTCCGACGGACAAACACGTACGTTTCTCTGTTTCGGGCCTTAATTCATGAAGCTGATAAGCCTTAAAAAAATGGGTTTGCTGAGAACCAGTCACTAGCAGTACTAAGTGTATGACATTTTGGATGGGAACCTATAAAGCAAATAGCTTCTATGCTGAGCAAAACATATAATGTGCTAATTAAGCAGCTCCGAGACATTTGCCCCAGGTGGACACTTTAATACAGGTATCTGGATATTTCACAATGTGGGTGGTGTTAAAGTTCTCTGATGTAACATTCACATACCACGAAGATGAGGCTGATGTAAATATGGGCTCTGTGCCTCAACAAAGGAGGGCGCATTTTTACCACTTTTGAGAGCCCCTTGGACAGGACACCGCATGTGCGTACTGTACTGGTTCGCTCGCGAAGTATGCACGACTTTAGCCCAGGTTGGACTCCGTTGTGTACACGCAACGGAGTCCAGGGTATGAATCTCTCCTGCCATAGCGAAAAAAATTATAACACATTTTTTTCATATTTTTACCAGACGGAGGAAGCTGAAATGTCGCTTACATATTCCTTGTGTCCAGAATTGTGTCTGCGCTGGGTTTACAAAAGGCAAATATGTCCGCAGACGGCGTGTTTACCGAAAATAAACCGCAATTCCACGCTTTCGTTAAAAACATTTTTAGTACGAACTCCCTGTGTGAAGATTACGCGCGCGCGTGTGCATGCACACCTAGCACGCTGCCGCCACGGCAGCAAACAGCACGTGCGTGTACTTCACGCGGAGAGTTCGTACTGAAAATGTTTTCAACGAAAGCAATCTTGCGGTTTATTTTTCGGTAAACACGCAGCCCGCGGACTTATTTGCCTTTTCTAAACCCAGCGCAGGCACAATTCTGGACACAAGTAATATGTAAGCGAAATTTCAGCCTCCTCCGTCAGGTAAAAATATGAAAAAAATGTGTTAAAATTTTTTTTGCTATGGTGGTGGATTTTATACCCTGGACATCAGTCGTAATGCAATGAAGACGTCGTATAACGTGGGCTAGCACGACTTATTTATCCTGAATGTGCACAAAGCCAAGCCATAGCGTCTTCGTGTGTGAGTGTCGGGTATCGTCGGCACGCGAATACGTTCAAATTTATCTTGCGATGGTCTTCCAGACTAATCACCGCCCCAAATAACTTTGGATCATTCGAAATGCACAGTGGATGGACCGGGAACCAGTCTAGGTCTCCCCCAACTCTCCTTTTCTGGCCTTTGAAGGGGTGCTTGTGTGCAGACTAGGGCCCATAGTCAATGCAAAACAGTGTGTTGTAGTACTGTATGTGATATAGTACTGAACAGAAAAACTGTCATTACATGTAGTATTTTTGAATGGTATTGATGTCATGTTATCAATGGCAGGTGACCATCTCATGGACTGGAGGGGATACCGAGAGCGCCATGTACAACTATGAGATAGGTCTGAGCAGTGACCCCTCAAACCCGACCCCTGACCTGGTGACCTTCATGTCAACATCAGGTCATGATCACTTTGTGATGTACCATCCTCATATCAGCCAGGGAGCTGTGTTCTTTCTGGTTCTGAAGGCCATCAACAAGGCTCAGCTATCTACATCCAAGGTGTGAAATGGACTGAATGTAACAATTAGCCATAGGCTGAATTACTGGCTATGGCTTGTATAAAGTACAAACATGCCTATGGGAGTGGATTAAGCCACTTTCCATTTACACATAGCCGGTTAATTCAGACGCAACCAAGACTGAGTATGAAAGTTTAGTAGATGGACAAACAAACCTGTGGAGATTTACGGATCACTCCATTCATAGTTTTGATTGATAAACTTGTGCCACTCTTTGACTTTCCCTCTTCTTAGATTTTGGGTTGTCTGCTGATTGCTCAGATAAAAAGTCAACGTGTTGTGAAGTTCAATTGTTAGATTGCTGCTTTCTGTAATGACCCCAACTCCTTAGGCATTTTTGCCAGGATGTAACCTCAATCCTGCAAAATCCTCCAACTGCCTCCATGTAAAAATAGCATACGTACAGCCCCAATCCTGCAAAATCCTCCGTTATTTCTTGAATGTGGTCCTTGGAGGGGTGACCATTAATTGCCTCAATCCTGCAAAATCCTCTGGCAATGGTCACCCTGTTGAGGCAGAGCCAGTGGCATCCTGGAGCAGTGTGGAATATTTCAAGTAAAATCTAGGCCTAAATTTATGCACGGCTGAGCAAAAACAACACAAGGTCCGGCCTAAGACCTTGACACAGTGCATCTTCTGAACATGCTGCCACACACTTTTGCCATAGCCTCCATCCTGCAAAGTCCTCCCATTTTGCAAAGAGGATTTTGGTGGATTTGGGAAGGTTATGGGTTAAGGGCTGAGTTCTTAATACTTTGTATGCATACATGATATTGTAAACAGCTGCAAACAGCTGCAGAATTCTCCTATATGTAAAGAAGACTTCTTCCAGACTGAGACGTACAGCACTGACTTATCTAATTGTATTGTGACTTGTTTTCAAAGTTAGCTATATGAGTGTGTGATCCAGAACCAATTGTGTTTTTGTGAAGCGTATATTGAAAGGGAAGGAACCACGTTGGTTTGTCCAAGGAGCAGCAAGCAACAGTTTTAAAGATGACAAGAGAAGAGAGCATTTGACAATATGGATAACCATAGAATTGTTCAAATTTTGTTTCTTTGCATGCTGCAGGTGGTTGGTCCAATAGTAGTGGATACTACTCCACCCATGTTTGTTGGGCATATCTCTGTCCATGTGGAGGATGAGTATTTGATTGCTGAATGGGGAGATGGTGGCTTCATTGATGATGAGGATACCAGCCTGAGATACCAAGTTGCCATCGGTGAGTCAATCAAACCTAGGTAGTGTTGATTATTAGTCCATAGTGCCCCGCCCATGTTTTTGGGTGTGTCTCTGTCCATGTGGAGGATGAATACTTGATTGCTGAATGGGGAGATGGTGGCTTCATTGATGATGAGGATACCAGCCTGAGATACCAAGTTGCCATCGGTGAGTCAATCAAACCTAGATAATGTTGGTAATTGGTCCAAAGTGCCCCGCCCATGTTTTTGGGCGTGTCTCTGTCCATGTGGAGGATGAATACTTGATTACTGAATGGGGAGATGGTGGCTTCATTGATGATGAGGATACCAGCCTGAGATACCAAGTTGCCATCGGTGAGTCAATCAAACCTAGATAATGTTGAATATTGGTCCAAAATGCCCCGCCCATGTTTGTTGGGCGTGTCTCTGTCCATGTGGAGGATGAATACTTGATTGCTGAATGGGGAGATGGTGGCTTCATTGATGACGAGGATACCAGCCTGAGATACCAAGTTGCCATCGGTGAGTCAATCAAACCTAGATAGTGTTGATAATTGGTCCAAAGTGCCCTGCCCATGTTGTTGAATTTTTGCCCACGTTGTGCAATTTTCTGAATTAATTGATGATAATTATTGTATTTTGTTCCAGGGAGCAGCCCAGGTGGCACTGAAACTCTCGATTTCCAGAAGGAGAAAGCCTACAGAATTGGTCCATGTTTGTCCCGAACATCATGTGCTGCATTCTCATTGGATGACCTAGACTGGCATCTCCATGGTGATCATGAGTACTACGTGTCAGTCAGAGCACAGAATGGTGCTGGGTTAGCTACAGTGGGGACCTCATCTGTTTATAGACACATCGTGCAGTTGCCAGCTCTGGGTGTTGTATTGGATGTTGCACCCCCTGGCGAAGAGGTGCATGTGGATTTAGGGGTAATTATGACCAATTCAAAGCTACCTATCTTGATTCTTTACTTTACTTGTGAGTGTTTTTTTCACTCATTTGTTTCATTAGTTTACAATCATTTTTGTATTATCACTAAGTTGCCTCCAAAAATTTCTTGAGAATGCCTTAAACTCACTTTAGTCATAAAATCACAACTTCAAATAATTTATCTGAAAAATTGTATTCCTTTGTGTGCACTTGGAATATAAAGCATTAATTTAGCAACAATGCTTAGGAATGATGTGGCAGTCATTGGAGATGTAGTACATTTGTGGTATGTTTGTAATGACCACTTCAAACTAAATTGGAATTGAATTTGAAAAAAAAATCTGGTACACTTGCTCAAAATGCTTGGCCCATTTTAACTTTGACATCTCCAGACCAAAGATACTGTTGCTATGTATCAAATGAATTGGGGCAAGCTCTTGCACAGTTATGCAAGAGACGCTCAGCACCAATATATTGTTCACAATGGGTGAGAATGGCACTAAGACACCAGACCATTCTGGAGCTGGGGGATGCTAGCATAAGGCTTGCTCCGAATCACGTGATAAAGTAACAGTCTCTTTGGGGAGTGTGGCCTTGCGGTTAGGGTTCGTGACTCATTATCAGAGGTCAGAGGTTCGAATCCAGCTGCTTGTCATATATTGTGTCCTCGGGCAAGCCACTTCATCCCCACTTGCCTCTCTCCACCCAGGATAATAAATGGGTCCCTGCATTAGCTGGGGAGTAATCTGCGATGGACTAGCATCCCATCCAGGGGGAGTAGAAATATTCTCAGTCGTTTCATGCTAGTGAAACTGGAGATAAATGCCAGCCTGATGGGCCACATTGGCTCTTGACAGACATTACATTTTACTCTTTGGTCTGGAGAAAATGTGCCAAGCATTTGAGCAAGTCAGCTTACCAGATGTTATTTAAATTTATATAACCGACATACATATCCTTGTCATTTGATTGGTGGAACTCACATCACGTGACATTTGTTATTACTGCCATTCACGCCGGGGCTCAAAAAGTACTATTCGCCCATGGGGAATGGGAAATACTATTGAACAGTTAGGATCGATGCTTGTTCCATGACGCAGTATTTGTGTGCAAAGGCATGCTGGTGTGCGCGTTCAGCGTTGCGCGTAGCGCGTATTGTTCCAAAGATCCAGCTCTACGGGGTTGGGTTCAAACATTTTCGTGAAGGGGTGGTTTGGAAGAGAGATATAAATTTTCCACCAATTTTGTGTTGAAATAAAAGTTCAAATATCAAATGACAAAAGATATGTCAGTTATATAAAATAAATACTGAGTGGTAAAATCTGGGCTTTTCCAGTTCACTCGGCTTCGCCTCGTGAAATGGAAAAGTCCAGATTTTACCTTGCGATAATATTCCTCCCATTCCACGCTGAGCCACTCAATATTTATATATTAACTCGCAAATGGCTTGTGAATGGAGTTATGGCGTCAAATGAAATGATTTCATATTTATGAATAGCAACCTGAAAAGAAAAAAAGTTGGGAATTTAAATTCATTTCCTGTTACTGACTGCCAGCCTATTGTCTCAGTAACACAAATGTCTCCCATAACAGGTGGCCAAAGACATTGATGTTCAGATGAGCACCACAAGCATCTCAGCTCGTTGGTTTGGTTTTGAGCATCCTCATCTTGATATCAACTATGAGATTGCCATCGGATCAGAAGGAGGTGCCTCTGATGTCAGCGATGGTTTCATTGATGTCGGCAATGCAACCTTCTATCAACTGGATGGACTAGATCTCATTCCACTTATGGTAATTGGGACATGAATTCATAATAGTTCTAAATGCATTTTCCTGAAATATTTGGAATTTGAAGTTTCAGGCTCTGTTTTTATCCCCCTGGCTTTCAAGTCAAACGGGGGGATATTGTGATCGTGTATTCCTTCTGTGTGTCTGTGTGCATTTGTTTATGGTGTATCGAGGACACGCATGTGTAACATCATCCATGAATTGAGGACAGGAACCAAGTTGAGGACTCCTCGGCTAGAAAACATGTACAAAATCAAAGAGAGCTGTTGCAAAAACGTTGAATGTAAACGAAGGAAAAGGGAAGAGGAACAATAGAAAATTCTTGATTTACACCATAAACAAACGTGTGTGTGTGTGTTCCAGTTTGGTTAGGTTCACTGTAAGTTCAGTCGTCAATCTCAACCAAACTTGATATGTGGTTATTGCTCATGGTATCTGGTAAAGTCGTTAGACTCAGGCAACAGGTCTTGACTTCCAGGGTTACTCTACAGGCCATGATTTATGTCCATATCTTTCTCTGGTGTCGTGAAAGTTAAGTTTTGTATGTAAAAGACCACTTCATAGCTACACAGTTGTCACAACACTGCCTGACTAATACAGCTGCCCAACAATTTCTTTTGGTATAATCTGGAAACCTATGCAGTGAGTAGTACATTCTGTTCTCTTTCTTTCTGTATAATATAAAAACTGCGAGCATGCCAGGGGGATTGTGCAAGTTTCACTTGCAGTATTTTTTTTAATTTACCTTTGCAAGAGCCACTGACATCTCCTTATACCTTTTTTTGTTTGTTTCTGTTTTCTGTATACATTGAGGTATGTTTTTGTATATTACTGATAGACCTATTATGTGACCATCCGTGCTAACTCTGAAGCTGGTAGTGTCAATGTTACCTCAGACGGTGTCAAAGTCATTCAGGAGGGTCAGGTACTGGAGGGAGCTGTGATCAAAGATGGACTCGGCTGCGATCAAGATCAAAGTAAGACCCGTGGTTTTTATTTCTGTGGTGCGACATTTTTGCTGAAAGGATCTTGCAATGGCTAACATTTACTTGGATTTGAGCTTGATAGGACCTTTCGGATCCTCTCTCATTGCTAAATGTGTTTCTCTGTCCCTGATGTTGATTAACCATCTGAGTGTGATAAAACCCTCTCCAGAACTGTCATTCACAGTGTCTTGCCTCCTTCTTGCAGTGTCTTTGCCATCAGAATGGTGTCTTTGCCTCCAGGATTATCCTGGAGGCTATTGGTGTTTAAGCCTGTCAGGATGACATCACATACTAGTCATTAACCATGAGCATCTCAGGTTCTTATACCATCCCTCAACATCCCTCTCATTTATCTCTTAATCCACAGTTTCTTGCCGCCTTCTTGCAGAGTCTTTGCACCAGGATTATCTATAACTCATCTGTTGCTGTTCAACTCTGTCAGGATGACATCACCTACCAGTCATCTACCATAGGCATCTCAGCTTGTTATACCATCCGTCAACATCCCTCTCAACTATCTCTTAATTCACAGTTTTTTGCCCCTATCTTGCAGTGTCTCTGCCATCAGGATTATCCATCATTCATCTATTGCTGATCAACCCTGTCAGGATGACATCACCTACCAGTCATCTACCTTAGGCAACTCAGCTTGTTATACCATCCCTCAACATCCCTATTTACTCACAGTTTCTTGCCCGTGTCTTTGCCATTAGGATTATCCAATCACTCATCTGTTGCTGATCCATTCTGCCAGGATGACGATGACATCACCTACTGGTCATCTATGCCACTCGTCTCAGCTTGTTAGATTATCCCTCAACATCCCTCTTTGCTCACAGTTTATTGCCTCCTTCTTGCAGTGTCTGTGTCTCTTCACTCATCTGCTGCTCATCAACCCTGTCAGGATGACGTCACTTACCAGTCTTACCTCACTCATCTCAGCTCATTAGACCTTCCCTCGACATCCCTCTTCAATTTCATCAATCCTGTCAGGATGACATCACTTACCAGTCTTTCCCCACTCATCTCAGCTTGTTAGACCATTCAACATCCCTCTTTACTCACAGTTTCTTGCCTCCTCCTTGTAGTGTCTGCACCACCATGATTGTCTCATCACTCATCTGCTGCTCATCAACCCTGTCAGGATGACACCACCTACCTGTCTTACCTCACTCATCTCAGCTCGTTAGACCATCCAACATCTCTTTGTACTCACAGCTTCTTGCCTCCTTCTTGCAGTGTCTGTCCCACCAGGAGTATCTCATCACTCATCTGCTGCTCATCAACCCTGTCAGGATGACATCACATACCAGTCATCTTCCATAGGTATCTCAGCTTTTTATACCATCCCTGCACATCCCTCTTTACTCACAGTTTCTTGCCTCCTTCTTGCAGTGTCTGTTCAGCCAGGAGTATCCCATCACTCATCTGTTGCTGATCCATTCTGCCAGGATGACGATGACATCACCTACTGGTCTTCTATGCCACTCATCTCAGCTCGTTAGACCTTCCCTCGACATCCCTCTTTACTCACAGTTTCTTGCCTCCTTCTTGCATTGTCTGTGCCACCAGGATTATCTCATCACTCATCTGCTGCTCATCAACCCTGTCAGGATGACATCACTTACCAGTCTTCTACCTCAGACATCTCAGCTCGTTGGACCATCCCTGAGATGCTGCAACCCTTTGTGACTGGCGTCTTCTGGGCAGTTGAACAAGAAATTGAAATATACCTTGGTAAACCTGAAATCATATGCCTCTGAGTTTTACCACAAACGTGTTATCCTTACTGCTTTCATTCGATAGTGTTGGTAATGTACTTTGCCATGTTTTAAGGGAATTTTGGAGAGTTTAAGAATGTAGATCCGATAGAATTGATTTAGATATTCAAATTATTGATAATGTTATGAAGTTCAAAGCAAATTGTTAAATACCTTTTGTTGAATATTTTTTAAATTTATCATTCAGCCAAAAGAACCACTGTAAGCTACTGTTTTAAATTTGTGTCTTAACCTACAATCACTGATTTCGAAATTTATGTTACCTTTTTAAAACAAATTATATTTATTTCCCACAGATGACGAGAACACTACGATGGAATGGATCCCAGTGATTGATGATCAAGATCTTGGCATGGCATTCCAACATGTTGGAGCTGGGCTAGGGTTGCATGGTGGAGGTCATTACAGATCAAAGGTAAGAGTCAAATATCGTCATATTGAAACATGTTGGCATAAATCATCCTCAGCGAGGAGGAGGGGGGGGGGGGGGAGAGATGAGTGTCTGGCCAAATCCTGAAATGGCTCAGCCATGGAAATTCAGAAGGGGGGGGGGGCACTAGACACCATATGACTACCACATTTATATCTTGAACATTTCGTCACCATTTTCACGAAGAGGCGAATTTAGTATTTCACTGTCTGAACAAACATTCGAGATAATCGCGTTCAAAGTTGGTCCTTTTTTATTTGACAATTTGAAACTGAAAAATGCGTAAAATGTGCAAGATTTAGGTATTAGAGGAAAGAAGAGCTTCTAATCTTCCTAAATGTAGCAAACTTTAAGAAAAATAGGTGATTAGTTTTGCAGAATTAATCTATTAAGACCAATTAACAAATTCGCCCCTTCGTGAAAACGCTAAAGTGACTACGCGCAGATTTCGCCCTTCTGCAGTCTGAGTCAATGCATTTTTTGTACAGTACGTGCAGATTCTGCCCCACTGCGCATGTGCCTTGAAATTCGCCCCTTCGTGAAAACGTTTTATTGCACGCGCATGGAATTCACCCCTTCGTGATATACGCGCCATTGTATTACAATGTATTTATTTACTGAAAATGTATTAATACCATACAGTGCGGAACTTCGCCCCTTCGTGAAAACGCAAAACGGCACTTTTTGCAAATTCGCCCATTCGTTAATTAGGTTAATTAAGATTTTAATCAATTTTTTGAAAGTATAGCCTCACTAGGTTGTAGATATTGATATATTTATTCAGTTTCACCAAAAAACCAAATTTCGAAAAACAGACGATTTTCATGAAATTTGCCCCTTTGTGAAAACGGTGACGATTTATATCTTACGCAAACTTTTGTGCTTGCGTCTTTTACCCTTTTGACTGTTGAAAAGTTAAAAGAAACCTCAGAATCGACATTTCTTGGTTTTCTCACCACAGAGATATTGGGTGGTTTATTTAATGGCACACTCCCCCTCCCCTTTTTTTCAAAGGGGGGGGGGGGGGGGGTGGGGGGATATGCCCTCTTCCCGCATGGGAATTAAGTCCTTGGTGAGACATTGCAATGTGCGGTTGCTAAAAATCTCATATACGGTTGGGCATGACAAACCGTATTTAGGTGAAGTGTGAGATTCATTTTAAAAAAAATGATACATTTTAAAATAAATTTGGTCATATTCTGGCAATTTATTTGGCAGGTTCAGTTTTGCCACGTTAACGTTTGCTTCAAACCCGTTGTCACCGATGGATTCTGGGTATTATCCCAACCTCCTGAGGTCGGTCAGGTCACAGTCAGCGACGTTGAAGCTACGCCAGGCGGGACGGAGATCCGTGTGGTCTTCCAGCCTTTTGCCCACGATTTCGTCCGTCATGACGACCCGCGGGAACTGATGGATTTCTATGAGTGGAGCATTGCTGAGGATGGTAGCGATGGAGCCTTGCTGAGTCAGTGGACAAGAATCCAAGATTTGGTGGTGACTGGGGACGTGGTAAGTTCTTGTAGCAGAAGGGAGTGGCAGAGATTTACTGAACCCAAAGACAAAGAATATAATAGCTGATGCAGCAATCCTAGATAATAATAATATAATAATAATAATTCTGCTTATATAGCGCTTTCCATCGTATCGACGATCTGAAAGCGCTTTACAATTATGTACAGAAGAATCTGTTAAAGGAGGCCATGGTGCATGGTCACAAATTGAAATTAGTTTGACATTCATCAACTGAAGGCCGGGTTTACATGTATGTTGGATGACATGCATACACGCAAAGGGTTTGCGGTATTGGGAACGGATGATGGATAAATATGTAACGAGCGAGACCAGAAATATATGTCTGCAACCCGCTGGCAGCAAGAGAGGCCGGAAATATCTGGGTGTGCTACGCGCAGATGACGGCCTGAACCCGTCTGGCATCGAGGTTTGTGAAACAATCCCACGCCTGGGTCTGGTTAATGCCAAAATAATCCTGGCACGAGCTGGTTAATAGGTGATAGGGTGGGGTTCTTTGTGATTGTAGAGTGCCTCTTTTTTATGACAAGATGGCTCATAGATATTTGATTTTCGTTCAGGTGATGACGTGTCTGGAATTGTAAATTTTTTTAAAGGCCTGTTCCAAGTTCAGCATTTTCCAGTGGTCGACTGGTAGAATGCCATGGTCCAGTGGTTACGGCGTTTCGAAGGTGCGTGGGTTCAAAACCTGCCAGGAACATGGTGTTTGTGCCCTTAGGCAAGACACTTAACTACAATTGCCTCTCTCCACCCAGGAGTATGAATGGGTACCTGTGAGGGTCGAGGACCGATTGAGCGCTTGTATCAGCTGCCTCGGGTCCCATGGCCTGATGAACGGGGTAATAATTGTAAAGCGCTTTGAGATCGTTGATGCGATGGACAGCGCTATATAAGCACAATTATTATTATTATTTCAATGCAGTCATGTGCTTACTTTCAAATGAAATGAACTTTTTTTTCTTCATTAACACAAAATGTTTCACTACCCAACCTTAACTCTTGCATGTCTTGCTGAACAGGCACGCTTTACAGCATCTTACAGTGGATCCTTAGACCTAGATGTCTGTCTGCAGTTATCAGTGAGAGGCTACAATAAGGCTGGTCTGTCATCCATCGCTAGCACTGAGATTGTGGACTGTGATAACGTGCAGCTGATTGTCCCTCATACTGTCATTGATGCTGATCGTAAGTACAAATTGACTTACCCCCTGGTCTTTCTGCAAAACCAAAGGTTTTTTTAAGAAGTATTTCAAAGTACAGATTTGCAGCAGTTGATAAGTTATTAATTTACTGCTGAAAATGGTGAGGAAATCAGAACATGCATGAAGTCCATATTAGGGTCATTTTTTGGTCTCTGTGTGACATAAAATTGGGCTTGTCTGATTTTTGAAGCTTTACCCTTGCTAACTACACCTGATAGTACTTTCAATGACTCGTTAGGTTAGGAATTTTTAACTCCCTACCGCAGAGTTTAGTTTGTACTTGCACAAATTGTGTCAAAATATTAGGTAGGGTCATCAAAGTTTGGTCACGTGTGACATCAAACATAAAAACGTAATAATGTATTGGGCCCATATTGGGGAAATATACATGTACATGTATACACTTTTCTCCTAAGTTCTAAGGACACACACACAACAATACTAATTTATCTTTTGTGATTTACAGAATGCATAAACAATGTACATACTTTGCTTAAGTGGGAACTGTTCAGTGGTCGCGTTTGTGACATTTTGATCGGTCACGTGTGTGACATTTTGTTATTGATATATATTGTATGTTTAATGATTTTACATCATTGTAAAATTACGTTTGAATTCATACCATATAGGGTTTACTTTTCTAGTATGTTTGACGTAATTGATATGTTTATTTTTTCTAGTGCCTTGTATGTCGTTGTTGTAATTTATCACAAAAGTGATCCAGGCTTGGTAACAATTTGGGCTCTCTCGGTGGATCTGTATCGTCGATTGTGCCATCGGTTAATCACTGTTTCTTGTTAAGGACATGTGGAGGATTGTTTTCAGAAAGAGAAGTAAAGTCTGTGATTTCATACGAGATTGACCAATTGTGCAAATGCAATTCTGTGTGATAGAGTGATAGCACAAGTCCACCGATTGCACCTAACAATAACATTAGGCCAAAATGTGGATATCGCAATTTAAGGAAGTCCTAAAGACTTGTTACCTACCAACAACCTGTTACTTTGTAACTTTTAAACAGATGAAGTCAACATGGAGCAGAATGCCATATGGCCGGAACCAGACAAGAACTACATCTCATCTACGTCCTCATTATCCGCAGTCTGGCCCACATTACGTCATAGGGCCTACGTCTGGGCAGCCATTGAAGACACTGGATCATTTGAAAACTTGGATGATGGTCTGCAGTATCCTTGTGATCACCCAAGGAGCATCACCTGTGGAAGTACAGGTAGGAAAGATTACAAAACAGTGAAACCGTGGATTCAATATAAAGTGCACCAAGGACACAACTAAATAAGACCAAGAAACCAGGGTTTGAAATTAGCGGTAGCCTGTTAGCCAAATGCTAGTCAAAACAGCAGCGAGCTTGTCAAAAAAAATCATTGGGATACGGCAAAGTTGAAAGGACAAGAAGAAATAAATCATGAAATTTAGAAAGCAAACCTGTGAATTTGTGTATAAGTTTATCAACTGTTTTAAGGATTAAATTATTAGATCTTTTTTTTTTATAAAACACTGACAGAATTGCCTCAGAATAAATGAAAAATCAGTTGGAAATGGGTAAAAAACGAAATTTACTTCGACCTATTTTCGTTCCAAGGTCTCCTTGTTGGATCATGTCTGTTTTCACATCACGTACATGTGTGACAACGAAAATGATAACGACGCGAAGGTGTACCTATATACCTACATCCGATGGATCACGTTATGATACAGTTCTTATCAAAGGTCATTTAAGATAAGTTTGTAAATGAAAATAAATCCTTGAAGATTATTAAAAAAAATTGTCCGTCCAAAAAGACATTTCAGTCTCCTGTTTAAGCTTAAATTTTTTCCCAAGTGATCCAGTTCCACGAGTCCACACGGAAGTTTTCAGAAATTAGAGGTCAATTTTTGGCAAATATTTCTCTTTCACGTCATGCAATTTTTCAGTTTCCATAAAACCCGAGGGTGATTTTCTTGAGAAATCATTTCTTAAGAAATCAATGCAGCAAAACTATTTAAAAAACTCTGGCTTTGACACGTTAATTTTCCTTTTCGAGGGGCCTGAAGCACGTCACCAGAGGTCAACTTTCACGCTCTATACACGTTTTACTTGTATGCACATTGTTGTTTATGAGACACTCTGTAAATGACAAAAAAAACAAGGGGGCTAGAGTCTGTTTTAGTAGCCCAGCTAGCTAGTGAAAAAAAAGTTATTAGGTCGAACCCTGCCAAGAAACATAAGTTTTTAAGGTAAAAGGTGGGAAAACACAAGACACATTGTCAATTAGAAAAGCAAAGTTATCCTCGTGCAATATGGCTATTTTCTCTGATGCGAAAAGTGATAGTTTTGTTACACCTGTATATCTTGTAGATAAAGAGTTTGTCAACGTTCCTGATTTGGTCCTGCATCATGGCAAGCGTTATCGCATTTGCATCCATGCTGATGAAGTGACATTAGAGCATGAGCTTTGGAATGAACTGTTGCCTGCTGTGTCCAGGTGTAGCGATGGTGTTGTCATAGATACGACCCCACCGACCCCTGGCTCTGTATGGATTGGATGGGACCAGCATCAAACCTATCAAGTAATTTCTGTAATCATTTTTTCCTCTTTGTTTTTATCGCTCCAGCTTTTAAGCCAGAAAGAGGGATATTGGGATAGCGTATTCCGTCTGTGTGTTTGTGAACATGTATAGCTTTACGATAGAAGACAGACACACAAAGGGAGAACAAAAGATCCTTTCAGTCCTCGAGCGTTGGGTCTTTGTTGAAAACGGTCCTTGATCGTACGGTTATGTGCTTTGTCTATTGGAGACTGTTATATTACAGAGAAAAAAGGAAACACAAAGCATTGTCCTCGAGTGTATAGAAATTCACGACTGTGTGTCTGTACATGTGTGTTTCATTTTGGTTAGGTATAAAACTGAAAAGTGCTGTCATATGAAAAGTCAGACTTCACTCTCAACCAAACTTGGTGACAATAATCTTTGGGTAGGGGGACTTCAGATGACTTGAGACATTTCAGGTCAAAGGTCATCTGGGGGTCAAATGAGGTCATCGTTGATTTCGGTAAGGTACACTGAAAAGTGTGCTTACTAACCGACTGTAGAAATATAGGAAATCCACCTTCTGACCAGTATATGTCAGACAATTCCAACTTTTTGACTGGGTTACCTTTTAGGAAACTGACGTTTACTTATTGCTGACATCACACGTATTTGAAAAAGTTCTAGGTATAAATGCTGGGTATTTTTTTTAGCACTGTTCATTTTTTTGAAAGAGATTTTTGAGGAACCATAATCTTTCTTTGATTTTAAACCTTACCTTTCTATGTTGTGTGTTTTCAACAGAGTTCCAGCTCAGAGTTAGTCCTACAGTGGGAGTCCTTCACTGACATTGAGGAACATGGTTTGGCTAGTCATCACTCAGGGGTCAAGTACTATGAATATGCCATTGGTAGGAGCATACATCCACAATCGTTTCATTCTGTATTTTGTGGTTTTTGCACCTGACTGTGGGGATATCACTGCGATAAATGCTCTTGGGCCAATTGCGATATTTTCATGGCAGCTCTGGACCCTCTGTTCTACTTTTTATTTCCAAAAGTCACTTTCATCTTAGGTTTATTATTAATATTATTATTATTTATTCGGCCAAGATTTGCAACAAACATATGCAGAGAATATGACAATGTAACTCTAGAGGAGACAAGATTACAAGTATAAGAAGTCATGAAACAATACAAGTAAGTGTAAACAAAAGCAAGGAGCTATGAATAAAGGCAGCAATGATAAAAGGCAAGGTTGCTTCAAAAGAAGAAAAAACAAGAACAGAACAAAACCCGAATTAAGATGGCCAGGATTAATAAAAGTGAACTTAGACACACTATGTCTTGAAAGCCTATCAATCCAATCCTAAAAGGGCACACGGAATAAATATTATGAAATCTGTGAACAGAGCAATAGTTAATAAAACAACACACATTCATAAGTACATAAAAATACAAAACTAACAAATTTAGGGCAAGTTTGGCAGTGGCAGAATTAACCACTTAAAAGCATGGAACAAAAAAGCTCTAAATAAAATAAAAGGTTTAGTTTATCCGTGTGAAAATTACTTTTAATTCTTTCTTTGTAACGTTACACAATTGATATGTTGCAGGTTCGATGCGAGGTGGCAGTGATGTGATAGAATTCACTCGTGTTGGAATCACTAACAGCGTTATCGTACACAACTTGAGATTACAGAATGGACACGCATACTTTGCCACTGTTAGAGGTAAACATTCAATACACGTCTTCTCCAAAGGAGGAAAGATGGGCATAGGTGCTTTGATTTTAATGTGTTGTTCATGTTGTGTGTGATTCAAGTCAATTTCAGATCTTTCAGGTCAGGCGTCATAAGATCTAAATCTTTCTGGTGAAGTGTTATATATCTGTGGTAACATGATCATGGTCACAACCAATCAAAAATTAAATCTATCTGGTAAGGTTTTGCACGTTTGTAACAAATACGTTTTTTTGTACACTGGCATGTCACGTACATTATTCCTTTTGGCCAATGTTTCTTTCCTTTATACGTTTCTTTTGACTGATGTTTAATTTTCCAATCAGCGACTGACTTTGTTGGTCTGTCATCACACGCCATGTCAGACTCAATCACCATTGATATGTCGCCTCCTGTCTTCAGTGCTGATCACTCACTGGACATTGGAGGCAGCTTCATCCGGTCTACAACTTCCATCTCAGCAAGGTA
The DNA here is from genome assembly GCF_015706575.1 of Patiria miniata. NCBI lineage: Eukaryota > Metazoa > Echinodermata > Asteroidea > Valvatida > Asterinidae > Patiria > Patiria miniata. The sequence goes on along the minus strand of NW_024037047.1, from coordinate 35,043,606 downwards.
GAGTAAGACATTCTCGTTTCGTCACCCTTCTTAAGAGACAGGCATGTCGATTATGAAACAAAAATGAAGAATATTGCAGGACAAGTTCTTCTTAGTTTAAAAATGTGAAAAGTACATTACAATAATTAGGGATATAGCTTCAGTTTGCGGTAACACCATGTAGTTGTGTGTACTTTCACTGAGAAGAATAGTTACGATAAGAATTGTCGTGCTAGTTCAAAAGGAACTTGTCCTGCTTATTATCTACTTTCGCTAAGGCCAAACAAAAAAAATGGTGTGTTTACGGTAACCCGACCGACCTGGAATTTTTTTGGCCAAATTGCCGACCTCAAACTTTTTATTTCCATTTTGAAGGTTGATAATTGACAAATTTCAAACATTTCAAGTACTTTTAAAACAAAAAACATTGTCCACACTTGAATCTGACCATGATTTGACACAAACATACCTGTGTTAAACGTATGAAAATCGCGACGATCTCAAAACTTGAATTCTCAAACTACGAAGTACGATTATTTTTGCACAAACGCATCGGGGTAAGCCTGGCTGGCCGACGGACGGCATGGTTCTCCCCGGCCCCACGTACAAACGTGCGTACTGCGTATTGTCCCGATACGCTGGAATAGCGGCTGGCACGATACGCCGACAAGAAAATGCCAATCACATTTTTTAGCCCCTGATACGCACAATATAATTATCATACACGCCATTAAAATGCACAATTTGATCGTCACATACGCCATTATTTCAAAATCTTGACCAAAATCCTGTTTTTCCGATGCATGTGTGATCAAATTGCACACGATGACGTGTTCTGTCGACCACCAGCAGCACCCAGCCAACATACAGCATGGTACACTGGTTCCCTTCGCCAGCTAACGGAATCAATGCTATGATGAAGGACCGGAACCAGTGACTACTGCCTCTCTTCGGTCCATACTTCGGAGCATACAGCATGATGATGTAGTGGGCCGAAGTTGGATCGTAAAAATATTACCAAACAAACATCGCTGGAGAAAGAGAATTTCTGCGAATTAATTCACAGAACGTGATCTTTACTTTCTGTGTATGTGTTTTCCATTAAAATGACGAGATTGCAAAGCTCGAACTTGTGGCGAAACATCGTAGCGTGTTTCTGCAGTAGTGCAAGATTTTCGGCCACGTGGGCCGTGAGCACGGCGCAATGTTCGGCCAGCCAGGCGGAATGTTGGTGGTGCCAGCGGCCGTGATGTATGTTTTAAGCATAAAATGGAATCACCGACCTTAAATATATTTTTAATTAGGTGAGGCAAGTTTTAATCAAAATTATCAAGAGATAGCCAGTCTTGATAATTTTCGTGGCGCAAATGAAAATAATCCAGGCACAAAATAAACATGATTCCTTGCTCTATAATTAGTACGAATGATGCTCCATTAATCAGCACCCCAAAAAAATTGACGAAATAATTTTTCGACCTACTAACGCTATTTTGAAAGGCATGTAATCGGAAGCAAAAGTTGTTTTTTTCTCCACCTTAATTTCTTAATTTGAAACTTACATGTAAATGTAATTCATACTTTTCTAGTTAGGAAGCAATGAAACACAGGTTGTGAAATGTTAATTTTTTTTAAGTTAACAATTTTGATTTTTTTTCTTTAATTACAAAAATATTAGTGACCTACAAGATCTCCTCTGAAATTCAAGGACAAATCTTAAGATAAAGACCCCCAGATTTGCTCTAAAATGCAACAGAGAGCTTCTAAAGTTCAAACATTTTCGGGTTGTTGAATCACAGCAAATGTTTGAAAAAATCCTGGGGAGAACCCTGGCCGACGATACAAATTAATTTGGATTGAAATGTATCGATTGAATATCTTCAATGCTTGAATAGTGGTTTTATACAATTTTTTGCGAAAGAACACGCATGGGCATGCAGAACTGAAATGAAAATAAAATTACAAAACAAAATTATTTCCCTACCTACCTACCTACCTGGATTTTTTTCAGGCCGTTACCGTAAACACACCATTTTTTTTTGTTTGGCCTAAGTACATTGGAAGGTGGTGGGACTTCTCGCAATTATCTTCACTGAGGCCGAGTGAGATAAGTTTGCTGGTCTCAACGTTGCAACCGGCCTGCTCTTGGCAAAAGTAGATAATTCGTCACCATCACAACGAAGTGACACTAACATCTAAAAATCTGTATTTTGCGATTTCAATTTTTTTTTCTAATTGGTGATTATTTACACATAATCTGTCACCTCAAGAAGTTACTATTCACAGAGTTAATTATTTTTGTCAAAATAGTAATTAACATTAATTAACATTTGTAACTTAATGGGTCAAAACCGGAAAATGCGTTTTCACGACGTGCACTATACCATTCATTCGCGTGTAAACAGCCTGCACACTACGCGTCAAAAACGGATTTTGCGTTTTTACGATATCTGTAATATCGTGATATCTGTGACTCACTTCTGGAATTTTCACAAACTAACACTAAGCCCATAGCTAATACACACGGGTGGCTTCACTTCGTGAAAACTCGAACACAGCGTTATCTGATTTTTGAGTTTTCAGGAAGTGTACTGATGACTAATTAGTCTGATAACTCATTAAAAGTTATTTTGTTCAATCAAAATCAGACATTAACGTGCTACTCAAGATCCCAGCTTTCAGACAATGCAAATAATTAATTTTCAGGCTAAAACGATATTTCAAAACATCAACTTAAGTCACTTGTATCTCGAAACACACATTTTCCACTTTGCGTGGGTTAAGGTCACTTTGTGGTGACGGTGACGAATAAGCAGGACAAGTTCCTTTTGAACTAGCAGGACAGTTCTTATCGGAACTATTCTACTGAGCGAATGTACACACAACTACATGGTGTTACCGAAGCAATATTGATACTCCACCGTGCAAAGCCTAAAATCTTAAAATAATAATAATAAGGCAGTAAAAACCCATCACATGACTCGGTGAGAGGTATACCCTTTGTGACCCTAGCAATTATCATAAACACAGTGGCAGTAAGCCAAAATGAAGTAGTTAAAGGGAAGATACAACATTTGCAAACATCACAAAACGAAATGATCAAATTATCGCGAAATACCTTACTTGATTGTTAGGAAATGATTGTCTAAAACATCCTGTAAAATCGTGGCTCCTGGTGTGCTGACATTTTCAAGAAAAATGGTATTTTTCCAACGCTGGTCGGCCGACCAGTGTTGGAGAAAACTGGCTATTTTTCAAAAATTGCTCCGAATTTTTCATAATTCGCTATTCCGTATTTTCTTTGCAATTGATTACACTGTGAAGAGGTACAAGTCTGCTAGACTAATTTTCTGATCTTACAATTCCCCAAGTCTATTAATTGCTCCGTTTCATCTTAAGTGGGGTCAGAGAACCAGACTGCAAGAACATGATTGGTTTTCTTGGTTATTCCAGCAACTACAAGCCCAAACGTGAAAAAAAGTCATTTTAACAATATTTGCTGCAACATACCAATCCTCCAAATCCATTTATTTCTGAAAATTGCAGCAAAAGCAAATGTTGTACATTCCCTTTAAGGATGCATTCCCGGTGTGCTCGTTTCGAGAGTCACCTCGAAAAATAGATTTGTTTGTTCGATTACAATTTTCTTAACATTATAAAAGTATCTGTTACTTTTGAATGATATATTCAATGAAGAAAATCCACCGATGCTTATTTATTAAATTATTTCTTCACATAAGTTGCATTTTCACACCAGTTTACTTCTTTTATTTCTTTCAGTTGGAAGAATGTCTTCTCAGACAAGGAGAGTGGTGTAGCATATTATGAGTGGGCTGTGGGTTCACATCCAGGTCATGCAGACATCATGCCATTTACTAGAGAGAATACAGAGATAGGGGTCAGTGACCCTTCACGACCTTTGCACCTTCAAGAAGGTCACTCATACTTCATTTCTGTGAAGGTAAACTGTCAGAGATTTTATTGTTTGTGTTGGCCTAATACAAGGGTGATAACAGATCTAGATTTGCAATGTATATTCATAATCACAACTACAGTGGTTTTTCGAAGTCCGTGGTTTATGTGATTGTTCTTTTTTTTAGGCCATCAATACTGTAGGCCTGATCACACTGAAGAGTTACGGAGCATTTACAGTTGATGCAAGCCCGCCATTGGCTGGCCATGTCTTTGATGGGAACCCAGCGGAAGCCCCGGCCAATCACAGAGACCGAGACTTCCAGGAGGATCGCAGAGTGATCAGGGCATTCTGGGAAGGGTTTCATGACCCGCACAGCGCTATTGTTGGTTATTCCTGGAGAGCTGGGATGTGTCCAGGGTGTAGCGATGTTGTGACTGAGCAGCATGTGGGATTGGACACTGGTAAGTATTGAATAATATTTGTTTAAGTAAAGATTGACGAGGCTTTGTCTCTGCTTTGCCACTTGTCAGCCATGTTGCAGGGGATCAACCGTGACTGTAAACAACCTGCCAGTGTTGTACCGGTAGTCGAGTACTTTTTTCTGAGTACCGAGTACTGCCGAGTACTTAGGTTGCCGAGTACAAGTACGAGTATGAGTACTTGTACCTCCGAGTACAAGGACAGGTCTCCGAGTACGAGTACTTGTACTTCCGAGTATGAGTACGAGTACTTGTATTTCCGATAATTGGCCCAGGCCCAGTCAGACCGATATACAGACTCACACTCACGGCTAGCTGTTAAATGTGTTTGTTCGGACATGCACAGCGGAGAAAAATCATGAAACTTCGATTTCTCCACAAGCCAATCAACCATTTCAAACTGATAAAATAAGCCCGTGGTAAGTCAAGCTGTACCATTTTTCCCACAAGTACTGCTATTCGAGTACGAGTACTTTGACGGTCGAGTACAATTTTGAAATTTCGAGTGCTAGTACTTTGCTGCCCGAGTACGAGTACCGTCATTTCGAGTACGAGTACTTTGACATTCGAGTACGAGTACTACTAAAAAAGTACTCGAGTAGTACTTGAGTGCGAGTACCGAGTATGAGTACTGCAACCTGCGCACACACACACGCGTTCTTTGTCTTCAATCATAGACCCCCTGCTGTCCCTCTTTTGTTTGTACTTCACATTTTTAGGAAGACCTCCCATATGTTATGTACACGCACATCAAAAGTGGACCTTCAGTCAATCATGGACCCTATTTTGTCCTCTATTGTTCAAGGTCCACGATTTGAATGTGTTTACATGTTGACCCGCATATACAGAAAGGGTTTATGGGACACTTGTATTGTTCTCCGTTTATCCCTATTTAGACTTTACCTTGTAGAGCATCGGTAGACCCCTTTGTGCAAGTACCCAATAAGGGCACTTATAAAAACATACACTATGCTACCTTTGAATGTCATCCTATTCAATTCTCATCCAATGGAATGTGTACCAATGGACTTGGATTTATGTAGTCTAGAAATAATGATAACCCATCTAAACATTGATGTCCATATATTTCTTCGCAGATGTCCTTGCTGAAAACCTGAACCTAGTGCCTGGTCTGACCTACTACGTGACAGTGACGGCCTGTAATGCTGCTAGCCTTTGTACCTCAGTGACCTCTGATGGTGTCACGGTGGATGACTCTCCCCCATTGCAGGGGCGTGTCTATGATGGTGGTCCTGGGGGTGACGATATCAGCTACCAATCGTCAAGGTGAGCCACAAATACAAAAACTTTCTAAACTGGAGAAACCCCAATTGCCCAAATCATTGAAAGTCACAGTGCTTAAAGCAAGAAACAATACTGATGCAGGCTGCAAGGCGGGGGCAACCAGTTGTTTCGATTGAATTAGGATGCTCGATTGAAACATGTTCATCTAGATAGCTCCACTTCAATTTAAACTCATTCAACTGAAATTGATCAAGTCCCATGTTAGCAGTCTCCTTGTAAGTCCATCAGTTCTGGACAGGGATAGGTGGTTAGTGGTTCATTTGAGTTTTATTTTAAGAATTTGGACAAGTGTTGGATTTGAACCTGTGACCGACGGGATTCTGTACTGGTTGTTTGCTGCCCTTTTTGGTAGCTTTTTAAATTGTAGTGTGCTGTTTAGGATCTGAAGGAGTAAATTACGATATGTTTGCATTATCAACATTTCATTACTTGAGGTGTTGTTATGATGTGTTCCGTGTTCTTGTATTGCATGATTCATTAGGCGTCAGTTGCAAGCCCATTGGTGGGGCTTCCATGACCCTCACTCGGGCCTCTCCCACTACGAATGGCGCGCTGGCACAACTGCAGGAGCTGCAGACATTCTCCCCTCTACACGCATCGAGCTGTCAGAAGATGCTCTGATATTCCTGTCAGCAGCTGACCAGATGCCAGTTGGCACTGATATCTACATCACAGTCCGTGCCTATAACCGGCTTGGTATGTGGAGTCAGGCTACATCTAATGGGTTCCGTGTGGACTCTAGCCCTCCTGATGTAGTGGATGCACCCGCTGTGGATGAGACTCAGGGGATGGCTGTCACAAACACTCAAGTAAGAAACCAAAATGATTCACAATTAAAAACGGCCATTTTGTTTTATTCTTCACCTGAGACGACCCTGTACGTGCATTGAATTGAATAGACTATTAAACCATTCGCGCTGAAGGCCTTGTATGTACGCAAAAGTTTTGTTGTATTCGGAACGGATGACGGATAAACATGCAGGGAGTGAGGCTGGAAGTTTCTGTCTGCGACCCGCTCACAGCGAGCAAGGCCGGAAATATGAGTGCGCGCTGCCCGAGGGTGATGGTTTCAACCCCCCTGGCTTGAGGTCGAGTGAAAATACATCCCGCACCTCGTTCCGTTCTTGTCAAAATAATCCTGGCGTGAACTGGTTAAGTAGAAAATAAGCAGAAGGAACATGTAGCAGGGGAAGTGGCGTTTGCTCTCAATTTTTGACAATTTTAGATCTCCATGATAAAATTTAGCAATAGAAACTGACAGATATTAACCATACCTAAGTACACAAGAATGTCCATAAGTTATCCTTCCTTTTGACATGTTTCCATTTAAAAAAAAATTGAACAAAATTTGGAGCAGGTTTGAACCTGCAATCGTCAAATTGCTATTCGGTGCTCTACCAACTGAGCAATCTTGCCCTATATTGGTGGTTCCCCATTTTCCCAATATCTTTGTTCAAAGGGGGCTTGTCAGAAGCCATAAACCAGTATATGCCATGTTGCCAGGGATCACACCAAATGTCATGATGCTAGCAACATTAGCAATGCTGCAAACATGGGAAATATATGGGCATAACTCAGAGAGGATGCAGCTTGTTATAACAAATATTCAAAAAACCATAATTGGGTATTTCTCCATGATAACTAACTCTAGACTCATGGGACTGAAGGATTTCCATGCCCCCTATTTTCAGAGACATATTCTGCATACAAGAGAGGATAAAATTAGAAACCTTTTGTGTTTATGTTTAACCAGTTAGTGCCAGAGGATGTGTAGGCCTATACACGCAAAAGTTTTCCAAAATTCAGATTGGATGACAGATAAACCCGCAACAAGCAAGGCCGGAAATATCTGTCAGCGACCCGAGGCCGAAAAATATCAGGGTGTGCTACCTGCACATTTGGCCTGAACCCGTCTGGCATCGAGGTTCGTGAGAAGTAATCCCGCGCCTGGGTCTGTCACTGTCAAAATAAACCCGGCTTCAAACTGGTTAAACAAGATTAGTCCTGCATTTATCCGTGATAAAATTGCTTTTGGGTTTTTTGCGATTTCAAATCTCTGTTTGAAATTAACCTGTACAATTCTTTGTTTAGGTTCTGCGGGATCTGATTCACTTTTCCTGGAAGTTCAGTGACCCCGAAAGTGGTATTAAAGACCAGTATGTATCAGTCAGCACACATCACAATGGAGATGTGAATATTCCATCAATAAAGGTAAAGTTCTTATCGGTAAAAAAATATTTATGGGTTGAGATGGGAGAGGTGAAAATGAAAGTACAAAGAGTGAGCTAAGTTTACCAAATAAACCAACATAAGGGACCGTGACCATTCAGCCCCGGTATGAAAAGGGCCCCCCGGTAAGCTCGTCCCCTCCCAAGAAGTAATTTCGCACCGTCCCAGCTACCGGCCCAGGAGCTGATCCGGTTGCTAATCAGGAACTCCTCTATCCTGGGGTCTATTGTTTGCAAGTATTGACACATGTAATATATCCCAGAAGAAACCCGCTTGTGGTTTTCATCTCTCAGCGCGAAACAATAGAACACTTTCGTCTGCACAGATCCCTGCCATGCGGTGTCGCGCACAATGGGACCATAAATTACCAAGGCGTTTGGAAGGATTTTATCTTTAATCGGGTAAGTCTGCTATTGTTCTGCTCTGGAGGTTCTCTGGAGGGCAATAAATTGATGCGCCTGACTGACTTCAAAACTTCTGGTCAGACAGGACCATGTACCGGACGAGACTGGGCTGAAGACCGGACTGGCTCTGGACCAGACGAGGTACCGGGGGGCCCTTTTCATACCAGGGCTGAATTGAATGGTCACGGTCCCTAAGCAATCAGTCTAGGTAACAACTTTTATACATACAGGGTGTATCAAAAAAAGGAAACCAAGATGTAAATGTAAATTAAAAAACTATAATAAACGTTTTCGAATATTAAGTTTAAGATTATGTGAAACGCCAGTGTGTCCTCTTTCCAATGATACCTTGATTGTGTGTCTGTGGCCACGGATGACTGAGCATTCGTTATTCTGTCATGGGTCAAAACCTGTACTGGGCCAAGTTTTATCTAGCTATTAAGATTGCTGGCTGGTTTGTTGTGCAAGGGTTGAAATGGACTAGACGTCATGCAGAGCTTTGGGTGAAAAGAGGTGGTGGCCACGTTGAAGGCATTGGGCCATGAGGGGTAAACTTCACGTGTTAAAATTAAATAAATGTGATGCGATCAAGCAACATGAGTCATTTGTTGGGAATTTTCATTTGGAGATACAGGCCAAAATAGGGCCACTTCATCACATCACTCCATCACATCTCTTGGTGTTCCGACTTCCATAATTTTTAAACTAAAGATGGTATCAGCATGCAGTTTTCACAGCAGTAATGCTGAGATTGTGCTCTTTTCAAATCTGTAATAAAAAATTTTTTGACCGGGGTCGACAAACGACTCATTTAGCTTGATCGCATCACAAATTGTTGTAAAGAAAAGGTTGCATTCTTTCTTTAAATTAAGCCGTTCTACTTGCCCAGAATACCAGTTACCCTTTTGCACAAACTTGGCCCAGTGCAAGATTTGACCCTTGACAAAATAACAATGAATGCTCAGTCATCCGTGGCCACAGACACACAATCAAGGTATCATTAGAAAGAGGACACATTGGTGTTTTACATGATTTTTAACCTATATGGAAATATTCATTAGATTTCTTTTTGTAGTTTACATTAACATTTGGGTTGCCTTTTTTTTTAGACACCCTATACAGCCGTTCCACCTTTTTGACAGTTGGAAGGTCGATCATCTGTCACTTCACATTCCGCTGTTTGTCAGAATTGGATCGCAGTGTATGTTTATTGGCAGCAACTTAAAGCCAGAGTCCATCATTTGTAATTGGTGCATTTTGTTCGTTTGAAGCAACGAAAGTGCTCAAAATCTAACGAAGGATACTGAACAACTAACCTGATGAAGTTTCAGCTCAGCTTCAGCTGTATATTCCGAGAAAAACAGCATTCTAGGATCTCAATTTCAAATCAAAAGTTGCTAAATCATGTTTTGAATTGTTTTGAATTGCAGCTTTACGCGATGTCGCGCACTGATCCGACGAATTATAGCAACCGCGCGCGCCTGTGCGTCGCTGCGCCAAATAACAACGGACTACTAATTTAAATTTTCCTACGGTGCTTCTTAAGACGCACCGTTGGAAATGCCTCCTTTCGTCGATTTCTTCAAAATGAGAGCTTGCCAGAAAGAATAATTTCACAGGGAGTTTAGTCCCCTTACTATCTTTCAACCAGTATGTTTTTCAACAATAATTACGCCAGTTACTTTTTTGCATAGCTGCAAATGATGGACTCCGGCTTTAATGGATCTGATTCTTGTATCATTTGAAGATTGCAGGGAGTGAGTTGGACTACACCTTCACCAATCTGACATTACATGAAGGCAGTCGTTACATCGTTACCGTAGTGGCTTGTAACTTTGCTGGTCTCTGCACACAGGCCAAGACGGAACCCTTTTTGGTAAGTGACATCCACTTCACAATCCCTGATCATAACCACACATGTACCTCTCCACCAACTTGACCTTTCATGACATTTTTAGTACTTCTACATTTAATCTCCGGTAGACATTTCCGTCCATCAGAGTGATCAATTCAGTTCTTTGAGTTGCCATACACACATGCCATAGTGCTTATCTCTGTCGTCATCAGTCGTCATTATTACCATTAGTGTTATTTACAATTTAGAGGTAAACTTTTGATCACATCACTAGAGAATTTTGTACCTGAAATTGTTCGACCGAAACTTCGGTCTCCATCAGCAGGATGAAGCGGATGTTGCATCCTTGATCTTACAGACACGTGATCCCAACACCACGTTATAGACTCCTGGGAGTTTGTACCCCCTCCCCCCGGTCCCGTTTCAGAGAAAGTTTGTAGGCTCTTACGTAGGCTGCCTCCTTCACCCCCCTTTCGAAGTATCATGTGTCTCTGTCTAAGATGTTTACTTTAGATATGTCTGCAGTGTTATTGTTGTCTTAATTTATCCCCACCCATAATCCTTTTTAATTAGTTCTCTCATTAGTAAGATGGCACTGCACCATCATTTCTTGTATCATTTCTCTTCCTCAGGTTAAATAATGAAAGGTTTGTGGAAACACCATGTGCGAATAATAAGAGATGATAATCACAGGATGCAACTTCTCACTTCATTGACTTCGCCTTTTGCTACTTAAGTTTTCACTTTCTTAGAGTTTAGGCACTCTCCTGAAGACGGTCAGAGCATACTGACCGGAACGTTGAGTTTATACCTCTGGTTCTTTTCAGAACCATTCTCTTAGTTGAGAAATTATTCGCACATGGTGTTTCCGCAAACCTTTCATTATTTAGTATCTCCACCATGCAAAGCCTCAAATCTTACTTCCTCAGGTTGATGGCAGCCCACCTTCTGTCGGGACGTTTGCTGTGAGCACAGAGAGTGCTGCTAACTTGGAGCGTCATCACATCATCTGGATTGATCCAACTGAACCGGCTGAAACTACTCAACCAAATGAACCAAGTACAACTGTGAGTTTATGATATAACTGTTCAGTCTTTGACAGTTTTGTAGAATTTTCATAGCATTTAGCTTTCAATGAATAAAAGAAGACAAAACACTGAATCACTGTTGCTGTTTTTTATTGAAATTCTTGTGAAAATTCGTACTTTAGAAAGTACATCTGTTGTGTTTAAATGAGGAGATATACAGGAAATTATAATTGAAAAATTGTTTAGGAAGTTTGTTGAAGGGAAAGCATTTGACAGACTTAATTAAAGGGAATATACATCATTTACTTTTGCTGTAATTTTCAGAAATGAATGGAATTGGGGGGTTGGAAATATATAGCAAATATAGTTACACTGACTTTTTTGAGGTTTTGGGTTCGAAAATGCTATAAAAACCAAGAAAAACAATCATTTTCCTGTAGTCTGGTTCCCTGACTCCATTTAAGAAGAAACAGAGCAGTTTACATATATTGGGGAATTGTAAGGTCAGGGAACCAGTCTAGCTGGCTTGTACCCGTTCAAAGGTGTGTAATCGATTGCAAACAAGTGCGATGGTCAACTGGGGCCAGTATTTGAAAAAAAGCCAGTTGTTTCCAACGCTGATCGGCCGATCAGCGTTGGAAATTGATACAAAAATACCACTTTTCTTGAAAATGACAGTATACCAGGTGCCATGATTTTACAGGATGCTTTACACTGTCATTCACTAACAGTCCAGCAAAGTATTTCAAAATGATTTGGTAGTTTTATTTTTTGATGTTTGCAAATGTTGTATTTTCCCTTTAAGTATAGTACCAGTTTTGGTTTGCTGTTCGCATGTTGAAATCTCCAAGTAGCAACGGCAGTTTCCACGTGAAACTCAAGTTCCTCTAATCAATAATAGGATGTCTTGTGCCCTGGATCAGGGACTGCCAGAATCACACAAAGAACACAACTGTCCCTTGAATCCTGCTAAAATGTTTGTGAATGTGAATTTTCTTTGAGTTATTGTGGTATGATTCATACAGGGTGGTTAAAAAAAAAGGACACCCACATTTGACAGCAATTTTCACTTAAATGTTTAAAAATTATTTTTAACTGTCGATTAGTAGCTATTAAAGTACTGGCCTTTAAGCAAATATGACGAAGAAATCATTGCATTTGCACTTTTTGTCGTTGAGCTATGCTAATTTGAACATTTCATGTGCGAAACCTGTTTGTCCACGGAGGTATACATTCCCTTCGCTTGACTGAGCTCAGCTATCAGAGCTTTATTTAAAAGGGCATGACATGTGATTGTTATGTTATGTAATGTTATGCAACAGTGAACTTAAGCCGACAGCTCATTGAGGAGATGATCTTAACACTGACATGAATAATTGGACGGCTTCAAAAAAGTTGCCATGGCAAAATTTGTTTTGGTGGGAAGGTTTGTTTAATTTTTATGAACTACGAAAACGTCCGTCATATTTACATAGAATAATCCGTGGCCAAGACTGATTTTGGTGACTTGTATTCAAATTAGCATAAAATCACTATTTTTACAACTTTTACTAAGCCCTTTTCACCATGCATAGTTAAAGGCCTATACATTGTACTTTACTACTATGTGATAAGATATTTAAAATAAGTTCATTAAGTTGGTGACAATTGCTGTCAAAAGTGAGTGTCCTTTTTTTTTAACCACCCTGTATACTAACCTCCAAAACAGCCTGGAACAGACAACGCCACCGACTCAATCAACTCTACCACGGAGAGTCCACCAACCACCCCATCTCCTCCACGCCACCACTCTGGCTGGATGACGTGGCTTGAAGACCCCCGTACATCCACTGGTTCCTTAGCCCTTGCCTGGCTGGGATTTGCTGATGTACACTCTGGTATCAGCCACTACTTGGTCTCTGCCGGACGCACGTACAGCGGCTCTGAACTCACTCCGGTACCTTTGTACTTTATTTGGATTTCCAAGTCCAGCATTATATGGCTGTTATTGACAAATGAAAATTTTTCAGATAATTGCATAAATACTTCAACATCTGCCCCCAAAAAAGTTTTACTCATTTGTTGACCATTTTATTCAATTGTATTTGATCTTTCATTGATGTGTTCTGTTTGTTGCATCTCTGGGCAAGTTTGCACAACAACCATTAGTCAACCAATGGTTGGTTGGTATCAAACAGGACGCATGCGCTGTGACATTAAAGTGCGAACGACTGTAGTCGAACCATCGTCAACATATGGCGGTCACAAGTTGTTTGGATTGTTTACGTTCTTTGACCTGTTGAATGAACTGGTAGATATCTCCGAGGCCCACCAGCGGGTAGTACAACTCGCTACGTTTAACCTTTTGTCAATGGTTCCCTCTGCATTTAAGTAGCGAAACGAGGCTACTGATAACCAGTGATGCGACCAGCCCCAGTAGGCTGGTTCCAAATAGTCGATGAGCGTAGTCTAACCATCGTCGAGTAGACAGAGTTCGAGTTAACTTATTCGAACTATGGTTAACAATAGTTCTTGCACGAACTTGCCCTTTGATTCAGTTTTCTATGTCAAGTTTTCTGTTGTATTAATTGCAAGAATCTGAAGCGCTCTTTGCTCTAGATGACTCTTTTGAACAATCCAATTCTGGTTTTGTGTGGTTTTCAAGAATGTTATATTTTGTTCAGTTTATGGAACTCTTGTGTGTCAAAAGTGAACTAAATGAATTTTTTTTCCCTAAGAATGGACTGGTCCGTGTAAACCACAGCAATGACGGCATGTCATTGGACGAAGGCATTGCACAGACAGCCATCATACCACTAGAGGGCAGTATAACAGACCCATCTCATCCGTATCTCTACATCTCCATCTGGGCTGTTAATGGGGTACTGAGTTGTAATTGTTGTTATGAACCTGTACAAATGTAGATCATATTTGGTTGGGAAAAGTGTCAAACCTCTGATTTGCAAGTGTAACATTCATTTGAAATTTTACTCGTAATTGGTCTCTTCATCTGGAGCCATCGTACAATTTTATAGATTCAGTTCAAATTGAGATCAGCCATTTTGGAAAATATTTGACATTATGAAAGGATACATACCTTTGAGGTCTCTATTAAAATAATCATGTATGAACTGAGGAGAACATGTGGAGTATTTACATTTTTGATCATATTTTAAAAAGTGAAACAAATCACAATATTTTTATTAACATTTATTCTCCATTCAACATGAAACAATACCAAATGGTGAAAGCCGAGGTTTATCAACTCCAGTAAGGCCCAAAAAAAAAAGTCTCCGGTTTCTGGTATGGAGCTTGCCCAAAAAGTGGTGCGGCGACGCGGCTTTTTTTTTTTTTTACCTGACTTTTTTGCTTCAAATGTCGGCTGATGACTGCAAATGGTGCCCGACTAAACTTAGTGCAAAATGTACGGGAGTCCAGAGAGGCCACATAAAGCTTATTCTCGATCATACCCCCATCTAAAAATACGTTAAAATTGTGCTGCAGCAGGATTCCAGTCAAACCAGTGAGTTTGGCGGTTTTGAGACATCATCTTTTATTGAAAAAAAAACTTTTTCATTTTGCCGACGCGCAGGGCTACGGCGACGCGCGCGCATACCAGAAACTGGAGACTTTTTTTTTGGCCTTAGAGGTAGAGTAGATCATTTGCAGCTATCCAAAAAGTAACTGACTGAATTGTTGTTGAAAAGGTTACTTGGTTTAATGATAGTAATGGCACTATTAAAACTCCCTGCGAAATGATTCCTTCTTGCTTGCTGTCATTATGAAGAAAATAATAAAAGAAGGTCATTTTCCAAGGATGAGCCAAATGTCACATTTTGCAAGTGTTGACACGACGCACACCTGCGCGGGGTTGCTAGTATTCATCGGCTCAGTACGCGACATCACGTATAGCTGCAGTAGCCTGAAAGAGAACGTGTGCCGCATGCTGATTTCGTGCGCAATTTAAACATGACTCAGCAACTTTAGAATTGAAACCGAGATTATAGAATATTGTTTTCTCTGAGTGCACAGCATTCATAGAGCTAAAACTTCATCAGGTTAGTTGTTAAGCACCTGTCTTTCGATTTTGAGCACTTTTGCTGCTTCAAACGAAAAAATGCACAAATGACAAATGATCTACCCTACCTTTAAGATGTTAAATGGGCAAAACCTAATATTGATTTACATCACCTCGACGCAAATTCATCTCGTGAAAAGATGTTACTGGTCACAAAAACTTTGTCTCATTCTAGAAAGAGGTTTGCTTGTAACGTGATCAATGAAAGTATAAAAAAATAAACTACTTTTTGAATTCATATTGTTTTTAATATCTCTTTAGGTTGGGATACCAAGCAGCCGCCATCATTCCACTTTCGAAGCCTCTCCTACTCTACCAGACGAGGGCTCCCTTGTCCTGCTGCGACGTTGCTTGCCAACAACATGCAAGGGCCATTGTGCGTGTGCACCCATTGATAGAGCATGTAATCCAGACCAGTCTTGCACTGATGTCACTCACAGTAAGTTTAGGTGTATAGGCCATTCCATATTCACTCCAATCAGAGGTCCTATGGCGATTGACTCAGATTTTGCTTTAAAAAATCTAGAAGTACCTAACACAAGCACAATTTAGGCCTCAACTCCTTAGGGTTTCTGAGATATGGCCTTCCAAAGATGGGGTGCCATCTTTGTTGGCTGCCTGCATAAAGGGCAGGGAAGATTGGAGACGCCGAAGGGGATCCGGCCTGCGGGCGACATGATGACATAATGATGTGCCACGCCCACTTTCGCACACGCGTAAATTTGTTGGTTTTTTTGGAGGCCATTAGCTTGGAAATGAATCAAGGATTTGTGCTGAAAATTGCTACCAAGGGTAGCAATTATCAGCACAAATCATCATATGAGTTTAAAATCTTAAATCATTTGTTTAACCTATACACCGTATTTACTCGTTGATGAATCTGTGACACCATAGATTGTTGGGGTGGTTGCAATGGCGACAGCCCCCCCATGAAACCTTGTCGCCCCCCCAGTCGCCCCCCCCCCCCCCCCACTGAGATTTTGAGTTTCTAAAAAAATGATCATTGATCTACATGACGCCCCCCATGAAATGTTCCAGCGCCCCCCCCACTGAAAAATTCCTGGCTACGCCACTGGGTGGTTGAGGGGTGTATAACATGTATAAGAATTGACAAGCCGGGCACTTTTGGGCGGTACAGAGACAAATGGGTTAATCCTTAGAACTAGATGAAGATCCAAGAACAAGGTTCTCAAGTTACCCTCAGTCTGTCATATGGGCTTCATGCACGAGTACCCTTTCAACGGCCAGAAAAGGAGAGTTCAGGAGACCTAGACTGGTTCTCGGTCCATCCACTGCGTATTTGGAATGATCCAAAGATATTGGGGGCGGGATTAGTCGGGGAGACCATCGCAAGTTAAATTTGATTGTATTCACACGCTGACTACGCCTGACGCTCACGCGAAGACACAGTGGCTAATAGCTTTGGCACGTTCAGGAAGTCGTGCGTACTTGTGCGCTAACCAGTATAGTACAGTACAGTATGCACATGCTGTGTGTCCTGTCCACGGTGCTCTGAACAGTGGCAAAAATGCGCCCTCTTTCGTTGGCGCACGGCGCCCATAGTCAAGCTTTATAGTTAGCAGAGACGCTTTTTTTCACAGTGTACTTCCATGAACCAAAGCTGGAAAATAACATGCTAACTGACAAAGTTTGACACGTAGAAAGCAAACGGATATTTTCTGAGATGATGAGATGACAAAGGCATGAGTTTTAGAGGTGTGAGCATACATCTTTAAAGAGAAAAGTGATAATCATCCGTTATGATAGTAAGAAAATGATGACATGCAACTTGATAACTATTTAAGCAGGATTCAAACCAAACTGTTATTTTGATTGTCTTGACCCATTCTTTTACGATGACTTGCAGGTAACCCCAACACTGAGATAGAAGTTCTAGATGTATTGGATCTGATGTGTGATGATATCAATAGCGTGATTGATATTAATGATACCGCCACTCAGTATATGGCTGCTGCATTATGGCGAGTCACTGAGCAGAAAGGACTGGATATTAAGTGGTGAGACAGTATGTGCTCTAAATCGATTATCGAATTGATATCTTTGAACTATTTACTATGTAATTCTTGAGTGACTATGCATCTTTAGAAATTGATACTTGGTAAACTTTTACCCAGTTTAATAGTGGTGGCCACTGCTCCTTAAAGGGGTTTTTGATATGTCGTTCTATGATCGACGTTTATGATATAATTGCAAGATTGAATTTTGAAACAAATTTACTCAGGTCTGTAAGATATTGCCAACAACTTTACTTCATGTTTTTCGAAACACCCCTCTAGCTGTGCTATGGTATGGCCCTCTCGCGAGAAGTAGTAAACAACTCCTTATATGGAGATTAGCGCGCGTGTACTGTGGCGCAGAACGCAGCTGTGCCGTTGTATAGTGTGAATTTAGGACTATGAACTCACTGACTCACTGGTGGTACATGTATTGCGCATGCCTACGTGAGGATTGTGAACATTAAACCAATAAAACTGTACTGGCACCGGATTTTAGAGGAGTCCAAATTTCATGTGAAATTTCAGCCGGTCTTTATCAACCGTTTAAAGCCGGCCACGTGACTGGTTCTCTACCAATAGGATTGGGTAAACTGCCGTAGGTATTTATGAATTTATAATATTTGCAGGTTTGAATGGAGCATCGGTGATGACTCTTCATCAGATCCTGTGGGAGTCTTTGATCCAGTTCAGGATAGGTTATGGTATGATATTGGACAGGACAACCAAACTATCATCACGCTTGATGAAGGTAATGAAACCCATCCAATTTATAATAAATCGACATTATAAATAATGAAGAAAAAACAGGGTTTTTTAATAAATGTTGTAAAGAATGAATATGATGGTAATTTGGTATGGTATCACATGTACTACATTGTGCAGGGTGAATAAAAAACGAAACGTAAATGGCAGGAGCAATTTTTGAATGAAGTTTTGCCTGTAGCACTTTCAAAATCTGGGATATGAAAACCCAATTAATGCGCTTTCTTTGAGTACAAAAATCATTCAAATCACTCATGTACTTTTCAAGTTATGGAATTTTGAACACAAACACTGTTTTAAATCTAGGATATGAACACCCAATCAATGAGCTTTCTTTTAGTACAAAAATCATTCAAATCACTCATTTACTTTTCAAGTTACCAAATTTTGAACACGACCAGCGTTTTAAATGGATCCACGGATCACAGAAAAAGGTAAGTGTTCTTTCAGCAAAACTATAATTCACGCACAACCCTATGAGAATCGCTTTTGTCTTGCTGTAGGAATATACGTGTTTGCGATCCGTGGACAGAACTTTAAAACAGTGTTTCTGTTAAAAATTTGGTTACTTGAAAAGTGCATGAGTGATTTGAACTATTCTTGTACTAAAAGAAAGCTTAATTACTGGGCTTTGATATCCTAGATTTGGAAAGTGTTACAGGCAAAACTTCATTCAAAAGTTCGTCCTTCCATTTGGGTTTTGGTTTTTTTTACTCACCCTGTATTGCATTGTATCTGTTCCCTGATGAATTGATCCATAATCCATATATTGCTCCAGCGGTTTAGGGCACAACAGGGACTGATTGGTTATTAAAGTTTCTTATAAAATGAGCAGAATGTCACCCTGACCTTGCTTTTTCCCCCTTTTTTTTGTTGTGTACAAGAAGCAAAGAAACTAATGTTAATATCTGTTATAGATCACAAGATGGAGAAGGGAGTCACATATCATGTGTTCATCAGGGCCTGGTATAATCCTACTACATACGCAGTGTTCAGATCAGATGGCATCACCCCGGATATCACACCACCAAAAATATCAACAGTCAGAGGCACAAAGGTAGGAGAATTAGAGAGTCAGATTTCAGAAGAGAATCTGACAATATCTGCCAATTGACCTTTTGTTTTGTTCTTTAACGGTGCTCTTTCTAATAATGGGAGATCATTGAGGATACACAAGCCATTATTGCAGTTTTATCAAACCTCTTCAACCGATCATTCCTTCAGTCTTGTTAAAATACCTGAATATATGTTTTTGTTTCCAGATAAAAGATCTTGCCAGATCTGATGCCAGGAAAGACACTGATTACTTGACGGATCCTAACGTCCTCTTTATCTCCTGGGAGAGAGTGTTTTTAGACGACGCGATGTCCCACTACCAGGTGTCTCTGAGTACCTACCCAGGAGGTAAGTACACTCAAATCTCACCCAATCAACTCAAAACTCGCTTTCTTAATATGAGTCACCCTTGCTCATTGAAGTCGAAACATTTACCAGTAGGACTAAAGGTTCCATTTATGATACCTTATTGTCGTGTTTTGCATGACAGAATGTTAGAGATGTAAACAACTTGTAACATATTCTTAAAGCTACAGTCCATCATTTGCAGCTATCCAAAAAGTAGCTGAGGAAATTATTGTGGAAAAGTATTCTTGGTTTAAAGCTAGTAATGGGACTAAACTCCCTGTGAAATTATTCTTTCTGGCAAGCTGTCGTTTTGAAGAAAACAATGAAAGAAGGCCATTTCCAACTATGGGTCTTAAGACACATTTTTGAATAGATTTCCATTAGTAGTCCGTTTTTAATTTGGCAAAGCCGTGAATGAGTATGCACAAGCATTGACAGGACCCACAAGCGAGTGCGGTTGCTGTAATTTGTCGGTTCAGTGCGCGACATTGCGTAGCTGCAATCGGCTGAATGAGAACATGTTCCGAATTCGAGCGCAATTCAAAACATGACTCGGCAAATTTTGATTTGAAATCAAGATCCTAGCATATTGTTTTCTCGGAATTTATAGCAATCACTGAGCTAAAAGTTCATCAGGTTAGTTGTTAAGCACCCTTCTTGTGATTTGGAGTACTTTTGTTGCTTCAAACGAAGATAATGCACAAATTATAAATGATGTACTCTACCTGTAATTCATTTTGGTTCTCAGTTGAAGATGTTTGTCAGTTTGCTGACCACACCTTCCCGGCCAGTGTGTCCTCCACACAGTTCACCAATCTGAATCTAAAGAGTGGACTGCGATACTACAGCAACGTACGAGCGTTCAACAAAGCTGGTCTGCACACGCTCAAAAGCAGTGATGGCTTTGTGGTGGACACAAGGAGGCCAGATGCAGGCCTTGTGTTCGATGGAACAGGTGAATAGTCACCTTGTTTCTCCTTCACCATGTACAGTTAATGCTTCATGGATAATGGTGACTCAAAAGCATCTCTGAACAGCTCTTGTGCTTTGTATTTCTTTGCACAATTCCTTGTCAGTGCCTAATGCATCACTTCCGTAATCACTTCTGTAACCACACTGACACAAAAGTCTCTTCACTCAGGAAACAATCATGTACCAGTATGTAATTGTTGTAAAGTGTCTTGCTGTTGGACACAAACGTCATGAGTCTTCATCAAAAGCAACACACATAGGATTGCAGTTGTGGTAAGATTGAAAGACCTCTACCCTGATGGTCCACAAATTTTAAAATATCTGTGTACATCATCTCTGCTAGACATTTCTACACTCAAGCAAAGTATGTAACACTGACAATGTTAACCCTCCTCCTGTTTGAACAGGCACAGACAGTCAAAAAGTCCATCCACTTAAGCATAGTGTACCAAGTTACATAGACAGTCACAGCCAGTCAATCCTGCTTTATGTAGGCTGGGAGCTCTTAGCTGTTAAAAACAGTCACTTGACTAATTTTGATTGAATTTACGTCTTGGCACAGAATGAATGTTTGCGTAGGAAGGTTTTAATGTATAAATTTGAATATAGACCATTGAATTGTTGCGGCCATCTTCATTTTTCCCCATTTAAATGAACGTAACCGAAGCAAGGTTGGAAGGAAAATTAGTCTGGTTCCGTTTTGCACAAAAACATTATCATTCAGGACTATCATTGCATACAGGGAACATGACTGAAATGGTGGCAGCATGATAAAGGTCTATAGAATCTGATGCTGATATCCAAAGAGTAAATTTTCCATAGCTAAAAGCAGAACAAACCTGAACTGAGGTTTTCTGAACTTTACTTCTTTGTTGCAGATCTTCATGACGTGGAATACCAGAACTCTAGCACATTGATCTCAGCCTCCTGGCATGGCTTTGTGGATCTGGAATCCTACTTAGACCATTATGAGTGGTGCATTGGACAGACCTCTGGCCCAGCAGATGATGGCATTCTGCCCTGTACCAATGTTGGAATCCACCTGTCTGCCTCCAAGACTCTAGCTGTGCCTCTCACAGATGGTAAGGTTTTGTCTATCAAACGTCTCGGATACTCGATGTCCTGAATGACCACTGCGAGAAGCCTGTCTCTAACTTCATTTTGACTATTTCTGGCTGAAAGATATAAATTCTTTGACTCTGAATATCCGCAAGTCTGTGTGGAAATTTTAATTGCTAATACCAGGCAAACTCATTGGCTTTCTGTGGAAAGACGGTGCTTTTCCCCTTAGCAGATTTAATCTAAAAGATATCCTTCATAATCTACAATGCAGTTTTGAAGGATTCATTATAAATTTGTTATTGTAGATCCCTGAGCTGCTATTGTAACATTTGGCATGATGCTCCTTGAAAGTTCAAGTACAAAGAATTTCCCGGCTTAGTGGAGGATTTTAGAGGATGGTCAGACTGAGTTTCCTAAATTCCTTGAAAATCTTCAAGGAAATGGGGAAAATGGTATTCTGTAATTGTGCAAAACAGGCCTGTATTATCTAAGATATTTCCGACTAATAGTCTTGTGAAAAAGTTAGGGGAGGTGGTGTGCAAACCATCTGAATCCCAAAGCCTAAAGATATGGACCAAATACTTGTCTCCTGGTGACCAATAACTATGAATTTGATTCCTATTTTTTATCAGGCATCCGATATTACTCCAAGATTTCAGCCATCGACGCAGCTGGCTTGCAGTCTGCATCTGTCTCTTCAGACGGGTTTGTGTCGGACACTACACCCCCTGAGCCACTAGCACAGATAAATCTAGGGGATAACTTGATCCAGAATCCATCATTTGAAAGGATGCAGGAACCAGACATAACAGGTGAATCAAAAAGCCTGAGAGTATAACATTATTAAGTTTATTCATATCTTCATATTACTTGTTTAAACAGTTTATTTCATTAGAACAAAACTGAGAGAAAAGAAGTTTTGCTATTTCAAACCTAACTTCCATAATAGGTTCTTCTGATCCAATTAAGCAAATGTTTGAAACCATCTTGTTGATCTCTTTAGATATGGAATATGAATATACAACAGTGATTGCTGAGAATGAGACATTAAATGAAGCCTCAGGTACATCTGATCCAAATCACGGCAATGTCTCTGATACTTATCCCACTTCTGCCACCAATTTGTCAACTGAAGAAATGTCATCCACAACCAGTGTGCACGTTACCGATGGCAAACGAGGTGAGGTACTAGTTCAGTGGGATGTAGGATCTGACAGCCAATTTGCTGTGGTCACTTCAGGGAAGAAGATTGCTCAAGATGGTCATTCCTTCTTGTCTCTTCATGGCTCCATCTCCCAAACCTTCAACACAACACAGGGAAGCCACTACCAAGTTGTGGTCTTTGCGAGTCACCCGGTGCCATCCCACAATCCTTTGCTGAATCAGGAGGGTCGCATCGAGGCCCCAGGATTGGATCGCATCTTCAGGTTGTATGACCGGCCGGCACACAGTCACTCAGACCAGAGTCTGAGGTCCATCCGATGGCATCAGCACAGATTTTACTTCACAGCCAGTGGAGACGTAGCAACACTGAAAATCTCATCTGTAGGAAAATCAAATGGAATCCTATTGGATAATGTTCAGGTGAAAAGAATCTCCTATAGGCCCAGTATAGTTAATTTTGTAGGTTGTAAACACATCCCCTACATTGTTTTAAGCCGATGTAAAAAAAAAATCTTTGAAACTTCATGATTAAACAGTTTCCATAAAGTCATAGCTAAATTTCCAAATTGATCACTTACACCTTGGATGTACGGATTAATATCAAAACTTCTGAACATCAATGTTGCTGACTCATAAAATAAACTATTAGTTTAATTACCGCATAGATCAAGATATACCAAGTACCCACTGATCGTACATTCTACTACTGTTTAGTATCATCAATTTGTTCTAATATAGGTGTGGGATCTCAATCCATTTCCTTATAACCTGCTCATACATTCCATTTGATTTCACCATTTGATCTGACCATCCCATTTCTTGTTTAACACAGGTCAGGCAGATTACCACTTGGCCGAGTACCGGTGGAGGGTCTGTAGAGGTACATACCCAGTTCATTCACAGCTGGTCGTCCATCCAGGCCAAGTGGCATTTCATTGACCCTGAGAGTCCCATAGTCGACTACACCTGGGCCATAGGTAGGTTGAGTCTTGGACTTATATTTGTCTGCAGTCATTATACCATGCTGTTGGCTGCAGTGTGGACATTTCTGATACAGGGCCCTATTTCATGTTGCTGCAAAGCACACGATTGTCTGCTAGTAGAGCCTCCATCTATTTCATGGGATCATAATCAGTATTAACAAAAGCATGCTTAACCCCAGTGGAAAAAGTTGCTAAAATCAGTGACGGAACAATATATATCTCCATGCGCACATAACGGACCATTTGCACATGCACGCTGTGAAATAGTGTTTAATCTTAGCACAATTTTCTTCTATAGGCTAGTAAGCACAACTTTTGTGTTAGCTATTAAACAGCGACATCAAATTGGGCCCTGCTGTTTTGTTGTTATGCAGTATTCAGTATGACATGACCTTGATGTTTGTACGCATCCGTTAATTACTCTTCTTTTTTGGGTGGTAAATTTGCCAGGTACTTCCAAAGGCGGCACCCAGCTACAAAGCTTCACATCAGTGGGTACACAGACAGACGCTATCAATACTGACGTCAGGATGGCACATGGCTCCTACGTCTACATCACCGTGATGGCAAGAAATGCAGCTGATCTCATCAGCATAGCAACCTCTGTCTCCTTACTGCTCGATCTAACGCCACCCGTGATTCATTTTGTCAAAGATGGTGGCGATGCACATGGTATTTTATATTACAAACTGACATATCCACTTCACATCATGTCCACTATACAGACTTGTATGACTCGTGACTCAGACTCACATTTACCGTGACTCCCAATCTCAGTGACTCGGACTCGGACTCAAGTGACGATCACAAATGACTCGAACTCGGGCTCTGACTCAACCCTGTGGACTCGGATTTGGACTCGGACTCGACCAATTACCAAAATCACCTATTTTTTCAACAAAATAATAACAAATTATTTTGAAGACGATCCTCTCCTAAGCAAGCGATACAGTCTGTGCAGTGCAGAAGAATCGGATCTATTACTCTACATAGACAGTACGTGCGGCTGGCTTGTTTGCGACATATTGATCAATTGATCGAAACATATACCCCAGCGTCCACACTTGATATTGTGTAAATGCAAACTTCAAAGTGTTCGGTGCCAGATTAACCTTTTTCAGACACTCGTGCCTTTCCTTAGTTGACACACTGCGTATACAGTGTTTTTACGGTGAAGGGCAAAACCTAATATTGAACTTAGTTGACATGTTATACATGTATTTCCAGTGCTTAAAATTAGAGAAAACCTGTGAAAAAATTGAAACATTTAAACTGTGAGGTTTTAGCAGTACCTCAAAATTTATTTCCAATATATATTTGGTGACTCGGACTCGAACTCGGACTCGACCTTTGTGACTCGGACTCGACCTGCATGACTCGGGCTCGGGAGAGGTGACTCAGACTCAGACTCGGACTCGATGATTAGTGACTGGAATACAAGTCTGCCACTGTAACACATGAAATTGTAGGAGGCAGAAAATAGTCACAACCTCTATGCAGAAGTACCCTCTAAATGGTTACACTGAGAGGGTTAAACAGTCCTTAGCAATTGCATACACATGCAGACAGTATACACTATACAAATATAACATGGTTTGAGGGTGGACAGTCGATATTAGCTTTCCAAGGTATTGGAAGTTGACAAACTAATTCCCGACTATCGACTATCCACATGAAATAAACCATGTTATATATTTGCTTTATTATACCTCATACATATTCAGTTGCCGAATTTTCCCGTTGCAGTATGCACCTCATGAGCTCACCATACAGTAACCCCTAAGAGTTTATACTGCATTGTGGACACCTTTTTTTTAGTACAGGAGGCATCTTTATTGTCCACAATATTCTCCAGTTCAACATCATTGAGCTCGGGGAAACACTAATTAACATTTACACATGCAACCATCTTTTCATGTGTAGCTAGAGCGATGTTCCCACGTGCGTATTACACCCGTGCGACAGTTCCACGATTGCTTCGTAAAGCGCATGCGTAGTTGACTGTCGCACAAGTAACCCATGCGACAGTCTACTACCATTCATTCATTCATTCATTCATTCATTGCGGTTCATTACACAAAAATATCAAACAGCAAGTCAAAAGACTAACAATGTCTGATTTACAAGTTAAAAACAAATTTATACAAGAGTAAAACAGTAATGACAAAATAAAACAGAAAAAGTTGGCTTACAAACAAATTGTTACTACAATATTGCATTAAAAATACAATTACACATTACCGTGTGTGTGAATACTCGCACGCTAGGTAAACAGCAAAAATAGCTTCTGGCACATGATGCTGAATGGACCAGTGAGAATTCGGCCCTCGATCATGAATATATATGAGGTATGGTAATATGGACTTGTGCACTCTTGGATGAAAATTCGTTGTTCATATACTCCATGACATATGCTTATCAAACAGTGCTTACATGCAGTGTTTCCTGCAGAAGCAGCTCTTGTGATTGGTCACACAGTGCAATCATACTGTTCTTGCATGGAAACTATAGTTTCTTGGGAATAAATATCTTATAAAGTTTAATTTGCCCTTGACAGATATTGACTTCAGTGCAGATGATTCCTCTTTGACCTTCAGTTGGTCAGCGTCTGACCCTGAGAGTGGAATTGACCACTGTGAGTGGGCAGTTGGTAAGTTTATATCTCCCGTTTTCAGAATGTCGATTTAGATTGGATTTGTACCTTGCATGAGTTGGAAGGAATCTGACTAACTTTGAAAACTAGACCATCAGTGTGTTTCTTCCCTTTCTTCCCAGGATCAGAGCCTGGCCTTGATGACATCCTACCAAGCTCACCATCGCCTGATGCTGAGTCCAGCATCACCACCAGTCTGTCCCAGGCCATGGTTGAGGGTCAGCGCCTGTACGTAACCATCACATGCTACAATGGTGCTGAGAAGTCCTCATGGAAATCATCAGACGGTGTTACCATAGTTACAGTGCCTCCTAGCTCATCAGCAGCAGTCGTCAATCTGAAGACCATGTCAGAGACTCAATATGACACACGCGATAGGTACCAGTCACAGAGAGACTCTGTCAAAGCATCCTGGGATGGATTCATGGACCCATTTGGAATTCAGTCCTATGAGGTCAGTGTTCTGTGCGTAGATGCAGTGTCAAAAAAGGTCAAATATCAAGACTAAGTTTGTTCGCAGCACATCAGCCAGTGGTGTACCATTATTAGGTCTACAACTTCTCACAGAACTGTATTCGAGTCACCAAACATCGAGTCTGAGTCCAAGTCGCCTCTTCCGAATCCGAGTCATGAGTCACTTTTAAGTACTATTATTGGAATTAAATTTTGAGGTACTGCTAAAACCTCACATAGATTTCTCAAATCAATGTATCGGATAATCAATACAGCCACACGCGCTGTGTATGTACAGTAGTTGCATTTCTTCTGCACCATTCTGACTGTATGGTTTGAAAAGAAACGGGTTATCTTCAAAATGTAATTATATTGTTGGAAATGTAAGTGGTTTGTGGTAAAATTGGTCGAGTACCGAGTCACACAGGTCGAGTCTGAGTCCGAGTCATTTGTCATCGTGACTCAAGTCCGAATCCGAGTCATGGAAAATGGGACTCAAGCTCAACTTGAGTCCAACTTAGTTGGACTCGAGTCTAAATCTGAGTCACGTGTCGTACAACTCTAAGGGTGTATACAAAAGATATTAAAGTTATGAACTTAAACAGTGTGAAAGTGGCTCCATCTTAAAGGGTGGTGAGACATGCCCTTGGTCCACCTAACTGAGAACATTAATAGTCATTTTCCTTCATACGTTCCCGGAGTCAATGTGAATCCCTCTCACACATCTTACCCCTTGATTCGAGACACATTGACCCTGAACATACGGTTAAAGTGGCCCGCTAAAGCCTACCCATGTATTTGGCCCTCAGTGACCCTGAACACCTAAGCGAGTGTGACCCGCTAAACCACTAGCCAAGAACCTGTCAACCAAAAATCTCGCAGCTTGCAGTCATATGATGACAATGACGCCGACCTGTATTTAAGTCTACAGGCAGAAAGTGTAGAGCTTCAACAACTTGAACAAGAGTTCAATTTCTTGAATCTTTGTCAAAGGTGTAGTGGGGGGGGGACAATATTTTCTTAATGCTGTCCTTTTCCATTGAAATGGCCTTTTTTTCATCGGCACTTGCCCCCCCCCCCCCCCCCCCCCCCCCCCCCCCCGTGCAATTCTTCTAAAATAATGGGGGGGGGGGTAAGCGTCGGAAAAAAAAGGGCACTTCAATGGAAAAGGGCAGTATTTAGAAAATATTGGGGGCCTGCAGTTTTAAATATACATATCTGCTCCATCACACTATTCTCCCCTTTATTGAACCCTTTCTCCTCTCATCACATCAGTGCCATCTGAGTGACCCCAACGCCTACAACCACTGGACACCTTGTGGATCTGCATCAGAGACCCACCTTGATTGGTCAGGTCTTACCTTGGATGATGATGCAACCTATAGCCTATCAGTCAGAGCTGTCAATCATGCTGGTCTGATCAGCCAAGCTATCACTGGCAACATCACCATAGAGTCTACCAAACCCCCAGGGGGAGGTACGTATACATACACGTAG
Source organism: Patiria miniata (assembly GCF_015706575.1). Taxonomy (NCBI): domain Eukaryota; kingdom Metazoa; phylum Echinodermata; class Asteroidea; order Valvatida; family Asterinidae; genus Patiria; species Patiria miniata. The sequence goes on along the minus strand of NW_024037047.1, from coordinate 35,015,389 downwards.
CTCAATCATTTCTAGAAGATCAAGAATATTTTCCAATTTTAAGAAGAGCACACAAAAGTCTACAGTTTTATTATGCATTGTTAATCAGGGTAAAATGTATTCTATACACTATGATAGAGACGGCAGAAAAGAGGGGAACCTAACAAACTCTATGCATGTCAGCATTCTACCTAAACTCTGGTGACTTGCAATGGCTTATTAACTCCTGAAGCAAAGTGTTTGTTTTCTAAAACAATTACCAAATATGTGAGGGTCATTACATTTGTTGTTTCCCTCATGACTTCCACACAACTTTGTTTTTACAAGTTCACCTGAGCTCTAACCCAGCAATCTACATTTTGAGAGTTTCCTTCATCTCACAGGTTTCGTATATGATTGTGTCTTTATAGCGCTAAGCCTGCTCAGTCATTCCTGGCTTGGAGATGGGAGGGTTGATCTGACCTGGGATGGCTTGTTCTCTGCCTCCTCCTCCTCCTCCTTGGTGTATGAGGTATCTCTGGGTACCATCCCAGGAGGTAGTGATATCATGCAGTGGGTGGAGACCATGGAGATTGGTATGCGTGTCTCGCCGCTGGCTCCCTTCACTGACTACCACTTGACATTGACGGCCATCAACGCGGCCGGCTTGTCACAGACAGTCACTAAGATCATCAGTGTGTAGAGAATTCACAGCATAACAGATTTTAACCAATGTTTTTCTATAGTCTTTCCTTAAAAATGTTTACTCAGAAAGCATTGACATATACACAGACACTTTAGCTGTTTGAGAGTTGTGTGATTTTTTTTTTATAATAGAAACTGACATGTCCCTGATAGCAAATTCTATCGCAAATGAAATGCTTGAACAAGAACAAATTCTGCAAAATATTTAACAAACTTCTGTACATTCTTTCATAGCTAGTGTCTGAATTGAAAATTCAGTCCAGATGATTAAAGAGTTGAAAGGATGTGAAGCTTTGACCGTAGCGCTGCCTATTGGTATATGGGTATAAATTTAGGATCCAGAGTAATCTTGTAATTTACCATTGAACTATCATTATGAATAATTTCGGATGAATTTTTTTTGGCCTTTGGCTGGTAGATAATGTTGTAAGGGAATACAGAATTATAAAATAAGTAATGTCAGATAAGTAATGTAGAAGGGACAGGAAAAAGTTGGACCCCAAATTTATAGAATGACCAATGTGGCTTGGAATTTTCAAACTTTGGTTAACCATATCATAAGACCCAAGTCAAGCTAACAGAAAGGTTATCATTTTCACTGTCAGATTTTGTGTTTTGAATATAAGGAACAAGTCCACTCTTTTCTTCTGAAAAGGGTATGTCTTATTTTAGCTAGTAGATAACAGCTTAAATCACGTGCTGGGCTCTGGCCTGGTGCGACTATACCTCATGTCTTGGTTGCGTGTGGAAAAATATGCAATTCTTGGTCATGTGTTAAGTTGTGTATTTGCTCATAGATTGTGAGTAGAGCTAGAGAAGAGAGGGGAATGGAGGGGAATGGAAGGGCCTGCTGAGAACAGACAAGTACCGTCCGTCGTAGTCAATCATAAAGAAATTACTTATTTTGTTTTTGGGTATAATTTGGGATAAACTCGCGTTTAGGTGTGCTGTGGTGTGTTAATATAATTTGTCTTGGCTTGCTGTGTACATAGCAAAGTTCAGTGCCATATTTTCAAGCAAGCATAGTGCTTATTAGTGCTGGTTGAATCACAGAGTTCAGGGCCGAGAAATAGGATACATGGTCTAGTGTCCGCGTCTGTACAGGGGGCACCCTCAGAGCAGAACAGGTCCAACTTCCAGCAAAGTAAGTTAATTATAATTAATACTTCTTAATTGTACACGTGTGGATGACGTTTGTGGTTGACGTTTGTAGGTTACCAATTAAAACTGTTCTTAGCATGAATAAATAAGTATTAAGATAATAGCCTAAACGTCTTGTAGATGTGATTAAGGAATAGTGATTAAAACAAGCAATACATTGATTGTTCCTGCACAGAAACAGCCTGTCCATTGTCCTTTATCATGTCCTAATTACTGCATGAATCCCAGATGTTAACAATCAACTACAAATCGGTGGCAAATTTTGATCAGAAGGTCTACACCTACGGCACAAGGCTGATCGTACATATAGACTAGGAGCTAGGTTGAGTTTAATTAACAATTTGAGCACAAAAGGTTTGTTGGTACCAATGGATTGCCCGTTGGGGGTAATTCCGAAATGGCCATTCTTAAGTTGCCCTAGGTCGGATGGGCTGGGTCAGGAGACCAAGGTCAAATGTCAAAAGTTTCGAGTTTACATGTCGTTGGGATTGACCCCCTGATACCAAAAATGCTACTTAAGAACGGAAAAGTCGGATAAAGTTATTTATGAATGATTTAAAGATTGTATTTTTATGTTTCATATTATATACTGTATACGAATGTACACGTACTATCCTGGCAGCTCCTTAGGCCAATTTTTTGGCTAAAACTGTGCCCAAATTTGTGATAAGAGCATGACATACGGCGTGCAGATCCGAAACGGTCTGAGAATCATTTCAGAGGTCGACCCACCTTGAAACCTGCCGATTTGGGGGCGGTGAAGGGGGAATAATAAATGAATTGACTTTTCTGAAAAAAGGCAGAAATTCATGGCCCTTGAGGCTTCTTTCAAGCAACTTTTAAGACATTTAATTTTTTTGGCCAAAATTGAAAAAAACGCAAGGGGTTAGCCTTACATTTTGAGTCAAAATCGGCCCAAAATTGACTTTTCTCAAAACAAGACAGAAATTCATCTGAATGCAAGGGGAACATCAATCAATAATCTAACACACAATTTTCAAAATTTGGGTAAAAATCGTCAATTTTTGAAGAAAAAACTTAATTTTTTGAGCGATTTTACCTTATTTTTTCGACAGAATTTCCCCTTCAATAGCACATTTGTCCAGCAATCGATTTGAAATGCGTTCTAGGGCCCTTAAGGCATCTGTCTAGCATTTTTTAAGACATTTCTTTTTTTGGCCAAAAACAAAAAAAACGCCTTACATTTTGAGTCAAAATAGGCCAAAAATTGACTTTTCTCAAAACAAGGTAGAAATTCATCTGGATGCAAGAGGAACGTCAATCAATACTCTCACACACATAATTTTGAAGATTTGGGGAAATCGTCAATTGATGGAGAATTTTTAAAAAGTTTTTGAGCGATTTTACCTCCAGTTTTCGACAGAATTTCTCCTTCAATAGCACATCTGTCCAGCAATCGATTTGAAATGCGTTCTAGGGCCCTTAAGGCATCTCTATAGCAACTTTCAAGACATTTCATTTTTTGGTCACAAACGTAAAAAATGCCTAACATTTTGAGTCAAAATCGGCCAAAAATTGACTTTTCTCAAAACAAGGCAGAAATTCATCTGGATGCCAATGGAACGTCAATCAATACTCTAACACACATAATTTTGAAGATTTGGGAAGAAATCGTAAATTTTTGGAGAATGTTTTTTTAATTTTTGAGCGATTTTACCTTCAGTTTTCGCTAGAATTTTCCCTTCAATAGCACATCTGTCCAGCAATCGATTTGAAATGCGTTCTAGGGCCCTTAAGGCATCTCTCTAGCGACTTTCAAGACATTTCATTTTTTGGCCAAAAACGAAAAAAAACAAGGGGTTAGCCTTACATTTTGAGTCAAAATCGGCCCAAAATTGACTTTTCTCAAAACAAGGCAGAAATTCATCTGGATGCAAGAGGAACATCTATCAATAATCTAACACACACAATTTTCAAAATTTGGGTAAAAATCGTCAATTTTTGGAGAAAAAAAAATAATTTTGTGAGCGATTTTACCTTATTTTTTTCGACAGAATTTCCCCTTCAATAGCACATTTGTCCAGCAATCGATTTGAAATGCGTTCTAGGGCCCTTAAGGCATCTGTCTAGCATTTTTCAAGACATTTCTTTTTTTGGCCAAAAACGAAAAAAGTGCCTAACATTTTGAGTCAAAATCGGCCAAAAATTGACTTTTCTCAAAACAAGGCAGAAATTCATCTGGATGCCAATGGAACGTCAATCAATACTCTAACACACATAATTTTGAAGATTTGGGGAAATCGTCAATTGATGGAGAATTTTTAAAAAAAAATTGAGCGATTTTACCTCCAGTTTTCGACAGAATTTTCCCTCCAATAGCACATCTGTCCAGCAATCGATTTGAAATGCGTTCTAGGGCCCTTAAGGCATCTCTATAGCAACTTTCAAGACATTTTATTTTTAGGTCACAAACGTAAAAAAATGCCTTACATTTTGAGTCAAAATCGTCCAACAATTGACTTGTCTCAAAACAAGGCAGAAATTCATCTGGATGCCAATGGAACGTCAATCAATACTCTAACACACATAATTTTGAAGATTTGGGAAGAAATCGTAAATTTTTGGAGAATGTTGTTTTAATTGTTGAGCGATTTTACCTTCAGTTTTCGCTAGAATTTTCCCTTCAATAGCACATCTGTCCAGCAATCGATTTGAAATGCGTTTTAGGGCCCTTAAGGCATCTTTCTAGCGACTTTCAAGACATTCATTTTTTGGCCAAAAACGAAAAAAAGCAAGGGGTTAGCCTTACATTTTGAGTCAAAATCGGCCAAAAATTGACTTTTCTCAAAACAAGGTAAAAAATTCATCTGGATGCAAGAGGAACGTCAATTAATACTCTCACACACATAATTTTGAATATTTGGGCAAAAATCGTCAATTTTTGGAGAAAAAGAATTAATCTTGAGAGCGATTTTACCTTAATTGTTTTGACAGAATTTCTCCTTCAATTGCACACATCTGTCCAGCCGTCGATTTCAAATGCGTTCAAGGCCCTTAGAGTATCTTTCAAGAAACTTTCAAGAAATTTCCTTTTTGGCCAAAAAAACAATGCAAGGTGTAAGCCTTACATTTAAGTCAAAATCGGCCAAAAATTGACTTTTCTTTAAACAAGTCAAAAATTCATCTGGATGCAAGAGGAACATCAATCAATACTCTAACACACATAATTTTGAAGATTTTGGGGAAATCGTCAATTTATGGAGAATTTTTTTAAAAAGTTTTTGAGCGATTTTACCTCCAGTTTTCGACAGAATTTTCCCTTCAATAGCACATCTGTCCAGCAATCGATTTGAAATGCGTTCTAGGGCCCTTAAGGCATCTCCATAGCAACTTTCAAGACATTTCCTTTTTTGGCCAAAAAAAAAAGAAGCAAGGTGTAAGCCTTACATTTTAAGTAAAAAACGGCCAAAAATTGACTTTTCTCAAAACAAGGCAGAAATTCATCTGGATGCAAGAGGAACATCAATCAATACTCTAACACACACAATTTTCAAAATTTGGGGAAAAAACGTCAATTTTTGGAGAAAAAACTTAATCTTTTGAGCGATTTTACCTCCAGTTTTCGACAGAATTTCCCCTTCAATAGCACATTTGTCCAGCAATCGATTTGAAATGCGTTCTAGGGCCTTAAGGCATCTGTCTAGCATTTTTCAAGACATTTCTTTTTTTGGCCAAAAACGAAAAAAACGCAAGGGGTTAGCCTTACATTTTTTGTCAAAATCGGCCCCCCCAAAAAAATTTGAGCGATTTTACCTTAATTGTTTTGACAGAATTTCCCCTTCAATAGCACATCTGTCCAGCAATCGATTTGAAATGCGTTCTAGGGCCCTTAAGGCATCTCCATAGCAACTTTCAAGACATTTCATTTTTTGGCCAAAAAAAAAAGCAAGGTGTAAGCCTTACATTTTAAGTCAAAAACGGCCAAAAATTGACTTTTCTCAAAACAAGGCAGAAATTCATCTGGATGCCAATGGAACGTCAATCAATACTCTAACACATAATTTTGAAGATTTGGGAAGAAATCGTAAATTTTTGGAGAATGTTGTTTTAATTGTTGAGCGATTTTACCTTCAGTTTTCGCTAGAATTTTCCCTTCAATAGCACATCTGTCCAGCAATCGATTTGAAATGCGTTTTAGGGCCCTTAAGGCATCTCTCTAGCGACTTTCAAGACATTTCATTTTTTGGCCAAAAACGAAAAAAAGCAAGGGGTTAGCCTTACATTTTGAGTCAAAATCGGCCAAAAATTGACTTTTCTCAAAACAAGGTAAAAAATTCATCTGGATGCAAGAGGAACGTCAATCAATACTCTCACACACATAATTTTGAATATTTGGGCAAAAATCGTCAATTTTTGGAGAAAAAGAATTAATTTTGAGAGCGATTTTACCTTAATTGTTTTGACAGAATTTCTCCTTCAATTGCACACATCGGTCCAGCCGTCGATTTCAAATGCGTTCAAGGCCCTTAGAGTATCTTTCAAGCAACTTTCAAGAAATTTCCTTTTTTGGCCAAAAAAACAATGCAAGGTGTAAGCCTTACATGTTAAGTCAAAATCGGCCAAAAATTGACTTTTCTCAAAACAAGGCAGAAATTCATCTGGATGCATGAGGAACATCAATCAATACTCTAACACACACAATTTTCAAAATTTTGGGGAAATCGTCAATTTATGGAGAATTTTTAAAAAGTTTTTGAGCGATTTTACCTCCAGTTTTCGACAGCATTTTCCCTTCAATAGCACATCTGTCCAGCAATCGATTTGAAATGCGTTCTAGGGCCCTTAAGGCATCTCCATAGCAACTTTCAAGACATTTCATTTTTTGGCCAAAAAAAAAAAGAGCAAGGTGTAAGCCTTACATTTTAAGTTAAAAACGGCCAAAAATTGACTTTTCTCAAAACAAGGCAGAAATTCATCTGGATGCAAGAGGAACATCAATCAATACTCTAACACACACAATTTTCAAAATTTGGGGAAAAAACGTCAATTTTTGGAGAAAAAACTTAATCTTTTCAGCGATTTTACCCCCAGTTTTCGACAGAATTTCCCCTTCAATAGCACATTTGTACAGCAATCGATTTGAAATGCGTTCTAGGGCCCTTAAGGCATCTGTCTAGCATTTTTCAAGACATTTCTTTTTTTGGCCAAAAACGAAAAAAACGCAAGGGGTTAGCCTTACATTTTTTGTCAAAATCGGCCCCCCAAAAAAAATTTGAGCGATTTTACCTTAATTGTTTTGACAGAATTTCCCCTTCAATAGACCATTTGTCCAGCAATCGATTTGAAATGCGTTCTAAGGCCCTTGAGGCATCTTTTAAGCAACTTTCAAGACATTTAATTTTTTTTGGCAAAAATTGAAAAAAACGCAAGGGGTTAGCCTTACATTTTGAGTCAAAATCGGCCAAAAATTGACTTTTCTCAAAACAAGGCAGAAATTCATCTGGATGCAAGAGGAACATCAATCAATACTCTAACACACATAATTTTGAATATTTGGGAAAAAAACCCACAAAATTTTGAAAAAAAAAAAAACTTTTTGAGCGATTTTACCTGAATTGTTTTGACAGAATTTCCCCTTAAATAGAAGATCTGTCCAGCAATCGATTCGAAATGCGTTCTACGGCCCTTGAGGCATCTTTCTAGCAACTTTCAAGACATTTAATTTTTTTGGCCAAAATTGAAAAAAAATGCAAGGGGTTAGCCTTACATTTTGAGTCAAAATCGGCCAAAAATTAAATTTTCTCAAAACAAGGCAGAAGTTCCTCTGGACACAAATGGAACGTCAATCAATACTCTAACAGATAATTTGGAAGATTTGGGCAAAAAACATCAATTTTTGAAGAAAAAAAATTTGAGCGATTTTACCTCTAGTTTTTGACAGAATTTCCCTTCAATAGCACATTTGTCCAGCAATCGATTTGAAATGCGTTCTAGGGTTTATATCTTCTGTCTAGTTTGTCTTCTTTTCATAACCAATCATCTGGTCACAATTCAATTCAATGCTCCAATTAATTTTTGAGATAGCGTGTCGACGTGGACTATCGTTCCTGTGCAAAAGTAAGGCAAATGTTCTGTTTGGACTGCCACGCAGCCCATCGCCTAGTTTTGCTACGTGTCGCGACACAAGATAATGTTTAGGGAGAGAAAAACAATACTTCGTTTAAATCTTCAAACCAGTTTGTCTTCTTTTCATGACCAATCATCTGGCCACAATTCAAGTCAATGCTCCAATTAATTTTTGAGATAATAGCGTGTCGACGTGGACTATCGTTCCTGTGCAAAAGTGAGGCAAATGTTCTGTTTGGACTGCCACTGCAGCCCATCGCTAAGTTTTGCTACGTGTCGCGACACAAGACACTGTTTAGGGAGAGAAAAACAATATTTCGTTTAAATCTTCTGTCTAGTTTGTCTTCTTTTCATAACCAATCATCTGGTCACAATTCAAGTCAATGCTCCAATTAATTTTTGAGATAGCGTGTCGACGTGGACTATCGTTCCTGTGAAAAAGTGAGGCAAATGTTCTGTTTGGACTGCCACTTGAGCCCGTCGCCAAGTTGTTCTCCGTGTCGCGACACAAGACACTGTTTAGGGAGAGAAAAATAATATTTCGTTTAAATCTTCTGTCTAGTTTGTCTTCTTTTCATAACCAATCATCTGGTCACAATTCAATTCAATGCTCCAATTAATTTTTGAGATAGCGTGTCGACGTGGACTATCGTTCCTGTGCAAAAGTAAGGCAAATGTTCTGTTTGGACTGCCAGAGCAGCCCATCGCCTAGTTTTGCTACGTGTCGCGACACAAGATAATGTTTACGGAGAGAAAAACAATACTGCGTTTAAATCTTCTGACCAGTTTGTCTTCTTTTCATGACCAATCATCTGGCCACAATTCAAGTCAATGCTCCAATTAATTTTTGAGATAGCGTGTCGACGTGGACTATCGTTCCTGTGAAAAAGTGAGGCAAATGTTCTGTTTGGACTGCGACTGCAGCCCATCGCCAAGTTGTTCTCCGTGTCGCGACACAAGACACTGTTTAGGGAGAGAAAAATAATATTTCGTTTAAATCTTCTGTCTAGTTTGTCTTCTTTTCATAACCAATCATCTGGTCACAATTCAATTCAATGCTCCAATTAATTTTTGAGATAGCGTGTCGACGTGGACTATCGTTCCTGTGCAAAAGTAAGGCAAATGTTCTGTTTGGACTGCCAGAGCAGCCCATCGCCTAGTTTTGCTACGTGTCGCGACACAAGATAATGTTTACGGAGAGAAAAACAATACTGCGTTTAAATCTTCTGACCAGTTTGTCTTCTTTTCATGACCAATCATCTGGCCACAATTCAAGTCAATGCTCCAATTAATTTTTGAGATAGCGTGTCGACGTGGACTATCGTTCCTGTGAAAAAGTGAGGCAAATGTTCTGTTTGGACTGCGACTGCAGCCCATCGCCAAGTTGTTCTCCGTGTCGCGACACAAGACACTGTTTAGGGAGAGAAAAATAATATTTCGTTTAAATCTTCTGTCTAGTTTGTCTTCTTTTCATAACCAATCATCTGGTCACAATTCAATTCAATGCTCCAATTAATTTTTGAGATAGCGTGTCGACGTGGACTATCGTTCCTGTGCAAAAGTAAGGCAAATGTTCTGTTTGGACTGCCAGAGCAGCCCATCGCCTAGTTTTGCTACGTGTCGCGACACAAGATAATGTTTACGGAGAGAAAAACAATACTGCGTTTAAATCTTCTGACCAGTTTGTCTTCTTTTCATGACCAATCATCTGGCCACAATTCAAGTCAATGCTCCAATTAATTTTTGAGATAATAGCGTGTCGACGTGGACTATCGTTCCTGTGAAAAAGTGAGGCAAAGTTCTGTTTGGACTGCCACTGCAGCCCATCGCTAAGTTTTGCTACGTGTCGCGACACAAGACACTGTTTAGGGAGAGAAAAACAATATTTCGTTTAAATCTTCTGTCTAGTTTGTCTTATTTTTATGATCAATCATTTGGCCAAAGTTCAATTCAATGCTCCAATTAATTTTTGAGATAGCGTGTCGAGCTGGACTATCGTTCCTGTGCAAAAGTGAGCCAAATGTTCTGTTTGGACTGCCACTGCAGCTTATCGCCAAGTTTTTCTCCGTGTCGCGACACAAGACACTGTTTAGGGAGAGAAAAATAATATTTCGTTTAAATCTTCTGTCTAGTTTGTCTTCTTTTCATAACCAATCATCTGGTCACAATTCAATTCAATGCTCCAATTAATTTTTGAGATAGCGTGTCGACGTGGACTATCGTTCCTGTGCAAAAGTAAGGCAAATGTTCTGTTTGGACTGCCAGAGCAGCCCATCGCCTAGTTTTGCTACGTGTCGCGACACAAGATAATGTTTACGGAGAGAAAAACAATACTGCGTTTAAATCTTCTGACCAGTTTGTCTTCTTTTCATGACCAATCATCTGGCCACAATTCAAGTCAATGCTCCAATTAATTTTTGAGATAATAGCGTGTCGACGTGGACTATCGTTCCTGTGAAAAAGTGAGGCAAATGTTCTGTTTGGACTGCCACTGCAGCCCATCGCTAAGTTTTGCTACGTGTCGCGACACAAGACACTGTTTAGGGAGAGAAAAACAATATTTCGTTTAAATCTTCTGTCTAGTTTGTCTTATTTTTATGATCAATCATTTGGCCAAAGTTCAATTCAATGCTCCAATTAATTTTTGAGATAGCGTGTCGAGCTGGACTATCGTTCCTGTGCAAAAGTGAGCCAAATGTTCTGTTTGGACTGCCACTGCAGCTTATCGCCAAGTTTTTCTCCGTGTCGCGACACAAGACACTTTTTAGGAAGAGAAAAACAATATTTCGTTTAAATCTTCTGTCTAGTTTGTCTTCTTTTCATAACCAATCATCTGGTTACAATTCAATTCAATGCTCCAAGTAATTTTTGAGATAATAGCGTGTCGACGTGGACTATCGTTCCTGTGAAAAAGTGACGCAAATGTTCTTTTTGGACTGCCACTGCAGCCCATCGCCAAGTTTTGCTACGAGTCGCAACACAAGACAATGTTAAGGGAGAGAAAAACAATATCGTTCCTGTGCAAAAGTAAGGCAAATGTTCTGTTTGGACTGCCACTGCAGCCCATCGCCAAGTTGTTCTCCGTGTCGCGACACAAGACACTGTTTAGGGAGAGAAAAATATTTCGTTTAAATCTTCTGTCTAGTTTGTCTTCTTTTCATAACCTATCATTCGGTCACAATTCAATTCAATGCTCTAATTAATTTTTGAGACAGCGTGTCGTGCTGGACTATCGTTCCTGTGCAAAATTGAGGCAAATGTTCTGTTTGGACTATCACTGCAGCCGATCGCCAAATGTTTCTCCGTATCGCGACGCCAGACACTATTTAGGGAGAGAAAAATATTTCGTTTAAATCTTCTGTCTAGTTTGTCTTCTTTTCATAACCTATCATTCGGTCACAATTCAATTCAATGCTCTAATTAATTTTTGAGACAGCGTGTCGTGCTGGACTATCGTTCCTGTGCAAAATTGAGGCAAATGTTCTGTTTGGACTATCACTGCAGCCGATCGCCAAATGTTTCTCCGTATCGCGACGCCAGACACTATTTAGGGAGAGATAAACAATATTTCGTTTAAATCTTCCGTCTAGTTTGTCTTCTTTTCATAACCAATCATCTGGTCACAATTCAATTCCTATCCAATTATTTTTTGAGATAGCGTGTCGAGCTGGACTATTGTTCCTGTGCAAAAGTGAGGCAAATGTTCTGCTTGGACTGCCACTGCAGCCCATCGCCAAGTTTTTCTCCGTGTCGCGACGCAAGACACAGTTTAGGAAAAGAAAAACAATATTTCGTTTAAATCTTCTGTCTAGTTTGCCTTCTTTTCATGACCAATCATCTGGCCACAATTCAATTCAATGCTCCAATTAATTTTTGAGATATCGTGTCGACGTGGACTATCGTTCCTGTGCAAAAGTAAGGCAAATGTTCTGTTTGGACTGCCACGCAGCCCATCGCCTAGTTTTGCTACGTGTCGCGACACAAGATAATGTTTAGGGAGAGAAAAACAATATTTCGTTTAAATCTTCTGTCCAGTTTGTCTTCTTTTCATGACCAATCATCTGGCCACAATTCAAGTCAATGCTCCAATTAATTTTTGAGATAGCGTGTCGACGTGGACTATCGTTCCTGTGAAAAAGTGAGGCAAATGTTCTGTTTGGACTGCGACTGCAGCCCATCGCCAAGTTGTTCTCCGTGTCGCGACACAAGACACTGTTTAGGGAGAGAAAAATAATATTTCGTTTAAATCTTCTGTCTAGTTTGTCTTCTTTTCATAACCAATCATCTGGTCACAATTCAATTCAATGCTCCAATTAATTTTTGAGATAGCGTGTCGACGTGGACTATCGTTCCTGTGCAAAAGTAAGGCAAATGTTCTGTTTGGACTGCCAGAGCAGCCCATCGCCTAGTTTTGCTACGTGTCGCGACACAAGATAATGTTTACGGAGAGAAAAACAATACTGCGTTTAAATCTTCTGACCAGTTTGTCTTCTTTTCATGACCAATCATCTGGCCACAATTCAAGTCAATGCTCCAATTAATTTTTGAGATAATAGCGTGTCGACGTGGACTATCGTTCCTGTGAAAAAGTGAGGCAAAGTTCTGTTTGGACTGCCACTGCAGCCCATCGCTAAGTTTTGCTACGTGTCGCGACACAAGACACTGTTTAGGGAGAGAAAAACAATATTTCGTTTAAATCTTCTGTCTAGTTTGTCTTATTTTTATGATCAATCATTTGGCCAAAGTTCAATTCAATGCTCCAATTAATTTTTGAGATAGCGTGTCGAGCTGGACTATCGTTCCTGTGCAAAAGTGAGCCAAATGTTCTGTTTGGACTGCCACTGCAGCTTATCGCCAAGTTTTTCTCCGTGTCGCGACACAAGACACTTTTTAGGAAGAGAAAAACAATATTTCGTTTAAATCTTCTGTCTAGTTTGTCTTCTTTTCATAACCAATCATCTGGTTACAATTCAATTCAATGCTCCAAGTAATTTTTGAGATAATAGCGTGTCGACGTGGACTATCGTTCCTGTGAAAAAGTGACGCAAATGTTCTTTTTGGACTGCCACTGCAGCCCATCGCCAAGTTTTGCTACGAGTCGCGACACAAGACAATGTTAAGGGAGAGAAAAACAATATCGTTCCTGTGCAAAAGTAAGGCAAATGTTCTGTTTGGACTGCCACTGCAGCCCATCGCCAAGTTGTTCTCCGTGTCGCGACACAAGACACTGTTTAGGGAGAGAAAAATATTTCGTTTAAATCTTCTGTCTAGTTTGTCTTCTTTTCATAACCTATCATTCGGTCACAATTCAATTCAATGCTCTAATTAATTTTTGAGACAGCGTGTCGTGCTGGACTATCGTTCCTGTGCAAAATTGAGGCAAATGTTCTGTTTGGACTATCACTGCAGCCGATCGCCAAATGTTTCTCCGTATCGCGACGCCAGACACTATTTAGGGAGAGATAAACAATATTTCGTTTAAATCTTCCGTCTAGTTTGTCTTCTTTTCATAACCAATCATCTGGTCACAATTCAATTCCTATCCAATTATTTTTTGAGATAGCGTGTCGAGCTGGACTATTGTTCCTGTGCAAAAGTGAGGCAAATGTTCTGCTTGGACTGCCACTGCAGCCCATCGCCAAGTTTTTCTCCGTGTCGCGACGCAAGACACAGTTTAGGAAAAGAAAAACAATATTTCGTTTAAATCTTCTGTCTAGTTTGCCTTCTTTTCATGACCAATCATCTGGCCACAATTCAATTCCTATCCAATTAATTTTTGAGATATCGTGTCGATGTAGACTATCGTTCCTGTGCAAAAGTGAGGCAAATGTTCTGTTTGGACTGCCAGAGCAGCCGATCGCCTAGTTTTTCGACGTGTCGCGACACAAGACACTGTTTAGGGAAAGAAAAACAATATTCCGTTTAACTCTTCTGTCTAATTTGCCTTCATTTCATGACCAATCATCTGGCCACAATTCAATTCCTATCCAATTATTTTTTGAGATAGCGTGTCGAGCTGGACTATCGTTCCTGTGCAAAAGTGAGCCAAATGTTCTGTTTGGACTACCACTGCAGCCCATCGCCAAGTTTTTCTCCGTATCGCGACGCAAGACACTGTTTAGGGAGAGAAACACAATATTTCGTTTAAATCTTCTTACTAGTTTGTCTTCTTTTCATGACCAATCATCTGGCCACAATTCAAGTCAATGCTCCAATTAATTTTTGAGATAGCGTGTCGACGTGGACTATCGTTCCTGTGAAAAAGTGAGGCAAATGTTCTGTTTGGACTGCCACTACAGCCCATCGCCAAGTTTTGCTACGTGTCGCGACACAATACACTGTTTAGGGAGAGAAAAACAATATTTCGTTTAAATCTTCTGTCTAGTTTGTCTTCTTTTTATGATCAATCATTTGGCCACAATTCAATTCAATGCTCCAATTAATTTTTGAGATAGCGTGTCGAGCTGGACAATCGTTCCTGTGCAAAAGTAAGGCAAATGTTCTGTTTGGATTGCCACTGCAGCCCATCGCCAAGTTGTTCTCCGTGTCGCGACACAAGACACTGTTTAGGGAGAGAAAAATATTTCGTTTAAATCTTCTGTCTAGTTTGTCTTCTTTTCATAACCTATCATTCGGTCACAATTCAATTCAATGCTCACATTAATTTTTGAGATAGCGTGTCGACGTGGACTATCGTTCCTGTGCAAAAGTAAGGCAAATGTTCTGTTTGGACTGCCACGCAGCCCATCGCCTAGTTTTGCTACTTGTCGCGACACAAGACAATGTTTAGGAAGAGAAAAACAATATTTCGTTTAAATCTTCTGTCTAGTTTGTCTTCTTTTCATGACCAATCATCTGGCCACAATTCAATTCAATGCTCCAATTAATTTTTGAGATATCGTGTCGACCTGGACTATCGTTCCTGTGCAAAAGTGAGGCAAATGTTCTGTTTGGACTACCACTACAGCCCGTCGCCAAATTTTTCTCCGTATCGCGACGCAAGACACTATTTAGGGAGAGAAACACAATATTTCGTTTACATCTTCCGTCCAGTTTGTCTTCTTTTCATAACCAATCATCTGGTCACAATTCAATTCCTATCCAATTAATTTTTGAGATAGCGTGTCGACGTGGACTATCGTTCCTGTTCAAAATTGAGGCAAATGTTCTGCTTGGACTGCCACTGCAGCCCATCGCCAAGTTTTTCCCCGTGTCGCGACACAAGACACTGTTTAGGGAGAGAAAAACAATATTTCGTTTAAATCTTCTGTGTAGTTTGTCTTCTTTTTCATGACCAATCATCTGGCCATTATACAATTCAATGCTCCAATTAATTTTTGAGATAGCGTGTCGACGTGGACCATCGTTCCTGTGCAAAAGTGAGGCAAATGTTCTGTTTGGACTGCCACTGCAGCCCATCGCCAAGTTTTTCTCCATGTTGTGACACAAAACACTGTTGTGGGAAAGAAAAACATTATTTCGTTTAAATCTTCTGTCTTGTATGTCTACTTTTCATGACCAATCATCTGGCCATATTTCAATCCGTCGTTGTCGTGGTCTGGCAATCCTCGATTCGAGGGTTTGTTACTTTTGCTGCTGTCTCCCTCGCTCTTGATGACTGGTCTCGTGGCTGTATAGTCCTAGCCATGACCGTATTGGTCGTCAACAGATGGAGCAGGAGAACTGCAGGGTTGAGTAAGGCTGAGACGCCCGTTCTTTCCTTCGGCATCTTTTCTCGTCCTCCTGCTCAAGGCGTGAGGTCTCGAAAAGCTAGTTCCACGTGTGACGGTGGAGCGCCAGGTGGATCGGTTAGCTGCTTTGTCCTCCCGGGTGTCAATGGGAATTCCACAGCGGTGCGGGTTCAGTTTGGGGAGGTCCGTTAAACGTCTTTTGGGTCTTCCACGTGGGCGCTTGCCAGAGCTGAGTTCATCGAAAAAAAGTTGTTTTGGTAGAGCGGTGTCCTCCATCCTTCTAACGTGTCCGAACCACTGCAGTTGACGTCTCACAATCATGGCTTCGATACTGGTCATCTCAGCACGTTGGAGAATATCAGAGTTACGGATGTGGTCCTCCCATGTTATCCTGAGAATGACCCTTGGTTTTTTTCGATGAAAACGTTTCAGAGCACGTGCGTGACGCCGGTACAAAGCCCACGACTCACAGCTATAGAGCAATGTGGAGAGTACAGCAGCACGATACACCTGGGGTTTGGTACGGGACGTCAAGGAGTGGTTATTAAATACTCGACGATGTAGTCGCCCATATGAGGAGTGTGCCAGCCAGCCGAATGCGATTGTTGATTCATTTAGAATGTTTCCAAGGTTTTGAAATTTGCTCCACAGGCTCTCTATGAATAGTGATCTGAGGAGAGGAAGCAGGTTGAAGTGGGCAGTCTTGTGCAAGGAATTTAGTCTCGATGTTGATCTCAAGGCCAGCAGACTCGTAGGCCTCGACGAAGGTATCGGTGGCATATTGGAGGTTGCTGGCAGATGAGGCTGGGAGCCTGGGACCATGTCATCATCAGGATACTGGAGTTGAGACACTCACAGAGTATGCCGGGCCATGTTGTGAAGAGCGTGTTTAAATCACCTTTTCTAGATCCTTCCCCTGGTGTGGGGTGAGCAACGCTCCGTCTAAAAAGACCCGCTCAGCCGCGGATGCAGCTGCCTGTGGCCAGTGTCTTCACAGTGTCACATAGCCACCGACCATCACACACCTGCCCCAACGTGTGGGTTTCAGGCTGAAGACATCCAGGATTCACCTTCCCTGTTCCCGTCACCTGTCGCCCATCACCGCTAGGCTCGGAGGTAAGACGATTGGCAAAAGTGAGCCACTCGCGTGAAATATTAAGGTGGGGTGCAGGCGCGACTCCGGTCCCCACCACCTTAGCCCACACATTCCGGAATCCATGGCAGATTGGAAAATCCGACGATGGCAGTAAACATGGGTTGCAGCAGACTGCCGAAATCCCAGTATAACAGAATTCGCCTCAGAGCCTGTCCACAAGGCTTGTGTGACTGAGGTCAGTGTCGAGACACTGCTTTGCAGGTATTATTTTTCTTGTTTGTCTGATTCTAATTCAGATCCCTTAGCTAGCTTAAGAACTTTCATTTTTGTCGTGCTTACGCTAAGTCTAAGGTATGGTGCCATTAGACTACATATTATAGTCAGCGGAGCCGGTGGCATGGTTAAAATCGTGATCACGCAAGTTGCAGTGACGGCGCACGGAGCCAACGAGCCCCGGGCCACTCGCATGGTCGTTTTTGTACGTGTCCGGGATGCCATGCGCCTTGACTCAAGTCTACGGAACTGACGATTCACGGTCATCAAAAAAGGCCTTTGAGACAAAACAAAGCAAATAGATGAACCTTTGTGCAACTGAAATATGTAAAATGGGGCCGTATTGTGTACTTAACAGGTGAGTATAATTTTTACTTACACCTGCACATGTGTTACGCCAATCGGCGGCGGCGTCGGAACGCTTTTAAAACTGGGGTCGGCAACACCAAAAAGAGGCATTTGCTCAGAAAAGGCACCTTCCGGCGATGTGAAAGAGGAGAAAATTGTGAATATGCAAACATAATTTTAAAATCACAATATGACGTCATTGTGACGTGACTTCATATTTGTCAGTCTGGGGACATAATCTGTCTACCCACTAAGTTTCATGACAATCGAATGACACCTTATGTTTAAAAAAAAAAATCAAAAAAAAATCACAGTTTTGATGACGTCTTGATTTTCGTCACACAAAGTTTCAGGTGCGTTCGATTAGCTTCCCCCCTTAAAACACGGGTTGACACATACTCAATAAAGCCAAAAAATGAGGCAAATGGAATGCTGTGGTGTACACGCTTGGCTTTCTGGGAAAAGTAACGTCACATTTGGTGGCGGACTTTCAAATGTAAAAACACGGACTGTCGTGTGCTCGGCTGGTAAAATGGAAATAGTTGTATCATGGTTCTGAACCAGATCAATACATTTAGGGAATCAAACGATATGCTCTAAATTATTACAGATACTTCTGTACAAATGATATCGTAAATAATTGGAAACATTTGAGTCCAATATATCTAAATTATGTTATATGAACATGTTTTCAAACTAGCTTACGGCACTACACTCGGGCAGCCTGTCCTGATACGCTGGGTCGGTAGGCACAATTCTGCAGGTAGCTAGTTCGAATCCCCGGAATTGTACATCCCTTCTTGTTTACCATAGAGGTGGATTGCTTTTCTTTAACTGTTTTATCAAGTCCTACTTTAATATCGATAAAATAAAGTCCCTTTTTCTGTTGCATGGCTCTGGGTCCGAAAACCATTGAATTACATACTGACGCATGCGCTTTATGGTAATTAAACTCGCTAAGTGGTTAATGGCGAGTTTCTCGATTTCATTTTCTTTTTTGCCCGAATTTTCAGGACTGGTAGACATTACATGAGGGATCACCATGCGCGTCACCAGTCCTAAACCATCGTGCTCTTTTGGGCCTCAAGCATTCCCCTGTACGGGGATCGCAACTCCTGACAGAGTTTCTGTCAAAAAAATGACCAGATTTTCGCAGACAATCTAGTCAGAGAGGCGTTTCCTGCTCCACAACGGACGTAGTGGCTCGATGCATGGACATTAATGTATACCCATCGAACTTCGTATCACCTCCAGAGGGCAGCACACAATGCCATTGTATCGTTATGTTTGCGGCATGGTGCAACATGTTGCCAATTGTCTTTCACATGAAACATATTACAAAATCATGATTGGAGCGCGTCCCAGCTAGCGTCTTTACGATTGGTTATCGGTGACTTGGATCTGAGATACGGTAGACGCAAGACCAACGTGACCGTACCCACGTGATCCAAGGACAGGCCTTTAAATACTGATGATCAAACTGGTTTGGATTTAGTTGTGAGCCAATCAGCCAAACCGACTCGTGCAGAGAATTTGATGATCGTGAAGTCCGACTATCAGTGCAGCCATATAGGTAAGATTTAAAAACGCAAAGAATTTATCACAAATTCGATGAAAGCATGCGGTTCCATGATATCAGAACACATGCTTTCACGACAGTTGATCTGTGATGATCTTTAATAGTGTTGTGGTACTTTTATTCGTACTCGTGCTCATACTCGTACTTATGAGATTGGTACTCGTATTCGTACTCGCAACAAAAAATACACGTACTCGTATTCAACTCATGAACAAGTACTCGTTTCTGCAGATGTTAAAAACAAGTTCTTACAACTAGAGGTACATTCATGAAAAGAACACATTTTATATTATTTGGAACGAACTCAATGATGTTTTATGACGCAACCATTGAATTCTAAATGATTGGCATCCCCTAATAAACATGTATTTAACTGAAAAAAATGCTTTTGTATTCAAGTTATATTCACAGGGGGCGGATCCAGGAATTTTCGCAGGGGGGGGGGGTTTCATCTGCGTAAAAAAATCTGAAATGTAAACACGTGTTTTTTCTCCGGACACATTGCCTCCGTAAAATCCAAAAGCGCCGGAGGCGGGGGGGGGGGCGGTTAATGAAAAATGCACAAATACCCCAGAGGCGGACATTATTTTTAAAAAAAATTGGGTTTTTCGCATTTTTTTTCAAGAATTTCTATTTTTTTTGTAAGACGTTGGGGGGGGGGGGGGGTTGACCCCAAACCCCCTCTCTGGATCCACGCCTGATTCATTTCTGATCTCAGTGCACTTCCGGTCCAATTGAAACTAAAGTTCCTGCGGCTATGTGCTCGGCAATAAAATACTTGTTCAAGGCAATATCCAGAAAACCACAAAATAAAATGAACTCTGTCCACCATTCAGTGCAAAAGATATGGTTCAAAGTACTTTTTTTTATTTTAACCTTAAGTCGTTTGTATTTTTTTTTTACCTGATGACGTCATGAAGAGGTTACTATTTTTATTTTTAACATCCCTGCACCCGATTTCATCAAACTCTTCGTAACTTACGATGCATCGCAGCGATGCGACGCGTCGTATCTCTACGATGCGTCGCAGCTGCGACGCGTCCTGCGATCCATTTCACGAAACACGTCGTAAGTGCGACGCGTCGTAGGTGTATTTATAGCACAACTCGATGACTGTTTTATGTATTTAGTCAGCGTACAGTAAATAGTCGTCTGATATTCAACAAAGAGTCGTCGGATCTCAGTTCGAAATTTGTTAAAACGTAAAACAAAATGACGGCCGTGCGATGCAATTTTGAAGGAAAACAAGCTGTCAGTGGACTGTATAGCTACTTTGAAATTTCAACCCTAATATTCCGGTCTAATTCATAACTATGCAATGAATTTTCTATTTACAACTTTACACACATTGCCTCGGTATTATAATCTCGTTAATGTAATATTTATGGCATAAAAATGGCTTAGAAATGACTCTTCTTATTTTGCGACGACCACTAGACACGTCTTAACTTGCGACGTGTTTTAAGCCGTTGTCAAGGAACTTACGACGCGTTCAACACATCGCAACTTTCGTGAAATGGAAGATACGACGCGTCGCGAGTTGCGAAGTGTTACACGTCGTAACTCGAGTTGCGACGCGTCGCAGCGCTTCGTGAAATCGGGTGCAGGGTTTGACGTCTCTGTCTGAACTTTTAATAATCAAGGTTTAACGTTCCGGTAAACCCGGAAGGAAATGTTAAGCGACTTTGCTTTTAGTATGCGTAAATGTATATACATTCAATCATTTTACAAAGTATAAACATTGGTTGTTTATTTTGTTCATGGGTTGTTAATGAACGAAATTCGTCACGTTCTTCACTATAATCTGATGTCACCATAACCTCACAGCAATCCTCTGTATCAGAATTAAATGCTTGGTTAAAGTTTCAAGTTCATGCTGTGAACCATTTTGAAGAAAGACTATTGTCCCCCATCAAAAAAATATTTATGTACATTTAAGCCTGGCTATTTCTCAATCTTGATACAACATTCTTCCGTGCTTTTAACAAATTCTATTTTTTTCCCCGAGCCGAAATGTTGACCGTTGAGCGTAATTTGTTGTTTATTTTTTTTTTTGGGGGGGGGGGGGGGAAGGGGCACTATGAACACAAACTGTGAAAGCAATAGATCTATGTCTTTTCGATAAACAGAACATATGGCTTTTTTGTATTTAGAATTGTTCTATTGTTTTTGTGTCTAGATAGCATTGTGCGGTTATGTAAATGATCAGTTTCAAATATTGAACCGAGTTCCATAACCGAATAACGTTTGATTTTTTATAAATGACATTTTTATGACATCGTAATGACGTCACACATTTGTTTGACAATTATGTGGCTATTATCATGACCTACCAAACATGTAACAAAGCGAATGAGAATATAAACATGATTTGTTGGTTAGATGAATAAAAAAAAACGCCGAAAATAATTAAAAATTCAAAAGTACAGATAAAATCACATGATAATGATCTAGATATTGCACACATGTGTACTGTTAATACACTGCGTGCCAGAGATTTTGGTACGCTAAGTAAGAGAAGCGAAATCGTCTCTAAGTGCATGCATCGAGACAGGTGTGTATTTAGTTCGGTGACGTAAACGCATACTAACTTCAATGACGTAACGCGCCCAACGTGTAAGTGCGCTGGATTTGAAATGAAGGAAGATGCTACTTGTATGCCATTTGTTGCTATATCCGGGCAAAAAGATCGAAAGAAAGAGAGAAACAAGATTTATCAGAACGATTTTAAACAGTGGTCGGGTTGTGCCCGACCACTCAAGAATATTAATATAAACAATTCTAAAACGTTGCTCGGGTCTTACCGAGTGAGCATTTAGTAATTTGAACAAATACATTTAGGGAACAAGAGTTTTCAAGTCACATTTTATTTACACGATTTTTCCGTATTGATGACTTCATCTGTTTGAATTGTGATTAACGAATGTTTATTTAGTTAAGACAAGTTATGCCGCATAAAGTAAAAAGAACTTCTGGGAATTAGAAAATAACACGAACGTATGTGTTCGTATATATTACACCTGACTTCCGGTTTGGTGACGTCGCAGTATTATGCTGCCCATCGTCAGAAATGAAACTATTATTATCATTTTAGCAACAATGATCTCTAGACTTGTAGATACAGAACAATGGATATTAATTTAAACTTGTTAAATATTGATCGAGCTGGGGAGGTTACGCAGAAAATTTGAAAGTGACACAGGGATATAATTCCAGTTAATTGATCAAAATGTTATTACCACAAAACAAAAAAATACAAACCAAAAAAACGACAGTCTTTCTTCAGCAGTCTGTAATAACAGAAAACAGAAGAATAGAAATTAATTTAATTTCATTACAAATATACAATGAATATGAATCCAATTAATCAATTATTCAATTATTTTAAATAACCATCTCTCCTTATCCTTGGTTATCTCTCGTCAGGAGAAATTGCATTAGCGGTTTTATAAACCTCAATTTCCATTTATTTGTTCTATAGAAATGTTTCTGGTGCGAATCTACAAGTACATTTCTTAAGAGAGACATAAAAATATTAAAGGCATGAAAATTTAATCAAGGAGATATAATCTCCACAAGCACTTGCTTTGCAATAATTTTACAACACATTAATATCCAAATCTCCAAATCTCTAAATCTCCAATTTCTTAGGCACATTTCAAGCAATAATGTTTTAAACACGTAACCAAATGTTATGGTTGCTGGATATAGGATACACTGGTCTACTCGAGAAGGCTTCTCTATTTGTGACCATCAGGAACCACAGAACCACAAGCAGTAGCTGTAATAAAATTACTGTACATATTAAGGCGAGCCATCAGATAACAGACCGTTCGGGTACCGGGTCCGGTATGCTAATTTCTTTCACCCCAATCGGTACGAAGCCAGAAGCCACCCGGTCACTGAAGCGTGACGCCCCAATCGGTCCAAACTGGTGACTCAGGGTTTCACAATAGGCAACATAAATTGAAGTCTGGCCATTGTTGGAGGATTATTCGGCCCGCTCGGATTACCAGCGGCAACTTCTATGAAGCTCATCACAGCCATTGTTGCCTACTGGAGGATTAGCGCGTCGCAAATTGGTTCCTTTGTGATGAGCCAGAGCCATGGTGCAGAAGCCTGGTGGAGTTAATCCAGGCCGATCGGTTCCATGCAAGGTCCCAATCCCTTCAACATACTGGGCGGGCTCAACCCCGAACGGTCTGGGGAGGGATTCTAATTTGAGGGCTCGCCTAAGTAATCTCATAAATATTAATAAATGTTTCGATGAAGGAATATTAAATATTCATCAGTGCCAACAAAAATGTTTCATTTCCACAGTACATGTGTACACTCCCGTAGTTATGCTATATTGATGAATTTACAATGCATTTTATACAGTACATCTATTTCTTAACATTTGTTTGTTTAAACAGCAATGCTCATAAAAAGAGTATTCAATATTCTGTATTCGTGCATCCATCTATATGTCTCATGTGTTTCATTCCAGGCTAAAACATTCTCTTATTTCTCTTTCCATCCACGCTATCCAAATTTGAGTTCAATAAAGTGCATTGACCCTATAATTCAACATATTTAGGATCGAAGTATGTGCAAGTATACAGTCAATATTACAAGGAGGTTCGGTCTCGAAAATTCAATTAATATATGCACAATTTTCATATAGACTTGGCTTTCAACCTGGTATATTTATTTTATAGCATAAAAAATGTTTTATACAGACTTGGCTTTCAACCTTGAGTATTCATGGCATAAAAATGTGTCGCAAAGTGCTATTTAAGATAACATCAAAATTTACGAAGTTGAAACACTTACCGGAGCAGTTGCGGCATGTGTACCTATGCCTCGGGATGTTTGGGCAAACTACACGATATGCATGTACACGATATGTGTATGCACATGCGGCGTGCTAACCATGGCAAAACCACGTACGAAACACAGCAACATATAGACAAGCTGGCTCGCAATAAGGTTTGGCTGCAGTGGCGTAGCCACCGGGGGGGGGGGGGGGGGGCGTGGGGGGGACCGCCCCCATGAAACCTTGTTGCCCCCCCCAGTCGCCCCCCCCCCCCCAATTGATCATTGATCTAAATCTAAATAGTCGCGAATGATCCACATGATGACCGCTGAGAAACGACCCTTCGACCGGCGACCGCGGACCACTAAGCTGACAACCGGCGTGACATAGCGCATAATGATAATCTAAAATGCGTATTAACACCCACTGCACTGCTCGCTCACACCACGGAACACGTATTATAGACAGGTGGTCCGTGGGTCACACAGTTTCATTCAGTGATATCACGCGAATCGGCCACGCACTAACTTTTTCCTCCATTCATATAAGCTAAATAATAATAATAGACCAATTAAAATTCCTTGAAATCAGTGGCGTAGCCACGGGGGGGGGGGGGGGGGGGCGACAGCCTTGTCGCCCCCCCCCAGTCCCCCCCCCCCCCCCCCCCCCCACTGAGATTTTGAGTTTCTAAAAAAATCATCATTGATCTACATGACGCCAGGGGCGTCAATCCTGGGGGGACAGGGGGACTGGTCCCCCCCACACACTTTTTGAAGGGTGGGGGACACAATATCAAATCCCCCCCCCCCAGATTTTTGAACTCGTGTCTCATTTACAGGGCCCTAGTATGTACTACAATGTATCTTTTGCTTAGAAAATATTGGTTAAAGTGGTCAGAAATTGCCTCACACCACAGATCACACCACAGAGCATCGAGAATCCAATTTTTTTCCCCACGCCTATAGCTCAGAGTACCGATAGCTGATCCAATGACTCGAACCTCGAAAACGATGTTCAAATAATTATCTTTTGCTAAGAAAATATTAGTTAAAGCATGGAGGAAAGTGGGAGGAAAGTGGTAAGAAATTAAGCGGGCCCCGAACCCCCACGCCGTTCGCGCTTCGCGCTACGCGCTCGCATCAGTTCTGATCAAGGTATGCCCCCCCCCCCCCACTTTTGAGAAGCGAGTGACGCCCCTACATGACGCCCCCCATGAAATGTTCCAGCCCCCTCCCCCCCCCAGCGCCCCCCCCCCTCCTGAAAAATTCCTGGCTACGCCACTGTGTGGCTGGCAGCAGCGACGACAAGCAGTCAAGTGACCTACCCATGCTTGCTTACTCTCCAAGAAAACTAGCGAAAAAATCACGGAATGTACGTCCGAAGCCCTATGCTTTTATAACGCTGCACGGAATAAAAGGCTTTTTCGCACTGCATGCCATATGCAAATTGTTACGCAACTCGGTATGCTCTAATCATCGGAAAACACAAGAGGGCGCTCGCAATGCTTCGACAACTTTCGCATCGCTGTTTATGTTAAAAAAACAAGACATCGACAAAGAAACATTTTACAGACGGGACCTGGCAGCATAATTACAGGAATTTAAGTCTGGCCGGTCACAGATCATTTACAAAGTCTCTCTAAAATAACTTCTGGTCTGATGATGTCAGCATTATGAAACTTTGCGAATTCATTTGTTTTCCAATCCATGATTAGGGGCAATTTGCTAAAAATTTGACGTGCGGTTTTTAAATTTAAAAAACCTTTCTTTAAACTAACGCAGAGGGCGTCCTTTCGGAGGATGACGTCATTATGACGCTTATTTTTTAACTAATACTCACTGAACATTTTCTCAAATAGTATTACTATTTAGGTAAAATGCTTCCGTTTTCAAGTGATATTCATTTATCATTCTACTTTCCGGAAGTAAAGGTCAAAGGTCAGACAATATAAACCACCTCGAAAAAAATGAACCTGGTTATCAATTCAGTTTAAGAAATATATTAAAAGTATAATGTCAGGTTTCGACAATAAATTGCTTGTAATTGGATATGTGATGACGTCATAATAACGTTACAATTGTCATATCTTTGAAAAAGTTGTGCAACATTGCACCCTTGTCATCCCTTGAACCGTTTGGAAGAATTTCGTTTGTTTCAATATACACGCTTCTTTCGGTATTTTAAATTATCCTAACTTTGACCTTCAGCTAACCCGGAAGAAGAGGTCAAGCGACCTTACGTGCACCTAGTCATGATCAATCTGACCACCATGTATACACTTGATTCTTCGTTTTGGTCGTGAGTTATGATTGAAATAATACGGTCCGTTTAAAACATTGTACATTGATACCTGATGACGTCGTCAAAATACAGTAATAATAATAATAATCGGCATGTAAGAACGCTCTTTTTAGTAAACTAAATCACAGCGCTTACAGTATTATTATTACCCCTGGTCATTGGGCCAATTAAACATTCCAATTACCATCTCAGCTCCCTGGGGAGTATACAGCTCGATGCTGCTTGTTAGGCGCAAGCAAGTTTGTTCAATCACAATAGCCATCTCTGCCCTCACAGGTACCCATTTACTCCTGGGTTGAAAGAAGCAATGAGTGACAAAGTGCCTTGCTCAAGGGCACACGCACCATGACCCCGGCTGGACTCGAACCCACAACCCGCAGCTTTTCCCACAGACCACGAATCCAGTGCCCTTCACCACGAGGCCACAGCACTCCACAGTGGTCATGACGTCACACTTGCATGCACACCTCTGTATGGGGGTTGATGTTCGTATCATTTCTGAAGTTCCTGCGTTATTCCGTTTGAAATAAAAACCGCGGAAAATTATTTTAAAAGAAAAAAAATACGTACGTTGTTTGTAGGTTTTCATGTCAACCCCTCTTGTTCATTTTGTATCAGTTACACAGAAGCAGACAAGCTGATTCTTGATCACGTGGTACAAACATGGACGCGGGACTCTCCCGCCAAAACCAGAAAGTGGCCATAGTGGGCATCGGCTGTCGCTATGGCAACGGGATCGACAACGTCAAGAAGTTCTGGGAGATGTTGGTGGAGGGGTTAGACTGCACCACGTCGGTACCTGCAGATCGCTTCGATGCCAGCTACTTCCTAAGTCCTGGAGAGAAGAGGGCGGGCAAGATGTACATCAAGAACGGTGGCTACATCTCTCAGGACCCGTACATGTTCGACAGGCAGTTCTTTCATATGCCACCCGGTAAGTTTTTTGGATCACCCCATTTTTACAAAACAATCTGTATATCTCATCTAAAGTAAGGGAACAACAACAATTACTTTACAAAAGTCGATAAAATACAGCAACTTTTTAATCTGTTTATATGCATTGACTGTTAAAAGCCTGTGCCCAGGAGGCGGTCCGCCACTTGTACTTGGCCTAGCAGGGCATATTTCTAAAAACTTGACAATTGCGAAAGCATTTTGACTCGAAACTGTAATATTTTTGGCTAGGTGTAATTTGGTCATCCGACTACAGTGCGGCTCCTCAAGCAAAACTGACTTGTTGCTCGAATCTGGGGTATTATCAAAAGACGTAAACAATGTCATTAATCATTTGCCAGGTACATGACCATGAATGCAAGTCACCCCTTACCTTGAAGCCCAAGTATGGCCTCAGGTGGATTAAAACTTGTACAAACTGCCTTAGCCTATCGGCTTGTATCTTAAAAAAAAAAATATCTAACCACCGACCGACGTGGGGTTTATGATTACCCCCGCTTTAACACCTAACCGTTAAATGAGAGAGTTTATTGAATTGTAAAAAACACAACGTTTTATTTGCAGCTTTAGTCTAACTGGCAGTTACAAGCAATCCAAAAAAATATTAAGGCAGGCCACTTTGTCCCCTTGGACGAAATGAAATCGAAATCAACTTTTACGTATAACATCAAGAATTCGCATATTTGATTTTCTGTTCAATTTCCTGTTCATTTTCATGCAGACGAAGCAGCTCATCTAGATCCACAAGTCAGACTCCTTCTTGAAGTCACGTGGGAGGCGCTTGAGAATGCTGGGATACCAGCTTCTTATATACGAGGTTCCAAGACAGGTGTCTACATGGGCGTGACGGCACAGGAGTACTCATCATTTGCCTGTACACCAGTCCACAACATGAATCAATACTCTAACTCGGGTACCAACTCCTGCATGGTGTCCAACCGCATCTCATACGAATTCGATCTGCGTGGACCCAGTTTCTCCGTGGACACTGCCTGTTCATCCTCCCTGTATTCCATCCATCTGGCGTGTGAGGCACTCAAACAGAACTCCTGTACCATGGCTCTTGCTGGAGGAGTCAACTTGATCCTTACACCAGTTACATCCATTGGGTTTTGTCAGGCTGGTATGCTGTCAGGAGACGGAAAGTGCAAAAGCTTTGACCAATCGGCGGATGGATATTCACGCAGCGAAGGTGCCGGGGTTGTGGTTTTGAAACCGTTGTCCGAGGCTCTGAAGAATGGCGATCGAGTTTACGCTGTACTGCGAGGAGGTGCACTGAGTAATGATGGCCGCACACCGGGTATTGCAAACCCAAGTTTCGACGCGCAGGTGGATTTGGTGAAGAGCGCTTGTCACAACGCCAGAGTGGACCCCCATCAGATTGTCTACGCAGAGGCTCATGGCACAGGAACACGGGTTGGGGATACTACCGAGGCAGGTGCCTTGGGCGAGGCTATGGGACGAAGTAGAGGACTCAAACATCCTCCGTTCTATATTGGGTCCGTCAAATCAAATGTGGGTCACTCTGAAGGTGCGGCAGGAGTCGCTGGCATTATCAAGGTCGCCTTGTGTCTGTATCAACGGAAGATCCCACCAGTCGTGCATTTTAAAACACCGAACGAAAACATCGATTTCAAGGCGCTAAAAATAAATGTCCCAACTGAGCTGATACCGTGGCCAGACCGAGACGGTTGGCACTTAGCTTGCTGCAGTTCCTTTGGTTTCGGTGGAGCAAATGCAAACATTGTTCTTGAAGGGCCAACAAATCCTCAAGAGAATGGCCAGTTCATGAAGATTGGTAAAAAGTTGAGTTGCTTCCTCCTATCTGCAGCCAGCTCCGATGCTCTTCGTCAAAAAATAAAAGATTGGCTATACTTTCTTACCGATAACACACAGATGCCAGACGATGCTTTCTACTCGTGTCTGTACACGGCCGCCTGTCGTTCACAGCACCACACACACCGTGTGGGTTTTGCTGTCAACTCCAAGGAAGATGCGATCCACCAACTTCGAATGAAAGTTGAAGCTGGAGGCCAGCAGACCTTGGATCGGTCTGTTGAAGGTGTAGCTCCATCAGCCACAAGAACTGAACACAAGATGGTGTTTGTCTTCTCCGGCATGGGTACTCAGTGGTGGGGCATGGCGAGAGAGTTGATGCATACACAGCCTGACTTTGCTTCAAAGATGAAGGTTAGCACAATTCCTTGCTTATAATATTACTAAATTGACTCGAAATTAAGATATTGAACGCAAAGGAAGTCAGCAAAGAATTTGAAAAAACTAAGGTTCCTTAGTTACGCTCTTGCGTTCGTACTGAAAAAGTACAAACAATTAGAAATGCTACTATCCAAAGTAAAGATTGTTCTGTTGAAATAAATCTAATTAATTAAATTTGAAGGTTATCGACAAGCAGCTGCAGAAATGTGGAGCGACGTGGTCATTGGTCAGCATGCTGTCTGAGGAAACGGACCGAGAGAGAATCAATCAAACAGGTAACATTATGAATCCTTATTGTGAACATAGTTTGTGATCTTTGGATGACTGTTGTTTTGAATTGTCATTTGTCATTACGTCACAACCCCAAGAATTGTTCGTCTTATTTAAAACTGTTAATGAGTTTTCTACTATCTGCATCCCCACAGAAATTAGCCAGCCTTGCCTGTGTGCGGTTGCGATAGGTCTTATTGATCTATGGAAGTTGCATGATGTGGTTCCAGACGCAGTGGTTGGTCATAGTGTAGGAGAGGTTGCATCAGCCTACGCAGCAGGTCTCCTTAGTCTGGAACACGCAGTCAAGCTCATCTACCGGAGAGGAAGAGAGCTACGTAAGACCAGTGGCTCAGGGAAGATGGTGGCTGTCTTGAATCGTGTTGAAGACGCTGTCCAATTCGCCAGTCAAAGCAAGCATGGGCAAGTGCTCGATGTTGCGGCTATCAACAGCCCAGGTCAAATCGTTTTTTCAGGTGAGACTTCGGCTGTTGAGGGTCTGGCTAACGAGCTCAAGTCAGATAACATAAAGTGTGTGGTACTTAAGGTAAATAATGCTTTTCACAGCAAACAGCAGGAGGTTGTAAAGAACCCTTTCCTCAAAAAAGCGGGTAAGTTTCTTAAGGTACAAAACGCGTCGGAGAAGGGACGCACGATTCCAATGATGTCAACTGTGACTGGGCGTTATTTGACGCCTGAGGAGGCCAACTCTCCTGAGTACTGGTATCAAAATATCAGACAGAAGGTTTCCTTCATGGATTCTATTCAGAATCTGGCAAAAGATGGCTTTCGTGTGTTCGTGGAGATAGGTCCTCACCCCTCACTCCTGCCAGCTGTCAAAGATACCCTGGCTTCAATTCAGGCTACAGGTGATAAATTCGTCACAACTGCATCTCTGCTACGGCCCCAAGACACCACCACGACGGCAAACGATTCTGAGAATCTCCTGTTGGCGCAGATGAGGCTTCATGTGAGTGGCATTCCCGTGAAGTTTCATAGCCTGTTCAGCTCGACTTTTCGCCGAGTAGAGTCGGTCCCACACTATCCGTGGCGGCGAGAAATGTGCACAAATATTTCACCGCAAGGAAAGGAGAGTATTCTCTTTCCTGTGAGGGATGGCCAGCACATGCTCTTGGGAGAGCCCAGGGTTACCTTCTATCTTCAAGAAAGTCCGGTGAAGATATGGCGAGCTGACCTGAATGCATCTCGGGTACCTTGGGTTCAGGATCACGTCCTGCAAGGGGCTGTGGTTGTCCCTGCTGCTGCTTACATGGAAACAGCTCTTGCTGCAGCTCGATCGATGAGCTCTGATCCCTATCCTCTGATTCTGAGTGGAGTGCAATTCGATCGATTCATGTTTGCCTCAAATTGCGAAGGTACCTTGGAGACAACAGTTGAGAAGAAGACACCAGAACAATCTCTCTTCACGCTCAGGAGCCACGATGCGTCAAAAGGAACGTGGATCCAACATTGTCACCTAAACATCATCTCTTCATCTGTAGCCAATCTTAGTGAGGTGAAGACAGCTACTATTGATGTAGAGAGCATCATATCAAGGTGTGAAGGGATCCTTCAAGATGAGGACTTTTACACCAAGGCATCAGGTTCTGGGTTCGAACTGGGATCGACATTTAGAGGAGTTCGGAAGATATCAAGTTCTAAAGATTTTCGAGAAAGTTTATTGTATGCTGCTGCCCCTCCAAGTGTGCAGAGAGAATTCCATCGTTACGTTTACCATCCAGCTTTCATGGATAGTTTCTTGCAAGCCTTTGCCGTGCTCCTAAGTTTAGCAACAGAAGCAGAAATGGAGGCTTCTAGCAAAACATTCCAACCTGTGTATCGGGTTCCAAGAAGCATCAAGACGCTCACTCTCTCTGCTCCAACCTCACCGCATGTTTGTATCCACGCGAAAATTGGCGGAAAGGACCAGCGTTTCTGTGATATTGATGTGGCTGACGCAGCCACAAATGAAGTATTCTGCTCAGTAAGGGAACTTGTGTTTGAAACCATTCAAGCTGACAAGATGGAGCCCCAGATGTGGAGTTTGTCATGGGAACATTTTGGTTCAGTGAAAGTAACAAACAGACCATCTGAATTCCAATCCGCCAAAAACAAAGTGGTCGTCTTCCCGGATGATACAGAATTAAGTGGTTTATTTGTAGATTCGTTGGTGAAAGTAGAAACCTATGATGTAACAGTCATTGATACGAAAAGTGCCAATGCTTTGCAACGGGCAGTTTCCGTCGTTTCTGACAATAAAGAATCTGATGCGGTTCTGGTCATGATGAACACTGAGGTTTCTGATGTACATTTGAATTCGGGGTCTGTCATGCGCAAGAATGAGTTTGAGAAATGCCAAAGAGGCGTATTGTTTTGCTACTCTGTCATAAAGGCTTTACAGAAGGAGGGGACCAAGACTAAGTTGATTCTATTCACAAAGGGCGCACAGTATGCAAAAGAAGAGGACGACGTCAACCCATTTGCGGCCATCCTCAACACTATCGGAGTCACAGTCAGTCACGAAGAGCCTTCGGTTCGAGTGTTTACTGTTGACCTGCCCATGATCGCAAACAGCCTGGAGTGCGCCAAGATTGCTTGCGAAATATTTTACAAGGAAGATTACTATCTGAATGACGAAAATGTAGTCGCCGCAAGGACATCCAACTCCACACACCCAGAAGATCAGGCTCTAACGTGGGATTTCTTTTCACCTCGCTTGACAAAGGAAAATCTCTCCAAAGCTTCAGGGGTTGTTCAAACAAAGTTCTGGTCAGTTGGTGAGCAAAAGATATCTGATCGTAATCGTGTCTTCATTCACAAAACGCCTTCCAGTGAGTTTGATAACACCGATTCAGGCACTGTCCGGGTAAAGGTCGAAGCTTTTAGTGTTTGCAATGGGCATAAGTTGGAAGGGGACAGCCATTTAGAACCCATAACATTAGTGTACGCTGGTAGAGTTGACACATCGGAATCAAAAGATGTCTGCGGAACGTATTTGGGCCTTATTTCTTGTAAGGAAGTCAAATCGTCAATGACCGCTTTGTCAAAGGATTTAGTTGAGGTGCCTTCCCACCTGAACCCCAAAGAGGCAGTCAGTATCGTTAACGATTACTTCCCAACTGCCGTCTTCTTCAATCAGGCTTTGCACGTATCTGCAGGTATGCGTCTTGTCTTCAAGTTCGACTCGCTAGATAGTTGTGATATCGCAACGATGCACCTGTCAACTACATTGGGAGCCGAAGTGGTCCTCTTAACTGATGGCCATGCTGATTTCGTGGAAACGAACGCTGAGATATCTGTGAGGTGTCTCAATGAGGTAAATAAAGCGTCAGTTGACGTGCTGTTTCTGTCTCTCAGATCATCAACCTTAGATCATACACTGCAGTCGTTGTTGCCAAAGTTGAGAAGAAACGCCACTGTTGTGATAATGCAACGACTGAGACAAGATGCAAGACTTCCGATGCTTCCTTCCCAGATGAAGATGGTGACCTTCGATACAGATCTCCAGTCAGCAGTTGAAGGTTTATCCGATGCCGAGATATCAGATGCTCTGTCGAATCTCTGGGAAATGTTTGACCCAAATGTGGAAGGTAGTCACCTGACATGCAAAACCAACAATGTTAAGGAACTGTCTTCTCTGGCTGCACAGAATGTTGAAATCCCCAAACATGAAGTCATCCAGGTAGCATCAGCGGAGCTTATGTTGCCACCTTCTCTTAAGCACGATGGTTTTGTTGCTGATGGAGAATCGGCATACTTCATCACAGGAGGAATTAAGGGGTTTGGTCTCAAACTTCTAGAGTGGCTTATATCAAGAGGAGCTCGATACATCTATACTGGTTCAAGAGGGGAAATAACTGATGATTTACATGAGGTAATACATAAAGGAAAGGAAGTTGGTGCCACAGTGCAACACATTCAGTTGGATGTTTCTAATGCCACAGACGTTGAAAAGGCACTGCAGGGAATGAAGGATGACCAGTGGCCGGCTTTGAAAGGCATATTCCACTGTGCCGCTGTCTTCAGTGATGGATTCATCCAAAATATCACAGCAGAGTCATGGAACAGTGTCATGGCTCCCAAGGCTTATGGGGCACTTCTCCTGCACCAGTTGACGCTTAAGCTTGGCATCAAACTCGATCATTTCATCATGACCTCTTCCATTGTGTCTCTGCTTGGCAATGCGGGACAAGGCAGTTACTGTGCTGCCAATGTCTTTTTGAACGCCCTCGCCCAGTATCGACACAGGCGTAATTTACCAGCGACTGCAGTACAGCTTGGTTTGATAAATGACGTTGGGTTTGCAGTTCGCCGCGGTATTGTTCAAATGTGGGAGAAGACAGGCGTAGAAAGCATGAGTCCCGAAGAGGCTCTTGGTGTGATCGGTTGTGCTTTGTCAGTTCGACAACCACACCTGGGTATCTCAGGCTCCTTTAATCGGAAACTTTACGCAGCGACACATCAGGGTCTCATGACACAACACTTTAGAGAAAAGCATGGAACCATGTCCATTTTCAAGGAGTTGTTTCAAGACAGAGACGTATATCTAATTGCCGCTGATAGCCTGCAGCAGTCAATTGTGAAGCTTCCACTCGCTAAAGCCAAAGAGATGGTTATCAAGACTTTGGCCAAGCTTCTCAGTCAGCACCTTGGGATGTCCGATGAGCCACCACATGATGCCTCTCCTGTTTCCCTTGGTTTGGATTCCCTCATGGCTTCAGAGGTTAGCCAGATGATCAGCCAGCAGTTCGAGGTCACTGTGGGAGCCGTGGATCTACTAAACGACAAGAACACGATCCAAGAGCTTTCGAAGAACATCACAAAACAAATACTGGCAAAGGCCGATTCAACCAGCCAAGCTGATTTAGGCAATGAAGTGTCGTCCGTCTCCAAAGAGAATAAAGTTGTCATCGAGGGTGAGGTACCCACGTCGTTGGGAGTAAAGCTTGTGTGCTTTCCCTCCAACGGGGCAGGACCTTCGATGTTTCTTCACTGGATACAACATCTGCTTCCATTTGGAATCCAAGTCTTGATGATCCAGCTGCCGGGTTGGGAAGGGCGTGAAAGCGAGCAACCACTGACAGACATGAAAGATATTACACGTCTTCTCCACGATGAGCTCATGCCACATCTTTCAGACATTCCATTCGTATTTTTTGGTCACAGCATGGGCAGTCTGATTGCGTTTGAAGTTTCTCATCTCCTTCTGAAGGAAGAAAGCATCTGCCCTCGCCACCTATTCGTCAGTGCTTGGTACGCTCCGACAGCACCTTATCCTCACCCGAAAGAGCTTAATATCTCACCAGAAACCTTTGACTTGTTAAGAAAGACCCTGGAGAATCACCCAAAGCTCTTTGCAAATTTAGCGAGGATCAAACAAGTAAAGTTCAGTTTCATGGATGAAAGGGCCTTCCTCAATACATCCATCATGCGACGGTTGTTACCCTGCTTAGAGGCCGCCATTGAAATTGTGAAAAGTTACGATGGCAAACACGAGAAGCCGTTACCTTGTGACATCACAGCTTTTGGCGGGAAACAAGACGGTTTTGTTCGACCAGAACTCCTGGAAGGCTGGAAGTTGCAGAGGTCCAAGAAGCATTGCTTTAAGAAGACCATTTTGCCAGGGAGGCATATGTACGTTCTGACAAACACGGCAGAAATTGTGAAGGAAATTTGTCTTACGTGCCAAAAAATAGTAGCTCAAGAATGAAGAAGTCATTGTTTCCACAAATTTAGAATACCAAATAGGATAGCCTGCTTTCAGTACACATTACACACCCCTTTACTGATTGCTTCCTTCCTGTTTTATTTCCATATTGAAAACCTTGCATTTTCAAGATGAATATGAACGTGCCAATATGTTTCTGAACTTGAATAGTATTCTTCGATATGGGTAAAACTTTAGGCGCTAGTGTATGTAATGAAATATTGAAGTGGGGCTTGGACAAAGGTACAGTCAGTTTGGGCGAATATGCAGTGAGAATTTTTTTCGTAGCCTTTTTGCTCAAGTTTAGTCTCTTTTATTTACATGGATATCAAATGCAATGTTAAAAGTAACGCTTGTAAAGAGAAAATTGATAAAGGTCAGAAGAAAACATCGTATGTTTTATATTCTGTAGTTTTACCATGCATCGATAATGTTCCTAGATTCCAGGGATAATTGGATTTACCCAGATTTAATATTGTACACATTTAGCAACGTTTAATAGGTAGAATATTTAATGTACTATGAATGGGATAAGTATGAATGTTCCGAGAGACATTTTACGGATAATTTGACAACTGGTGGCCGAATCAATGTCGATGAAATTATTTGAGAGCGTAAAAAGCTAAGCGAACTGTTTACTCAGGACCAATGTCTCTTTTCTTTTCCATTTATATTTACGACTGGCGCCAACAAGTGACATTATTTACTGAAATTAATAAGTGTAAGAAATACATATGCTGTCAATCACTATCATAGGTGTTTGTCACTAGATGCGATTATAAAAAACAGGAACATTGGTATATATTTATGTACAATGAATTACTATTCCAAAAAGCGAGGGAATTACGAGAGATTTTTAAAGGTCTTTAGTAAGTATTGATGTTTATGTCAAAGGAACAAGTTGTTTTTAGTCAAGTAATTTCAACATCACCACTTTACATACATGTGCTACGACCGCTCTTTAATGTACAGTAACAGTGCACTCGTTGTTTCTTAAATACATCACTAATGGGTTAAGAGTTTGAGAGTGATAATCTCATTAAATGTAATGGACAAGCCCCGTTCTTACCTCCAAAATGAGAGAATACTAGAGCATGTATCCAAGGGGTTTGCCCATCTTTAGTTTCATATATGATTAGCTACACTGTAATCGGCAAAACATT
This sequence comes from Patiria miniata, assembly GCF_015706575.1. Taxonomy (NCBI): domain Eukaryota; kingdom Metazoa; phylum Echinodermata; class Asteroidea; order Valvatida; family Asterinidae; genus Patiria; species Patiria miniata. The sequence continues at coordinate 34,979,081 of NW_024037047.1, read as the reverse complement.
ATCGAAATACCGTATACACACGTAGTCAAATGAATTGATGTGATTATCGATTTATGTTGGCTAAGAAATTTGTATGTTAACCATTACACACCCCTTTACTAAATGCGTTCTTCCTGATTTATTTCATATTGAAAACCTTGTATTTCTAAGATGAACAAGAACGTTCCAATATGTTTCGAAACATACAAAGTACCGGTTTTCTTTGATTGCGTTAAAACGTGCGACGCCATGTCTAACTATTGAGGTGTGACTTGAACAAAAGTATTGTCAATTTTTGGCGAAGTTGCAGTCCGATAATAGTACGGGCTTTTTATGCTTGGGGTATATTCTATTTTATTTACATGAATATCAAATGCAATGCAAACAGTAACTTTTGTAAAGAGAAAAAGGGTACAGTTCAGATGGAAAAAACATGTATTTTATATTCTGTATTTTACAATGCGTCGATCATTTTTCCTAGATTTTGCAGATAAAAGAATGTATCCAGATTTAATACTGTTTGCCTTTAAGAACGTTAGATAAAATTATTAATGCACTAAGCCATGAATGGGATAAATATGACAAATTCCGAAAGGCTTTTTATGGCTAATTTGACAACCGATAGTAGAATCAAAGTCAATCAAATTATTTGAGAGCGTAACAAGTTAAGCGAACTGCTTACATATGACCACGCGTCTCTTTTCTTTTCCTTTAATATCTTTGACTGGCGTCAATAGGCGACACTATTTACTGAAATTAATAATTGTAAAAAACAGGTACGTACTACGTTGTCAATCCCTTTCATAGGTGTTTGTCACTAGCTTCGATTGTGAAAAAAGGAAACAGTGGTATTGTATAATGAATTACTCTTCCAAAATGTAATGGAAGTACGAGTGGTATTTAAAGGTTTTAACTAAGTATAGATGTGTATGTCAAAGGAACAACAATGTGTTATTTGGCGTTTTTAAGTTGTTTAAGTATAGTAATTTCAATCCCACCACTTTACATACTACGACCGCTCTAAAATGTACAGTAACAATGCACTCGTTTATTTCTTAAATGTATCACTGGCGGGTTGTGAGTTTGAGAGGGATCATCTCATAATTTATAAAGGACAAGCTCTATTTTACCTCCAAAATTAGAAAAACTAGGACATTTCATCAAAGGGGTTTGCCCATCCATTTAGTTTCATACATATATGCCCATTTAGTTTCATATATGATTAGAAATACTGGCGAAACCTTATCGAAATACCATATACGAACGAAGTCAAATATATTAATGTGATGATTAATTTATTTTAGCTGAGAAAGATATATGCTAACCTCAGAATATTCTTTACACCCATAGTTTTGAGAACTGAACACGTATTGTGTCAGGGAAATTATCTCAGAGCGTAGAAAGCTAAGCAAACTGGCGTGGTGGTAAGTTGAAATATAATTATGGTGTGTAATAAATGATTTTGATTATAGGAAGTGTTCAAGTGTTACAATACTGAAAAAATATTTCAGTGTTTAAATCGTGGTATTTGGAAGACTTCACAGAAGAAATATTATTTTTGAGGTTTTAAAAATTAAAGACATGCTTCTTACTCGAGCTTATCAAATTGCTTTTTAATCAACCAACTGCAATAGGATACCTAAATAAATAACAAAATATTCTTTCAATCCAATGTCAAGAATTAAGCAACATACTTAAATTATTATTTGGATCAAAAACTTACTCAGGTTCCAGATCTGCTGAAGAGACAAAACTTATTATTCAAAGCGAAAACAATAGTTTTCATTGAATTACTATCCTTAAATTACTCATAATATAACGTGTGCTTCACTTTTCTATCCGTGAATATCTATGTCAGAAATCAATGAGCGACACTCTTTACTGAAATGAATTATTGTAAGAAAGTAAACGTTGTCAGTCCTTATCAAAGATGCATTTGTCACAAGCTACGATTATAAAAACAGGATCTTTTGCAACTTACTTTATTGTTCCTGTGATCTGGACAGAATAGTAGCGTTGTATGAAGCCCTCTATAGTTGGACAGTTTATGTAACTCATGTTTTGTTCAGCCATGTTTGCCTATGCATTTTCACTTTCAGTTTCAGTCAAATAAACCCGAGTTTTTACAGCTTTCCCGTTTGAACACGCAATAGTTACAGTTACAGTACATGACAGTAGAGTCTTGCCAACGAAGTAAGTGATAAGTTCATACATTTTTCAAGAGATTTACCGCATTTTTGGACAAGATAGGTTTAGGTTAAAACAATGTACACGCAATGCATGGTGTTTTATGCAGTATTAGTTTCAGCTGATTGTTAGTAATTTAGAGATGATTTAGAGATCCGTTTGATCTAGTAGATTCTTAAGTAATCTGACAGCATGAGAGCTTTCCTGAGAGAATTTATATAATTTTTGGATTCTGTAAACACAGATAATTATTTGTTTAAAGGGACATTCATTCGCCTGGATTTTCCGTTGGATTTTTCGTTCCTTCATGATTCACAGTCTGTCAGTTGTTAATACAGTTTGAGAATATTCCTTGGAGTTTTAAGATGCTTGTAACTGATTCTTTATCAGAAAGTACATAATTTAAGGACAGTTTTTGGAAGTTTATTTGTAGTTTGCCAGTCAGTTTTCTGCTAGTTATTTCTTTGTTGTGACACAGACACGTAATCTCATGACCGTATAAACTGTTATTTTGTACTCAATGTTTATTTCCTTTAAGATCGAATAATATCCATATACGATTCTAAGCAAGATTTCTTCTATTCAGTTGCATTTCCTGATGATCCATATATAATGATTTCACTTTTTATGGTAGGTGATCATAAGTTCGAAGATGAAACAAAGAATTCCACGTTACAAAGAGTACATGAGTGGTCTTTAATAGGTGTTCTATATGTAGATAACCATGTCAGTGGAAAAAATAAAGATGTATAGACTATAAACTATTTTTGGGGGGTTTCTAAGTATGATTATAATGTTAACCGAGCACTGTATTTAAGCCTGGATGATTCCACAAAACTTACATGATAGTAGCCACAATATGATTTTTAATATTATCATCAGCATAGTACTTAATGTCTTATTTGTGCACATTAATATTGGTAAACTACCATAAGCTGATGATTTAATAAGGATTTTCGGTAACCATTGTAGACCAGCCTTTCTTTCAATTAATATTTCCTCATACACGAATCAAAGTGCAATCTCATTGCATACCAAAGTTGCACTAAAAACTCAAATCGCACTTTTTAGATCTCAAGGGAGAAACTACTCCGGAATGGGAAGTAATAGTTGGGCTTTTTTTTTAACGTTAATCAAAGACGTGTGCATGAGCAAAGATGCTTTTTTGTTTTAATACTTAGTTTAAAACTTAGCTTGTAAAAAGTTTAGTCTGCATCACATCAAGCTTTGGGTGTCCATGAGTGAATTTTGCACTGAATTTAAAACTAATCCGTGAATAAAGGCGAACTTCCAGTTAAACATTCCTTTCTTAGTGTGTCTGTTTGTCTTTCTTTTATCTGAACAGTACATGCAAACAATATCGTGTCTGTAGCTTGCTGACAACATTCCCAAGTTTTATTAAGTAAACTTCGTAAGATTAAAAAAAAAATGTTGTCACAAGCGACGGGAGTTTCAGGGGAACCGTCGTCAAATGGCCGTCATTGGCTAAAAACAACCACTTCCAATTAGCACCTGTACTGTATTGTTATATTTTATATTTATTCACTGAAAAATTAAAAATATTAAAGAGTGCTCGGGCGGTTTTGGGTGCTACAGGGCGTACTAGGGAAGGCGGTTTCTGGCGCCTCAATTTGGCGTCCAAGGTCATCACTAAAGTTAACGATATCCACCTTTGAGCACAATCATCATTTTTCTTGATTCAGAAACATTCACGAAACAAAATTGAAACAAGAAGCCAGCATTACATGGGAATTTCCCGTCAAATCTGTTTCAACAATACTTGTAAAAACGTATCTTGTCGAGAGCTTTTAACAACATTTTGTTAGTGGCCTGGAAATAAGGTACGCCACGTTTAGATAGCACCTTATGCTTAGATCACACAATCGCAAATTGCATAAGAAGGCACACACGCAAATGCAAATATTGTGTTGGGTTCAATTACCAAGCTGACCGCAATTACACTTGTTAGAATGAACCGTTCTCTTTGCATACACAATCAATCGCTCTCTTTGCATACAAAGGTAACACTGCTCTCTAACCCTGTCAGGTTCGGGTGTGTAAAACCCTACCCCAACCCCAGCCCCTTGATTTTCTTATAATAGATCGGGAACGAACTATAATGGCTCTGTCTATCAACAAAAGCAAATGGTCACAAATACGGAAATATGCTTATTGTGTTATTCAAAAAAACATGCGTGGCCAACCGAGTATCAACAATAAAATCATAGTCACAGGACAAACTAAGGCAATCATGGTCACAATGCATGCATGCTAGGAATCAAATGGCCGCCATTGGCTCGAAATTCCACTTCCCATTATCACCTGTACTGTATTGCTATATATTATGACAAATGATACCAAAAACAATTGCACTTTTGTTTACGTGCAAGTTGTGTTTCACACTCACCTTGCACGTATACAAAAGTTCAACTTTTTTTTCGGTACCATTTGTCAGAATTTGCATAATTTTGTACACATTGTCACTGTTTGGGGCCAAACAAAGAGTATGGCTGGATTGCTGAGGAATGTATGTAATGATCAGTCGTCATTTTAGCAATATGTGCCCAGTAGTTTTGAGTTAGACAAAAAGGTATTAAGAGGGGGAATATCTTTTTGGGTTGAGTGTGGGATCACAATCCCGGTACATACCGTTATTTCGTTTTACCGTTTTGGATTTCCTCAAAAACAAAAGCAGTAAACGACCATTGACTGTTTTCTCGTTTTACAGTTTTGTAAACGGTCAAACGGTATAAAGTCGCACAAAAAAAACCCCAATTAGGCATACCTTTTTTATTGTAAAAAACGATAAACGGTTAGTTGCTTTACTTTTCGAGTGTTGTTTTCCAAAAACATGACAATGACAAAATGGTCAATAGTCTTGTCGACTATTAAGGTTTGGCAATTAAGCAATGCACCTTTGAATGTTATTGTGTCCTTGGGATCGAGTCACTGCCTGGCAAATTGCCCTCCTTACATTTATGTTGTTCGCACGACAGAATTTGCGAATATTGCGGCTATTGAACTTTGAAGAGCCGCGTCGAACTCCAATTTCCTTAACATAATCTGTAACTTCTTCATACCTTAATACCATCCCTATCCCTTGTGAAATTTCCTCCTTGAAATTTCCCAGCGCCATTTTTGCTTGTAACTCTTTAAGCCCCACCAACTGAATCGCAGTGGATGGGCTCAGGGTCACGCCAGGAATCACACCACGCATTACTGCGTGCACGGCATGATCCCCCTCCACCCCCTTGCCCACCGCCACAAAATGCACTACGGACTGTTAACTGTTACACTGAAATAAAAAATAAAATAAAAAAGGTATTCAATACTGACCGTTTTGATGTTTTTTTAAGTTATTTGTGTAAAACTGTAAAACAAAAATCATTGATCGTTATGCTGTAATGAATTTTACTAACTGATAAAACGGAATAACCGTATTTATCTGAATACCATTCTACCGTTTGACAAAACTGTAAAACGAGCAAACGGTCAACGGTTCGTTTATTGTTTTTGTTTTTGAGGAAATCCAAAACGGTAAAACGAAATAATGGTATGTACCGGGATTGATCACATATCATAGTCGGAGTGCCAGGCAGGCTTGTAAGTACTGCGGCCAGACCGTGTGGATGCAGCAGCGTGGGTGTCAGCCGCGGGAGGGGTAGAAACCTCGATAATACTTTAGAGTGCCTGGGCGGTTTTGGGAGCAGGGCGTTATAGGGAAGGCGGTTTCGGGCGCTATACAATTTGCAGTCCAAGGTCACAGCTAAAGGGGGCTATGCCCACCTCGGGAGAACATTTAGCATTTTTTAAAATGATTTTCCCAAATATTTTAGTAACTTTTTATTATTGAATTTAGGCTTATGCATTGTATTTTTGTATGCAAGAACTGTCAAAAGAACCAAAATATTGTGCAGAAGAGGGATATCCTTGAGTCACTGTAGCGCCCCAGAAACTCTGCCTAATACCCTGTAGCACCCTAATCTGCCCAAGCACTCTATTATTGGATGTCCTCATTTGATTGATAATGACCACACATAAACCTGTTTTACCCCAATTTAAATGTTTTTGAATGAAGGATGCACAAGTTATGCCAAAAATATTGGGTTTTTTTCACAAAAAAGGGGAAAATGCAATAAAGCTTCCTCTTGTAGTTAGCGCATTGAAACCAAATGACTTCATATTGTATGACTTCTGGCCAATCAACATTTCTATAAATGTTTAGGATAATATGCCGTCGAATACGGGATTTAGGATGCGATGTGACCCCCACCCTCGGTCCTGAGAAGACCCACAATACCCCGGTCCTGATACGGTAAAGGTGTATGAGCCCGGAGGTTTTTCCTAATACGACTTTCAGAGTAGTATACTGTCTGCTTGCAATTATCTGGTTGCGAACAGACAATCTTTCAAATGTCCTTAAATAAACTTTCCAACAATCATGAAGTAATTCAAGACAAGAAACCAGCATTACTTGGGAATTTCCCGTTAAATTCCGTTTGAAAATTACATGCAAAGACATCCGGTCTAGAGCTTTGAAACAAAATGTGTTAGTGGCCTGGAAGTAAAGTAATTAACTTTTAGATAGAAACTTGGCACATTAAAAGTCGGGGAGTCCCTTGGGAATTTCCAGTCAATTTCCCTTTTTATTGTCTATGATTAATGTCTATTTCTATCCAAGAACAGATCCAAAAATCTTTTGGTCTCTACCTTGCAGCGAAATTTCTTAGTGTCCCTGAATAAACGTGTTATATTTTTTTTTAAATGTTGTCACAAGCCAACGGGATTTCAAGGGAATTGTCCACGACCCTGCTATGTCTTTTGTCAATGGTTTTACAGAGAAAAAAAAATCGCCTGATGTCTGCAGAAAAAGCCTTCAAGACTAATCTCCTAGGTAAATGCCGTCACATTTTGATTTTGAAGGCTGGCAGTGATATTTGGGGCCTATTTCGAGTAAATATCTAAACAGATAATTCTGCTTTAATCACACACTCGAATATGACACAAGAAGGTGCACACGCACAGTAGGTTGCACTTGTAGGTTGTTAATTTTTTTTGGATTTAAATTGCAGAATATAACATTTATTATACTTCATTAAAGCAATTCGCACATTCATTTCCAAATGACACAGACCAAAACAAATGTGAATAATTATGTTATACCTTATTGGTTTAACTACCCTGCCCATCGTAATTACCCTTCTAAGAATAAACTACACAGCGTATTACGTTAATTTGGATCAAGCTTGCGTGCGTGTGAGGTTGCTATGCAATAAGTGATTTCAAATGATACTAATGTGTACATTACTTTTATTTTGTGTTATAAATGGCTTCTTTTTTGTTTTACATCACTTCATACTAACAATTTTAACACCCCCTCCCACTTTGTCTATGTACAAAAGACGCTGGATGAGAGAAACCACGCCCGGCTCAGTGTCAAAGCCGAATGGTCTATTGTTTACAGCACTTGCTGGTCAACCACAACGAAAAATACTTGCCAAATAATTGTGTCCTGTTGCATACAGGAACCACAAGCCACGCCACAGACTATGCCACTTGTACAGGCAATGACATGTTTTGGTATGCCTGAGGGCAATAGGGGTCTCAATCACTTAAATTATGCCCCGAGGTGATGACAGATCTTAATGCTGCTAGGGTTTGCATGAACATTATTTTTTTTTGGGGGGGGGGGGTGTTAGCTTTGGGACACATGTGTCTTAACGCAGGGTTTTGTTCATCTCTTTGCGTACAAAATTGCAATGAAATCTATAATTGCACCATCAAGATCTCCAGAATTTACTCCCTACTGTGAAAGATAAACCCTATCAGGTTTGGGGGTGTAACCCCCCCCCCCCCCGGCCCTTTGAATTTTTTTTATAATAGCTCAGAAACGAGCTATAACAGCCCTATCTCATTGCCGGAAAAAAACGAGGAAATATGCATCATGTTATTTAAAAAAAATATTATTGTTGCCTGGCCCCATAAAGTATCAACGAAAATACCTAATCACAGGACAAATAAGGACAAACAAAATAAGGAAATGTGTATTTTTTTGAGTCAAAACCATGTTTTCTTTGCCTGGATCTATCAAGCATAAAACAAATTCATGGTCATGGGAACAACCCCAATGCATGCTTGGAATCAAAGAATCAAATGGCCGCCATGGGCTGTTTTGGGAGGTACAGGGCGTATTAGGGAAGGCGGTTTCGGGCACTATACATTATTTTGTGTCCAAGGTCACCGCTATGTCCACCCTTGGAGAGCAATCGTCATTTTTATATATTTTGCCCCAATAGTTCCGTAACTTATGATTATGCATTGCATTTTTGTATGCAGGAACAGTTAAACCAGAACTTACAAATCCCAGAACCAAGAATACTCTGCAGAAGAGGGATACCCTTTAGTCACTGTAGCACCCCTGAAACCCCTGCATAATACCCTATAGCACCCTAAACTGCCCGAGCACTTCATTGTATTTTTGGATTTTACGTCTCATTTGATTGATAATAACCACGCACAAAAAACTGTTTTACCTCAATTTAAAATTTTATTAATGAAAGATGTACAAGTTATGCCCAAAATACTGTGGTTTTTTAACACAAACGGGGAAAACTCAATAAACTTCCCCTTTTATTTTGGTCACCGCATAAACCCAATGGCTTCATGTTGTAGACTACCGGCCAATCAGCAGATCTGCAAATGTATAGGAAAATCAGCGGTCGAATACGGGAATTAGGATGGAACGTGCCGCCCATCCTCGGTCCTGAGAAGACCCAAAATACCCCGGTCCTGATGCGGTAAGGGTGTATGAGCCAAGTATTATCATCCGGTTGCGTGCAGACAATCTTGCAAATGTCCTCGAATAAACTTAGGAACATCCCGGAAGTAATTCGAAACAAGAAACCAGCATTACATGGGAATTTCCCGTTTAATCTCCCATTGAACAATACAAGCAAACACATCTGGTCTAGAGCTTTCAAACAAAAGTTTGTTAGTGGCCTAGAAGTAAAGTACTCAACTTTTAGATAGATAGTTTGGACAATTAAAAGTCCGGGAGTCCATTGGGGATTTCCAGTCAATTTCCGTTTTTATTGTCTATGCCTAATGTCTACTTCAATCCTAAAACAGTTATACAAATCTTTAGTTATTGGCTCCTGTATTATGTCTCCAAAATTAAAGCAAACTGTAGAAAGACTTATTGTACACGGTCGTCCAGTGCGATTTTTAATCCAAGATCCGAGTCCTTACCATATTGTCATATATGATAAATACATTGCGGTTAGAAAAAAATGGCTACCAGGGTACCAGGGTACGGATTAGTGTAAATACACATGGTCGGCTTTTTTAATAATATTTGTTTACATCTGACGCGAAAGCTGTTGAAGACTTGCCTATTCGTATTTCCATCAGCGTATAAAGCTTTCAAGTTATTAGCTCTTATATTATATCTCCAGAATTAAAGCAAACTGTAGAAAGAACTCATTCTACACGCCCATGACAATTTTTAATGCAAGAATCAGTCCTTGTCTATACCATATTGTCATAATTATATGATAATTACAAATACTGTAGACCTAAGTAGTAAAAATTTTACCGAAATACAACATACATCTGCAGTCAAGTATATACCCTCCTGTGGAAACATGCATTCTGGGCCGTGCCGTTATTGGTCAAGTTACCCATTGGTTTGTTAGAAGTATATCAGGGGAAATGGAAGGAAACTTTGACCGTTTGTGACCTTTTAAACAGCAGGTGGGTCTGTGTTTTTTACGAACCGCAGAAACAAATAAAGCGAAATTCGAAATCGCAATTCAACAAGTTTATATTTGCATAGTAGCAAAATATGTGTTAATTTTGTATTAAATAGCTTCTTTTTATGTTTTACGTCACTCTATACTAACATCACTCTATAATAACTATTATAACATCCCTCTCCCACTTTGTCTATGTACAAAAGACACAGGCTGAGAGAAACCACGTCCGGCTCACACAGCTGTGCCTACTATGCTCATCACCCTCACCAGTGTCAAAGCTGAAAAGTCCATTGTTTACAGCACTTGCTGATCAACCAGAACAAAAGCACTTGCCAAATAATTGTGTCCTTTTGCATATACAGAACAACAAGCCACGTCACCTAAAGACAATGCCACTTGTAGAGTCAATGACATGTTTTGGTATGCCTGAGGGCAATAGGTGTCACAATCGCTGAAATTCAGCCATGAGTTGATGCCAGATCTTGTTGCTAGTGGTTTACATGAATATCAATTTTTGGGGGGTGTTAGCTGTGACACGTGTCTTGACGCATAGTTTAGTTCATTCTCTTTGCATACAAAATAATCGTTCTCTTTGCATACAAAATTGCCATTAAATAATTGCACCATCAAGATCTCCAGAATTTACTCCCGGCTGAGAACGATGAACTTAATCCGGCACGGGGGTTTACCCTCCCTCCCCGCCCCCTTGAATTGTTTTTATAATAGCTCAGAAACGAGCTACAATAGCCCTACCCATTTTCAACAAAACAAATCATGGTCACAGGCCCAACACCGAAAAAAAAAATAACAAGGATATGCATTATTATGTTATTCGAAAATTCATTATCTTTGCCAGCATGGCCCCACAAAGTATCAACGAAAATACCTAATCACAGGACAAATAATGACTAACAAAACAAGGAAATGTGCATTTTTTTGTGAGTCAAAACCATGTTTTATTTGCCTGGCTCTATCGAGCACAAAACAAATTCATGGTCATGGGAACAACTACAATGCATGCTGGGAATCAAATGGTGCCATTGGCTCAAAAAGCCATTACCCATTAGCAACTGTACTATTTTTTTTAGATATTGTATTTATTCACTGAAAAATCGATCATAATACTGTAGAGTGCCAGGGCGGTTTTGGGAGCTATTCAGGGCATATTAGGAAAGGCGGTTTTGGGCGATATACAATTAGGCGTCCAATGTTACCGCTTAAGGGCGCTTTATGTCCACCTTTGGAGAACAATCATCTCTTTTTTTTCTCTTTAAAAAAAATAATAATTTGCCCCAATAGTTCAGTAACTAATGATTATTTAAAAAGGTTGTGGAATGCTCGAAGACATTTCCGTCATTTTGGGGGTATATGTAGCCTAAGGTGTGATGAAATAAAAACGACTATTGTTTCTGTCATGAAATGAGTACAAAGGTTACTTTTGAGAGCTATTTTTCAGGTCCTGTTTCGACCCGAACGTGCAATTTGTGTAAAAGTCGTCGTTGCGGGCAGCAAAAAAACGTTTATGCTACTCTGTATCGGGAGTCCTGTTTATAACGTCACGATTTACTGTGTTTTGTTTGCTGCCCGCAACGACGACTTTTACACAAATTGCACGCTCGGGTCGAAACAGGCATGACAGGACTTGAAAAACAGCTCTCAAAAGTACCTTTTGTACTCATTTTATGAAAGAAACAATAGTCGTTTTTATTTCATCACACCTTAGGCTACATATACCCGAAAAATGACGGAAATGTCTTCGAGCATTCCACAACCTCCTTAATGTATGCATTGTATGTTTGTATGCAAGAACTGTCAAATCCCAAAACCAAGAATACTGTGCAGAGGAGGGATATCCTTTAGTCTATGTAGCGCCCCACAAACCCCTGCATAATACACTGTAGCACTCTAAACTACCCAAAGCACTATATTATCGAAATTTCTGATTTGATTATTGATGACCAGAAAAAACCTGTTTACCTAAATTTTAATGTTTTTGAATGAAAGATGTTCAAGTCTCTGCCTAAAATACTGTTTTTCACCCAAAATGGGGAAAATGCAATAAAGGTTCCTCTTGTGGTCAGCGCATTGAAACCAAATGACTTCATGGTGTAGAATTTTGGCCAATCAACATTTCTGCAAATGTTCAGGAGAATCTGCCGTCGAATACAGGATTTAGGATGGGATGTGCCCCCCCCCCCTCGGTCCTGAAAAGACCCCAAAATACCCCGGTCCTTGATACGGTGAAGGTGTATGAGCCCGGAGGTTTTTCCTTACACGACTTTCAGAGTAGTGTTATCCGGTTGCGAGCAGACAATCTTTCAAATATCCTTGAATAAACTTCCCAACATTAAGGAAGTAATTCGAAACAAGAAACCAGCATTACTTGGGAATTTCCCTTTAAATTCTGCTTGACAAATTACATGCAAAGACATCCGGTCTAGAGCTTTGAAACAAAATGTGTTTAATGGCCTGGAAGTAAAGTAATTAACTTTTAGATAGAAACTTGGCACATTAAAAGTCGGGGAGTCCCTTGGGAATTTCCAGTCAATTTCCCTTTTTATTGTCTATGCTTAATGTCTATTTCTATCCACGAACAGTTGTAAAAAAATCTTTTGGTCTCTACCTTGCAGCGAAATTTCTTAGTAAACTTCAGAGTAGTGTTATCCGGTTGCGAGCAGACAATCTTTCAAATATCCTTGAATAAACTTCCCAACATTAAGGAAGTAATTCGAAACAAGAAACCAGCATTACTTTGGAATTTCCCTTTAAATTCTGCTTGACAAATTACATGCAACAACATCCCGTCTATAGTGCCTTCAACCAAAAGTGCTGATGGCATGGAAGTAAAGTACTCAACTTGTTTAGGTAGATAGTTGGCACATTGAAAGTCGGGGAGTCCATTCAGTGGACGGGGGCAATTGGGGGAAAGGAAATAAGTTTAGGGGCGGGCCAGTAAAACAAAAACTCAAGCCTGTATACGCTCGCGCGTAGCCAACGGTCCGTTTATGAGCCACTAGAGCAATTATACTATTTGGGCTACGAACAAAGTGATAAGACAGGGATCAAAAGATAGAATATAAAAAATGATCATTTTTAAATTCTCCCTACATTAACTTCCAGTCTGATGACGTTATCATTTTGAAATCTTGCAAACTTATATGTAGTTGATAAATTTTGGTTAAATTGGGACGGATGTTTTTTTTAGGTTGAAGAAAGGAAACTCTATTTGATGAACCACTAGAGGGCGAACTTTGAAATGATGACATCATAATGTTATTTGTGTGTCCTTCATTCCGTTCTAACACTACCATAATTTATTTGCTGATAGTAAAGAGCTCTGCTTTCGAGTTGTATTCATTATTTTATTAGACCTCCGGTAACACCGGAAGTGAAGGTCAAGCTGTTTTGTGCCCGGGAATAGAATCGTTGCCCGAGGCATCATTTATATCCGCACGCAAAAGCAAACGCGATACTCTATTTAGTTTCAAAGATATAGCTAAAACTATTTTCACCAATTTGGCATTTAAATTGCTTGTAATTTGATACCGGTTTTTTTTACATCTTCGGACGGGGGTTCAAGGTCATACCAGGTTTCATCATAATCGAGTAAATCGTTGAAAGAAATTCGGTTCGTTTTGATTTCGAGGCTTCTGTCTGTATCTTTAATTTACCCAACGTTGACCTTCTGGTTGACCCGGAAGTAAAGGTCATGTGAGTTTACGAACACAACAAAAAGTGTTATTTGATCACAACGTATGAACATAATTGGTTATTTTGTTTGAGAGTTATAAGTGAAAGACGTTGGTCATTTTTTTTAACGAAAATCAGTTGTAATTTTACACCCGATGACGTCATCATGAAGTCAGAGTAATATGAACCACAAGGGATGAGGGTCGATGTATGTTGAAGGTAACAAGTTCCTACCATATACAGTTTAGTAGAAAACCGCGGAGAATTATTGTCAGGAAAAAAAGAAGAAGATTTATCAGAACAATTCATAACAGTGGTCGGGTTGTTCGGGAAATTCTGATTAAATCACTACTCGAATATGGCCAAAGAAGGCGCACACGCACAGTAGGTTGTATTAAGCTTCCTCTTTTTTTCGTCCGAAGTTCGCTTAAAATGTAGTTTGTTAGACGTTATTATTTACCAGGGTATGGGTTAGTATAAATACACCTGATGGGCTTACGTATGTCAACAGATTTTGGTTTTTATTATATCTGTTTACATCTGATGCGATAGCCGTTTTATGTGTTATGGAACACTGCGATATTTCCGTAGGCCCTCGAATTTTTCGTAGGCCTTCAAATTGTTCGTAGTCCCGAGGCACACTGCTTTCTATGCCTAATACGGGCCTGCATGATGGGCTTAAGTATGTCAACAGATTTTTCTTATATGTCTGTTTACATCTGACACGAAAGCCGTTTCAGACTTGCCTGTTCGTATTTTCATCAGCGAATAAAGGTTTCAAGCTTTTAGTTCCTATATATTATTATCTCCAAAACTAAAGCAAACTGTAGAAAGGAGTCATTCCACACGGTCGTCCGTTACAATTTTAATGCAAGAAGCTTGTCTATTATTGTCATGCATACATGATAAATACAAATACTGTGAGAGGTAAAAGTTTTACCGAAATACGACATACATCTGCAGCCAAGTATAAATGCGTTTTTAGGAACCGCAGAAACAAATGAAGCGAAATTCGGATACGCAGTTTACAAGTTTGTATGACTTCGTGCAAAGTAAGAAAATATGTAAAATTACTCTAGACTGTCTTCCATTGCTTACCTTTTATCCAAAAACCATGTCTTTACCCTATTGTCATATACGATAATTACAAATACTGTAAGTGGTAATTTTTTTTATTGAAATACAATATACACCTGCAGTCAAGTATTATAAAATAAATTAAGGAACTGCAGAAACAAACAAGTTGAGCTTCGGAAATGCAATTTAACAAGTTGAAATGAGAAAAGTAACGAACCATAAATAAAAAAAATAATTTATCTTTAAATTGCACGATGAACATTAGTATAACTTAATTAAAGCAGTTCGCACAATCATTTCTAAAATTCACAGTCCAAAACAAATGTGAATATTACTTTTGGTTTAATCACCATGCCAATCGCAATTACCCTTCTTATCTCGTCCTTCATTCTGTAGAACCTCTTTGCATACAAAATTGCAATGAAAGTTTTGATTGCCATCAGGTGTAAGTGCTTCTAGCAGCTTCTCGAGTAAACTCCGAAGGAATACAGTACTGATCTTGTTAATCCCTTTGACAACAAACTGGCCCCTGTTATCAGATACGACTGCTAATCCCCTGCACTTGTCACTATCAGCTGTGTGACAGCGCATGTGGCTTTATTACACTAATAAGTGTTAGGGATTTTAAAGCCACTGTTTGGACAAAGGATTAAGATAGATCAGAGGGCTGGCCAGTTTACAGTAACGTTGACTGTTTTCTCTCGGAAGTTTCTAGTGGAGGTTACTCGCAATGACAATCATTTGAATGAACACTATTTTTTTAATGAACGCAATGAAATAAACATAGTGGTTTTTTTTACATTACCCTTTCATTATCAACAATACTTCAGGGTCATAGGACCAACGAGGAAACAAGAAAGAAAATTGCATTGTTGTGATCAATCATTTTTTCTTTGCCAGGCTCTATAAAGCTCTCTAAGTACGCCCAAAATGTATTCCCACGGCACCAACTTTAATACACACTGGGAATCAGATGGCTGCCACTTCCGCCTATAAAGCCGCTTTTAGTGTTTTTACCTCTCTGCAGAAATTTCTTGGTTCTTGGTTTTGTTGACAGTTCTTGAATATGAAAATGGAATACGTGTATTAAATCATCGTAAGCAACTAAACTTAAAAATCCTAAGGTTGGAATAGCGTCACTCAGCGCCAAAACTTGTTAATTTGATTGATCATCACCTCAGAAAAAAACTGTTTGTACCAAATGTCGATGTACTCACATGAAAAAATGACAAGTTATGCCGAACATCCTGCTTTTTTTTGAAACATTACACTATTTGCTTCTTAACATTTTGAGTGGGGCAGGGGGAGGGGAGCACATCAGGCATTCACACGGGCCTACTGTCTACGTCCAATTGATGAACAATTTGAAGGCTGGTATATTTCAGCCATATTTGATAAGGTTACATTTAATTAACTTCAAAAGCCCTTCCATTTTTTAGGTGTTTGCTTAATGATAGTTACTTTATTCATACTAAAAACAACAGTGTTGCATTTATTATTTTTTTAAATTACATACAGACGGCACATTAGTAGACAATTTTATCTTACATTGACAAAGAAATTAACTGTTCATGTATACAAGATGAACAAACATGATGGATATGTGCCCTTTAAGTTAGTGTCTGAGAGTATTTACTGGTTATTAAAATGGATACAACTAATTGTTTGGGTCACTGTAGGCAATCGGTAATATGCATTTTTATTTATGTATTTACAAAATGTCCACATAGTTATGTGGACGTCAGGCCTTCAAATGGTCCGTGTACAAGGCACGGATCCGAAGGGGGGGGGTAGGTCGCCCCTCCCCCAGCTCTGTCTTAAAACAATTTTGGCACTAATTTCAATTATGATAATTCTACTGTTAATAATATCTGCCTGTGCACAAAGTGTTGTCAGAGCCAACAAATCTTCTCACTAGAATCCTCCACTCAGCGAGACTTAACGGGAATTGTGAGCAAGAACATTACTGGCAGAAAGAGCAGTCCGTGCAGCGCTCCAAGGGAGATCACGAGAAACATGGTCTTGAAGAAAGTCCGGAAGATGTAAGAGTCTGTGAAGGCGAGAACTACGACACCGAGTATGGTAGAAAGGGATCCTTGAACGATCGGCATTCCAAGGGAGAATAGGGCGTAAATAACGTTACTGCGACGACGGCCTGTGTTAGCTGCTATGTAAGCATAGGTGATGTGGGCTGAGAAATCCACACTGAAACCTATGCAGAGTATGAGGTTGGTCATGGCGATGGAGTCGAGGTTGACCTGCCACAGGGTCATGAACCCGACCACCCCTGTGACGATGGAGGCTACGGAAAGGGTGACAATGAGAGAACAGATGGGGTTGGGGATCATGAGCAGGGCCACGATGAACATGGCGCCCACAGCGATAAACATGTTCTGCAGTGTGTTAGGTAGGATGGCTATGTATTGATCGAAGAAAATAAAGGCCGGATGGTAAGCTATAGCGGGAAGTTCTGAGTTCTCGGCTATCTCCCTCATATCTGTCATCATGAATCGCTCTTTGTCTGTGGAATCCAAGTCCTTGGTGGTGACAAAGAATCTTGTTGCCGCCACAGTGGTGCCATTGTCACTGAAGACGACATCTAAGGAGTATTTCTGGTAGGCTGGAATCTTCAGGAAATTCTCTCGCAATATGTCTACAAACTGAGTCTGGGTTGGATTACTGAGGCCGATGGTTTGCAGGAACTCCAGATAATCTCTCAGCCAAGACACAGTCAGATTCTGATCCTTACCGTACGCATACTCATTCTCCTCCATCTCAGCTAAGGTTTCCTCCATGAGATCTTGCACCACAGGATTCCACACGTCTATGGGCTCCGTGAAGACCAGCGAAACTTGAAGGCCGTAGGTCGTGAAAAACTGCGATTCATCATCCAAAAAGTGGGCTGCGTAGGAGTCATCTCTGGCAAGGTTGCGGAGAGTGAGACCTTCGCGAACCTGGGTGCATCCGTAGATGGCGGTGCCCAGGTAGCCCAGAAACAGTAATATAGTCAGAATCACCACCCACCAACGCGTGATAAACGGGCCGTAGTAATTCTTGAAGAACAGCATGAGGGCGTGGTCGTTAGTGTCACCACCCTCCCTGACTCTGGGTTGGTGTGGAGAACCACCAGCGCAGAATATGGTGTAGGCTGTTGACTTAGACTCATTCTTAGGTCGGACTTTGAGGCAGGACATGCAATGTCGGTTAGCTGCCTCGCGACGACCAGTCAGCACCATACAGGCGCCGAAGAAAGTGATCTGATAGGCGTAGGCAAAGATGACGGCCACACCCGTGTACATGCAGAATATACGGACAGATCTGAAGAACGTAATGGCGCCAATTCCAAAGGCCAGAGAGTCTGTAACGGACGTGATGGTAATAGACATGGCGGCTTCAGAGAAGGCATGGCGCATGCGTAGTTCCACTGGCCATCTGACATCAGTCTGTCGCCAAGCAGCCAACATGATGAACATATCATCAACTCCAATACCTGTTAAGATAGAGGGAAACCATTAAGAAATCTTGAAAACAAATTGTCAAACCAAATAATTGCTTTCCAATAATACACTATAATAATAATAATAATAATAATAATAATAAAGAGCATTTATAATGCGCCAAATCCATCTTGATTAGATGCTCAAGGCGCAGAGAAACAAACAAATAAACATGAACAGCAAAAACAGCAGGGAACAAAAGTACGCACAAATGAAAATACATGAATATGAAACAGTACATATGAGAGTGAAATCAAACTGGGTGATTAATGAAATGCTGCTTGGAATAGGTGGGTCATCAGAGCACATTTAAACTCATGGGAAGTAGCACTATCACGAATATTTTGAGGAAGTTTGTTCCATAACATAGGTCCAGCATGAGAAAATGAACGTTCCCCCCAAGATTTAATAGTTTTAGGCACAACAAGCAGGGACGAATTTGCAGACCTGAGGTACCTAGCAGGGTTGTAAGAAATGAGCAAATCAGAATTATATCCAGGGGCAGAACCATGTAAGCAATGAAAAACAAGCAAAAGTAATTTGAAAACTATTCGAAACTGTAAGATTGACAAGGAATCCGTACTTGTATCTCTTCTGACATCAGCTGCTATGATGACTATGCTATGATGACTATGCGTTTCCCCATATTTATATCACAATGCTACCTTCCTAACTACTTTCAGGGTGTTTTTGTCTCACATGCCTGATACACACGTACGTGTACAATTATGTTTGACAGTCATTTGTTTTCAAAAGTAAATTCCAAACAAGGCACATTTTCCCATCTGCCAATAAAATCTAGACACCAAAACTTGATCCATTTTGCTGTTTAATGTTACAGACTGGATCCAGTAGTAAGTATTAATATCACCCAATGAATGTAATTCTTAATTTTAAGCTTTTTAGTCAGTAACAGTAATTAATAGAAAAGAAAAAAAAATGTTTTCTTTATGAGGTTATTTTTAGGGTTAGGTTACTTTGCTTAATGTTATGCATTGACATCCGCACATTTAAACTTTGAACCGACAAATAAATTGTACCAATTAAACTAGGTCTATTTCTGTTCGATGAACAGCACATACAGCTTTTCCGCATTTCATATTTTAGAAACGTTTTCAGCTTTTTTGGACCATATGCAGTTATATTAACTGTTAGTTATCGGACGTTTAAATATAACTTTCAAACTTAAAAACTATTACAATTGCAAAATAAATCAACTGATGAATATCATCGTGCCGTCATTTCACACAGTGAGTACCATTGACATTATCTAACTACCCTGCAAGTTCCAAGCATCCGGGCATTCTTCTCATATGTTTTCAAAATACTATAATTTTTGATGACGTTCCGATTACGTCACACATTATTTGAAACTTTGTGCATACAGCTAAAAACATACATAGATGTTTTGCACATTGCGTATGTGAGATACTGCAATAAACGTTACAATTTCAATAATCTAAATAGAATCACATGATGGCGTCATCATGACGTCATTTCAATATTCATACTTAACACCTCCCTGTCTATATACAAAAGTTCAACAAAATCGGTCAATATAGAACTTTAATTTAAGCACCTTAAGATGATATCACATAACCATTGATGACGCCATCACAATGTCACTAGTTCAGGACCACCTTTAGCAAAGATGCATTAGTCTAAGTCTATGCCTAGTTGAAGTCAATCTGTAAAACAAGTTAATGACGTCATCATGACGTCACCTCATATTATAAATACTAGTATCAATATCTAACTACCCACCGAGTTTGATAACGATCATTCATTCCCTTATATGTGTTTCAAAAAGTCACGTTTCGATCGTGAGATGAATACAGAAAAATGAGAAATCGATAAAAATTCACATGATGACATCACTTCAGTTTTCATCTATTACACATCCCTTACTATGTACACAAAGTTTTAATCCAATCGTCCAACTCAATCGAACATGTACTTCAGGATATAGCCTGCAAACAAAATGCAACTTTAAGGGTGTGTCACGTTGTCGCCGATGAGATCATCATGACGTCATGATTTGGAATGCATCTTCAGATGGTGGTCTAAGTATGTGTCCAGTTTTAACTGGATTGTATTTGAAAAAAAATCATGTTAAATTTTGCAATGAGAAAAAATAAATTAAAAGTAAAAAAATAATAAAAACAGTTGATGACGTCATCATGACGTCACTTCAGGTATTGAAAACTATTATCAATGCCTACCTACCCACCGAGTTTAATAACGATAAAAATTCCCAAAAATTATTGTGTTTCAATATGTACAAGCCAAGACCACAATGCAAAATGTGCATTGACAAGTTCGAGCTGTCCATAACTACCTCCACAAACCCCATTCCGTACACCAACATTCAACATTACATCATGGTCGTGAACATACGTGCCATTCGGGTCGCATGGCATAAAAGCAGGGAAGTTGTGGGTGTATTATACGAATTATACGGTTTTATACGAAACCGCGGCTGTGCATGCATACGAATTCGCTCGAAAAAGATGTGGGGTTCCATTTTGCTATGACACCGCCTCCGTGTATTGCGTGCTGATGGGTTTTTCCCGATGAGAACTCATGTGTGTGTACAGCACGGTGAGCAATTCGCACACATGCATGGGTACACGCAAATGTCACGGAGTGACAGCCTTCCAAAAAATTGAACGGATTGTGGATTTTTGGTGATCAGTTCCAGGCAGGCAGAACGTGCAGCCACCACTTGATTTATGAGACAACATCAAGGCTAGACTGACCCTGGGTTTCTTATTCCCTAGCATTTCTGAATAAACAATACAAAGTCACCGATTGGTGTCCAGCTTCATCCATCTTTTATTAGTGGACAGACCCCAACCCTAGAATCAAAGTAGGGCAGACCACCTCTGTCACCAAATTCAAAAAAAAAATGTTACGGCTTTGTTAGGGCGTACATGTATGCACAAACAAAAATACAAGTCTGTGACGTCATGATGACGTCATTAAAAATGCCATTTTCGACACGGGGAAGATCCGATCGTCATGAAACTTGGTGGATAAATAGATAATGGTACTAGTATGCAAAATCTAAAATGAAGTCATAATGACATCGTGGGCTGATTTTTTTTTATGGTTTTCTTTTATCAGAAAAATTGACAGTTTTTGATCTGATCGACTCAAAACTTGGTACAGACCAAGACCACATTAACATATTCTCATTTTCTAAAATAAAGTTGCATTCGGGTGACATTACAATCAGATTTTTGTCTTAATCAGTATAGTTTGCAAAGCCACATAGACTTTATATTTAGTAGTGTTTCTACGCGTTTCACTGTGCCCCGTACAGTGCATATGCATGTCTCGAACTAATACAAATCATGTACTGGTACACCCATATACATGTTGTAAGTACAATTGCGCTGGTCATTTACGGCGAAAGTGAAGCAGTGTCTCTCCGCGTTTTCCTGTGCCCCGACATAATCCGTATGCAATTGTAAAAAAAAAAGTTGCTTTCTGGTGACATTATGATCAGATTCCAAGCCACATAGACGTCGTATACAAAACAGTGTTTCTCCCCATTTCCATGTGCCCTGTATTAGGCCTATCTACGTTAATACGACCGCATGTACATGTATGTAGGCCTACATGTTGCGTTGCAATGCGTGTGGGTCATTTGTCAAAGTGATGAAGTGTTTCTCCGCGTTTTCCTGTTCCCCGTACATAGGCTATAATTATGTAAGTTTTGATCGTATGTGTGCATAGTACATGGGTGGGTGGAAGTTCAATTCGATTTGTCGACAAAGCGAATTTTTTAAGGCAACAGGGGACGCCACAGGTTGAAAATCAGTACTATATTGAATTTCAACAGTTACAATTTAGCAAAATGTTGACATAAAATGAACTTTGAACTTGATGAGTATATTATTTGTTTTATTTTTAAAAATAATGTACATAAAAACATGTACTATTATATAATCTAAAAAGCACAAAGTCATACAAAAATCATAATGCGGAAAAGCCCTATGTTCTGTTTCAAACAGACATAGACCTCTAGTTTCTTTCTTCTGTTTGTTCCATGAAAAATTCCCCAGACTTTGTACACGATGTTTGTACCGCTCAATGTTTGGCATTCATCTTTGTCGTAAATCGTTGTAAGTCAGCATAGGCATAGTCCCTATAAAAAAGGTGTGTCCCGAAGAGTGACTCATGATGACGTCATCATGGGTCACGTGACGTGGTCACAAATATGCACTCTTTAAAATCCTATATCTACAGAACTGTAAGTCCGATTGGGTCGAAACTCGGTATGTATAGACCGGGATGTGTTATATGTTAAATTGTTTTTTGTTTGTTTGTTTTTTACCTCTTAGCCACATTATCTCAAACCCACCATGCAAAATTCGAAATTCTTTTTGCATTAGGGTTCTTAGGTCATATGTATGTGCACACAATTTTGTAAAAGATGTGACGTCACGATGACCTTATAATAAATGCAATTTATTTTTTCAAAGCACAAGTGAAGGTCCGATCGTGATGAAACTTGGTGGGAAGTTAGATAATGATAAAAGTATTGCAATATGAAATGATGTCATGATGACGTTATCAACTAATATTTTATTAATTTTTAAAATGATTTTTTTTTTCTGTGTGCATAGTTTGACATGAAATGTCAAATTGAATTCAGAATAGGTATGTGATAAAGCGTTGTTTTTCTAATTATTCTGAGCATTTTGAAGTATCATGCACTCTCAAAAGGGACTGGAAAGGACAAACACAGCAAACATGACTTTGTGTAAATGCGAAAAAGCATTATGTTCTGTTTGTCGTGTTGCGATGCATCGTAAGTTACGATGAGTCTCCTGAAATCAGTTGCTGGTCCTATTCTTTGACACGACGTCATAACATTAACACCAGAACCAGACTGATTTACCGTTGATTCGTGTAACACATGATTGAAAAAGTGTACATTGAGGATGTCTAGTCCTGTATTTCATATTGTACTTTTAATTACAGAAATGAACTACATGACAAACTTATCACCCTATCAGAAAAAATTATTATTTCTGAAGAATTTAGTTACCTAAGTTGACATTGGGATATTGTGTCGTCTGTTTAAATCCCTCGCGGGTGTTACTGTACACGTGTGATTATAAAGTGTTTTTTTATGCTCCGTAAAGTAAGGTTTACTCACCGAGGATGAGAAATGGTGCTGAGCCGACGACATTAATGTACGGTACTCCAATATAGCTCATCAGCCCGAATGATGAAAGCACGGCCAGGCCGGCAGATAGGACACCACATGCAGCCAGCCAGGGCTTGCTACGCACCCAGTCTAGCATCACGCAAGAACAGATACTGAACGTGATCACGATGGTGAACGTGATAGAAAAGTCCTTAACGACACTGGAACTAGCTTTATCCAACTCGCTCTCTAGAGTAGAAGACACCTCGCGAGTTACTGTGATGACCGATGACGTGAAAGCCTCAGCCACTTCCAGAAACTTTTCCTCCCACAAGGCGCTTTGCTGGTCCTCCACGCTGTCTTCATACCGTAAGAAGTAGGACAACTTAATGACCTCAGCCGAGAGGACATCATCTTGAGAACCTGATACAAAACTCACTCCAGCTAGTCCTCCACCGAGAAAATAAGTTACGGTGTTATCGGCTGGTGAGGTATAGAGGGGAAATGTCAGGGTGGTTGACGGAACCTTAGACGAGTTGTAATCATAGGCAGCCAGTATGGGGTTTTCGTTACAAACACCGTTCCATTTCACGCAGAGATCGCTGAATGTGTAGTTTTTGTTCTCGTGTTTGATGCTGGTGCTCATGATCTGCTCGTGTAAATCTAAAATGTCATCCATGGCCGCCTGGGTCAGGATGTTCTGTCCATCCTTGTGCCGTATAATCACGCTGCCAGCCCGACCAAGTCTCGTCAGACGTGACACCAACGTGTCATTGTCACCGTGCTCGGCAAATAATGTTTCCACCGCGTTTCTGTCCGTCTTGGCCTGGCCATTTTCAGGAGTGAACAGGTTCTCCACGCTCTGTTCCTCCGTCAGAAACAACATCCCAGCCCCCAGTGCTCCGGCAACAAGTAGCGGCACCAGAAGAAAGGGAATCGGGTGCCTCGCGATGAATCCACCGTAGTTGAAGAAGCACAACCTGACGATTTTGTCGATGCAATCGAACGCCATTTTAATTCTACACAATCGACTCCGTTTATATGGACGTGATGTCGGTCTGTTCAAATGCCAGAGTTTGTGTAACTTCCTTCGTCTGTGGTGTTCCCGCGTTGCTGTGCAGAGAACGCTTAACCACAGGCCAATTTCCCTGTTATGTGGCTTAATGCAGCTCGCTATCTAGGCTCTGGATCCCGACACTAACGTGTTTCCTTTTCCAGGCTGATGAAAAACAACAGGGCGTTACAGATGACATTTGTACCACTGCAACTTGAGCTCATTTCAACGTCTCCAAAAATCCAGGCCTTCCAAACGATCTAGCGATCAACTCATTTATCCAGGCTACCCTGTCTGGATTGATGATTTTACCTCAAAACGGTGATTTTCTCAATTTTTCATCGCAATTGTTGAAATCGCTGTCCGTTGCGGCCATATTGAATTTACTGCGCTTGCGCAACCGGGCTGCGATTTTTTTTTATTAATTGTTTTTGCATACCAAGTGCTCGCTATTGAAGCATGTAGTTAAGTGAGGGTTTTTTTGAAGAAGGGGTCATGCATATTGTTAATGTCGCGAACACATGTTCATAATGATCTATGATGGCCCTGAAAGGGACAACAATGCCGTACATAATATATTTCACGACATCGCAATTGATATTATCTCGACATCGCATTGTTTTTAAAATATTTTCATCCCCCCAAAAAGGACCTTGCCCCAAAAGACCTTGTGTGAAGTAAATTAGTTCGGTGTGTGCTTAAGAATTTTCGATGCGTTCTCGAGCATAATCCGGCACGTTCGTTCGCATTATGTAATCAGTTATCAGACTATACGTGTACTGAAGTCAGAGAACAATAACCAAAAGAAAAATGTAAAGATTACCAATAAACACATTAACTAAATATGAATTAACAAACGAGAAGAATAATTGCTAACAATTACAAACAAATGTCAAAACTAAGATGTAACACCATGCCAAAAGTGCCAAAACAAATGAATCGAACGTATTTTTAAAACTTTTCAAAGAAAACAAACAGGGAAACTGACTAGGTGCATGATAATATTTTAAAGTTGAACAACGAAATTGAATGGATGGGGGTTTGAACCTATGACCTCCGGATTACTGTTAAACAAACAATATATTTATGAAGAAACAATAAGTAGATAAAGTGCACTTGTATTGTTATCAGTGGATTATATGCTTCTTCCTGCTTCAGTGGCTGATAAGATAAAAATATTTTAAACGTTTTTATTTCCTTATTTCTGTATAAACTTATTGTTGGTTTCTTTTGGTTTGATCTTCTTAAAACACGTTAGAGTACATGTTGGGCACACGCAATGCCACACGGAGAACTAAGTGTCATCCTAGTTTTAGAAATGTTCTTATTTCATTTACACTTGTTTTATTAGTTTATAAATTTGAAAATAATCTATATTTTGTCGTTTTTGGTAAATATATAATTACACTTTTCTTTGGTAACTGCTCTCAGAGTTAAATACACTTACATAACACCATGCAAATTGATGGATTAAATTGATTGATATAAGACGAATTCGATGTCTGAATGCTGACAAATATCACTGACCAAGTACTAAAATAGGTTGACCAAAATTTGAAATAAAATGATAAAAATGCCCAAATTGATTCAGCTATAAGCATGTGGAATTTTTCTCTGATGAATTTGAATATAAGAAATGGTCAATTTAAAGAATTCATCATATGAATTTTACACTGGATGATATTTGTAGCAAATATCCATTCCTCGGAAATGTTTAAAAGCTATGAGACATCAATTTTGGGTAAAAATGGAAAGTGCAGGAAAAGTGCTTCACAACTGAGGGTCGTTGTTGCTGTGATGTCACCTTAGGAACACATTCGTTATCCAAAGACTCTCAAACTTCTGCTTGTTGAAAGCATGTAGGCATAATGTTTTCCCATTGTATTACTGTCATACACAATTGAACCGCTGAAAACAGAAAAACAACCACAGGTAACTGTTTAGAATTGAGGTGACCTTTTATGCTGAAGCACATGCAAAACGTAGGTTTCTGCCTCAAATGATATCACAGTTTTGCTTGTAATTATGGAAATTTGCATTAGCGCAGAATTAGAAACCACAATGGCACCTTAAAATGGGAACAGGAAGATTGAAATAAGGTTACGGTACACAAAGGTACATTCAAGGGATACTTTTGTTTTTTAATCCATTACAACTCCCTTTTTTTCTACTCTTTTTAAACTACACGCCCACAATAGTTTTGGTTGTTTTATCCCGATGTATCGTTATTTGATGCCTATTCTCCAGGATGTAAAAACCGGTCAAAAAATAAAGAAACGAATCAAGACCGGGTTTTTCTTCATATTATCAGCCGCATTTTCCTTAACTGACTTCTTGTCTGCTCGGATAGGGGAAAAAACACACTACAAAAAGACAAAAGTCAATTGTGCTTGATGGTTGAAACAATTCGACCTCGAGTGATAGTAGCATGTAGCGAGTTCACGCAAGTTGAACGGTCTCGCTGTCTGTCGAGTTTGAACCCTAACGTAGAACACATCAGAGCATCATGACCTCGCGATCGCGCGACATTATTATGCATGACCCTTTCGTGAACATGGCACATTCCTGTGAGCCCATAGCAAATACACCATGCGAATACACTAATGTAGTAGGCCTATGGGAAGATATGGCAGATCGCTATGTGTCGATTATAAGTCAAAACATTCCATCCTTCACGTTTAATTCCGCAATGTGTTGTGAGCTGAAATTGCACCAGTGTGTAGTACTTACATACAAGGCTATCCGCGAATTGCCAATCGAACAGGTTCTGTCATTCATCTGAAATAAGATTTTAGAGGATTAAGAACGTGGAAACATGAATGTAGCATTCATACGAATGATGCTAAATGACAAGATAGTACGGAGCCCCTAAAGGGACAGGCATGATGATTTTTTTTATTTCGTTCCCTCGAAATATTATTTCACACAAAAAAAATCATCATGCCTGTCCCTTAGGGGCTCCGTAAGATAGTGATACCCGTCTGCTCCACTAAACGTATACGATAATGTCAGTGGTGGTAATTGTATGTCGAAATAATGACGGCTGTTTTAAAGGGGCACTAGGTCCAGCAATCCCCGAAAATTTCATGTTTTTGATTGTTTACATATTTCAAACATCTGGTTCAAAGGAAACCAACCTAATGTCTTACCGTTCCCAAGAAAAGACAAAAAAAAAACCCTCGGTTGTTTAAATCGGACACGACGGAGTACGAATACGCTTTTCCTGTCGTTTTCACTTTCATTCAATGTACGTACGATATGTATAGACAGCATCGTGCTCGCGAACAGCGCGCGGTGACCAATCACCAACGCACAAAATATGGTTTCTTACACGTCCGGAAAAGGCGAACACTTGTGATTACGGATGAAATCACAACTAGCATCACAACAGTTCGAATTTTTGAGGTCGCAAAAATGGACCCCGAAATTCGTTCTCGCACGCATAATACAGGAATAACACAAAAACGCCCGGTTTTGAAGGATAGTTGTGTGGTTGTTTATATCCTACTTTTAAATGTTCTTTCAGATTAATATCATTTCGTTCAAAGCGCGTTTTGTAGCCCAATTAGGCTGTTCTAGGACCCAGTGTCCCTTTAAGTCTCCGTAAAATTGGTCTGAGTAACTGAAAATATGACTTCTTTAAAAATAACTGGGTTTTCATAAATTTAAGTTATCTTTTTTATATACCATTAATAAATGTAGCTTTTTTCTGAGTACAAAATATGATTTCTTTGCCCAGATATGTCAAGTATTCGCTTTCGACAAACAAAATGTCACAGCGCAGTGCAATATGGCCGTCATCGTTATAAGCAATTTTAACTTTGCAACGTTTCTGCATTTTTTCCCTTTTTTTTTAGTTTGTGAGGGAGGTAGGGGGTATTTTGTTCGGAAATGTTGCAGGTGAAAATCTTACGTAGGAACAATTTCATCAACCGCCTCCAAAAAATCCGGAACCGCCCAATACTAATGTTGTGCATCTGGTCGGGTTGACCTGGCCAAACCGACCCGAAACATTATAGATATAAACCGAATCGGAACCGAAACCGATCAAAACTCGACCCGAAAAAAACCCCGAAAAGGCCCTATCGTCATACACAGGTTTAGGCCTACACTTCGAAAAATGCGCATGCGTGAAAGAGCCTCATTTTGAAGTTGCGATCAAAAGTTTCAAAATGACGGCGAGGTGTGCGGCAGTAAGGCCAAAAAAAAAAAATATTCGGTCTCTGGTCAGACCAAAGTTCCGGAATTGACGCGGCCACGCGGCTTTTTTTTTTTCTCTTTCTTTTTTTTTTTCTTCAAGCTTGGATTGTACAGACAAGGTGGGGTACTATTTTGCTTTTTTGGTGTCCTCGTGTACATTGGTGTCCTCCATAATTTGCCTTGGTGCTTTCGATCATTTGCCTTGGTGCAATTTCCCATTCCTTGGTGCTCTTTGGTAAAAAAAAAAATGAGGAGGTGCGGAAATAGAGGGCGCTGTTGGAGCTACCGCGGAACATTTTGGAAAAAAAAAGATCGACGCGCATGATTAAAATCGACGCGCGCGCTGACCAGAGACCGACTTATTTTTTTTTTGGCCTAACGGTAAGCGTAAGCGCTGTCATAATATAATCAATTTCGCACGTGATTTCCCAGCGAATAGGACAAGATCAAAACTTTGTGTCCTCACATTAATATTTAGGCTGACAGTGATAATAGTGATACATTAAATCCATCTCCCTGCAGTTCATTCAGTATTCAAATCCGTTAGTTTTCTTTCCGAATCATTCTTGAATCAATCAAGTCAACTGTCACTGTGCTGTGGTCAATGCTGTACATGTACTGCCTACATCATACGTGCAATGTGCCGGGCTAGGGCCAGATATTGAGTGCTGAAAAAACATGAAAAACAAAACCATCAGGCCAACTTTACTTTCTCTTCAGCTGACACTGTGACACAATTCTCCGACAAATTTCTTGGGCAATTTTCTTGGGCAAAGAATTTAAGAAAAGGTCCTCAGTGCTCTCAGATTAGATAGTTTAATTTAGACTACACTAATAATAACTAAATTTTAGTTATTATTTCATCCCGAATTTTGACATGTTTGAAGACTCACCATGCTCAACTCAATCATTTGTCAATTTTTAAAGGAGACTTTTCTCCAATATTTTTTGCACATGACAGGGAAGACCAGTGATTTCAAAATGAGGCTAAAGACTAGACTGGTACATGTCCATCCATGCCAACCATGGTCCAACTGTTCGAGAAGACTGACCTCTTCATCATTCGTTATCATTGACATTAGTCTGGTGGCTGACAATGGATGGGGAAATGTGTAGTAATAGTACCACATGACATGCAACATCATGCACAGCTTGTCCCCAAGGTTTGTCTTACAAAAGAGGATATCAGTACTGAACTCATCACGGTCCGTCGGTCGTCTTCCAGTGAGTGGCTGGAACAT
The DNA here is from genome assembly GCF_015706575.1 of Patiria miniata. NCBI lineage: Eukaryota > Metazoa > Echinodermata > Asteroidea > Valvatida > Asterinidae > Patiria > Patiria miniata. Next base: position 34,949,241 of record NW_024037047.1, on the reverse strand, counting down.
CGACAAGGAAGGATAACCGCAAGCAAAATTCATAACGTATTTACATGGGTTGCATCACTGAAGCGAGACCCCACGCTTGATGGTTCCTCATTGGTCGAAGTAATACTGGGTTATAAAAATGTTCCCAAATCAGTTGCCATGAGGTTTGGCAATTCAACTGAGCCGCATGCAAAATTGGCATATAAGAAGAAAATGGCTAGACAACACAAGAAATTCCAAGGAAAAGATAGTGGTCTGATTATTTCCCACAAGAAGCAGTTTCTTGGTGCATCCCCAGACCTTGTCATTTCCTGCTTGTGTCATGGGAGGGGTGTATGTGAAATTAAGTGTCCCTATTCACTAAAATCAGAAATTCTAACCATCGATAATTATAAGCACTTGAAAGTTTAGACTGGTCAGGGTCAGCTATCTCGAACATCGTCCTACTATTTTCAGATCCGGTTCCAAATGGGAATCTTGGAAGTGAGGTATGGGGACTTCTTTGCATAGTGACCGTTTCAGCCGATTTTCGGCTATCTTTGACAGATTTTTGGTTTCAAAACGAGTTTGACAGAAAATTTGACAAAACGGATTTTTATGGCGGATTTCTGGCAGAATTCTGCAAAAATGGTTATTTGACAGAAAAATACAGCAAATTTGAAAAAAAGGTAGATTTGTTTAAGAAAACCTTTGATTGCCTGAACCATGTCATAAGGATCCAACAGGTCAAGAAATCCACACTGAACCGTCAGTTCTATTATCAGACACTCGCCCACCACACACACGAGACACATACATTATCATAGAATTCGGCGCTACACTTATCAGGAACTTTCCGGTATTATGGTGCTTGTATTGAAACAGATACTTTGGCGTCTCAAGGAAGATTTCTGTGCAGTCAATTATGCATCTTAGGTCGGGCAAATGCTGATAACGTCCAGGCATAGTTGTTTTCACATGTTCCTTGAGTGGCCGTTGCACAAATCTGCCCACCACAGAATTTAAAGAGCCACGCATCATTGTCAGTCTTCCGGAGATCATCTGCCAAGGAAGCTGATCGTTCACATTTTAGTTCTTTTCCAAGATACCGAATTTTATGAATCAGTGCTTTATTCTCACGGATGAGAGCAGTGACTTGACGTGAATAGTCTTGTTTAAATCTTCTAATGACTTTGAGAAGCAGCATTATGATGAACTGAACACAAAGTAATGGTAGAGTTGCTGCACCGGTCTGGGCCCGCTGTTACAAGATTTTTTTACCCGATGTCTGCGTAGGTTCCTTTTCTCAGCTCACCGTTTACGTGCTTCTGCAGCCTCTGAAATAGGCGTTGAAATATACCCAAGGTACAGACTTGGAAGAGGGTTCTTCTCCGTTGGTTTACAATCTGTGGCCACTAGAAAGAACAGTTGTGAAATTAGTAGGCTAAACTACCTTGAAATGTCAGCAAAACTGGTAATCAACCGTATTTTATTGTAGTGCCCATGTCTTTCGGTGTGAATTCTGTACTAAACCTAAATGGCTCACGATTTCGACGTTCAGTTCCACTCTGACTCCTGTCACCCCCCCCCCCCCCCCCATCATGAGGCTTGCTCGCCCCTGCTAATTGCTTACCCCCAAAATGCCTTGAACAAACTCTTTGGTCCTTCGATGGCCTTAGGAACCGGTGTTGGTGTTGTGGATCAGCCCGGTTGAGGACTTTAAGCCACTGTTCTCTAACCTGTGGCCTACGGCGCGTTGGTAAATGTGATCAGCCTGGGGACAAAGCAAACATGTCTCTAAATCACAGGCATGAAATACCTTTTTGCAATTTCTAAGTAAAAATGATGTTGACAAAAATGCAAACACTGACAACAAACTTGGATAAAGGCCCTAGTGTCCAAGCTGGTTTGGTAGACCGTTGAGGATTGGTTGATGTACCAGCACAGCGTGCTACTAGTCTGGTTCCCAGACCTAAGATTCATTAAAAATACAAATGTAGTCAGAATCTTTTGATTTGGGAACATGACTCAGGAGCGGATCAAGAGGGGGTATTTTGGGAGTCGAAACCCCGTCCCCAGCTCGAACTCAAAAAAGTTGTTTATATAAATGTATTACAAATATTGTTCCCCAAGGCTCTGACACCCAAAGAAATTATGAACAATAAATACTGCTAATAATATCTGCCCGTGCATGGCATTCGGACAGAACCACCTGGGGTACGGTGGTATTTGTACACTTTTCTGTAATATAGTGTTCGTGATTTTCGGATTTTAAAGGGAATGTACATCATTTGCTTTTGCTGCAATTTTCAGAAATAAATGGATTTGGAGGATAAGTATGTGTTAGCAAATATTGTTAAAATGACTTGTTTCACGTTTTGGACTTGTAGATGTTGGAAAACCAAGAAAACCATTCATGTTCCTGTAGTCTGGTTCACAGACCCCACTTAAGACGAAACGGAGAATTTATAGACTTTGGGGAATTGTAAGATCAGAGAGTCAGTCTAGTAGGCTTGTACCCCTTCACAGTTGTGTAATCAATTGCAAAGAAAACATGGAAAAACTAATTATGAAATATTAGGAGCAGTTTTGAAAATAAGCCAGTTTTCTCCAACGCTGGTCGGCCGACCAGCGTTGGAAAAAATACCATTTTTCTCAACAATGTCAGCACACCAGGAGCCACGATTTACAGAATGCTTTAGACTGTCATTCCCTAACAATCCAGCAAGGTATTTAGTGATAATTTGATCATTTCGTTTTGTAATGTTTGCAAATGTTGTATCTTCCCTTTAACAGCCTCCTCCCCTATTGATATTACGGAGGCCGACTGTCCGGAGAAAAAAAAAACCTGTTTACATTTCAGCACTGATTTGCTGATGACCCCCCCCCCCCCCCCCCCGCAAAAGTTCATGGATCCACCCCTGAGACTAGCTTCCTTACCACGACCAGCATGCTGCTGTACCCGCGCAGTGCAGCAATAAAGTGTGTCAATTTGCATGCTCGTTTTCGGAAAATCAGGCAAGAAAGTTGCATTTTCTCCCAATTTACTGTTCTTAATTTAAAAAAAAAAAGGTCGGTATAATAAAGGGACCGAATGTAGTATCCAGACGCCATTTCCGCGTTTTGTGTACAAAGTCAACAGAGAGTCCAGAACAAAAAAATCTGAGTATTCCTTACAAAATTGGAAATTATTAGATTTGTGTCCTTTCAACATTTTTGCAATAACTGACCTTCACTGAGATGATAGAACATAGGCTATATGAAAAAAAAAAGTGGCGTCAGGTTGCAACATTCCTTCCTAATTAAGAGAACGTTGTCTGAGGATGCAGACTTTGTAAAGGGCAAAACGGGTGTGGGTGAAAGCCGAAGCCCCCGGACCCTGTTGGAGCTTCCCGGAGCCTATATAAAATAACGTTATTTCTCTCCAAATCAATGAAATTATTGTACGAAACTGCCTTTCAGTGCTGTTGATAAAAGAAACGGCCCTAAAAATAAGACCGATTGTTTCGATCCAGAGTACATACCTACAATGTGTACATTGAAAAGAACGCTGTTCTGCACGTTTGCTGATAACAGCGCCCTCTGGGAATGTTATAAATATGGGCGAGTTGTTTAATCGCACAGTTGAACGTTTTAAATCGCACAGTTGAACGAAGGCAATAATGCCCCGGAGTATTTTTCATTATTTGAAAAGAAGCTCAACCGCGCTAACAATTCACACATAGTCCTTCTGTGATACATTGGGCAATATTCACAGTTTTTGCGAGCGTTTTAACTGAAAAATAACCTAGGTTCCGGGTACGCACTCGATATGGGCGAGCTGCTTAATCGCACAGTTGAACGTATATAGTTGGACGTATTTCTTGGTTGACAATAATGCCCCAGTAGTATTTTTCGTTTTTTGAAATAAACTCAACTTCGCTAACAACAACATGCCAAGGTCCTTCTGTTATATACAGGGCAACTTTCATAATTTTGCCGAGTGTTTTAACTGACAAATAGCCATTTCACCTACTAGATCCGGGCGCTCAGTACAGCTAGGATCCGGCGCCCTCATGCTAGAAACTGTTTCATTTTGCTACATTCCCAGAGGGCGCTGTTCAGCAAATGCAAAGGCGGCGATGTTGGTAAACTACTGAGCATCATATGCTGTTGCCTGTTGGGCTATTTCTTTTATATTACTAGCACTGACAGATATAATTCAAATTGTTTGTTGGAAAGTGGTGTAACAGTACAATGGAGGCTCCGGGTAGCTCCGGGTAGACTAGTTTTGGAGGCTCTGGGTTCTACCACCTGCCGGGCAATTTTTTTTTAAGAATACCCCATGATGCACTCCCCGTAGAAAATACTCACTCAAAATGGTGGTTCACACTTGCATGGTTGCAGTGGGCATTCACAAACATGTGGTTACTAAGGCAAAGCGTCTGCCGTTGTTAGGCAAATCTAATCCGATTACGTACTTACAAAGGTTGAGCGCATCCAAGTATGAAGTGTACTTATTCTCTAAGATGGTCCTACAAGCTCGTTTCTGTATCCTTTCAAGATCATGGATTTGCTTTTTTTGTTAAAGTACAGGGCGAGTAAAAAAAAACGCAACCCAAACCCCCAAATTTATATGTCATATTTAAAAAAATATGTAGCACCAAAAATAACAATGACTGGAAAGCCAATTTCATGAGCTACTTTTTGATGAAAAAGTTATAAATGTCTAAATCAGATCAAAGAAAATCACCATATAACCCAATGACCCTATAACCTCTTTCGTCCAAAAATTCGATTTCAAGAATCGTCGTCATAATTGTCTTTAAACATAACTAGCGATAATACCTCAGTTTAAAAGTTAAAGTATTCAACAAAGTCCGTTGAAGGCCCGTTTAAATAAAAAAAACCCTGAATTTAATAAATCATAATATGATTTATTGTTTGCCTAACCATGGTTGTTAATAAAGATAGTGTGTCCTACAGTTGTTGACAGTTGTTGAACCAAGTATTCTATGTCATTTTCTTTGTTGTTCCAAGCAGTCAGAATACACAATAAAAATTTTTTTGGACGAAACATGTTTTAGGGTCATTGTGTTGAAATGGTGATATTCTTTGAACAGATGGAGCAATTTCAGTGTTTTTCTTTTTCATTTAAAAAAATTATGAAATTGGCTTTCCAGTCATTATTATTTTGGTGCTACATATATATTTTAAAAATTAAATATAATTTTAGGGGTTTGGGTTCCGCTTTATTTTGACTCGCCCTGTAGAATGTGCTACAAAGTACATGTATACTTGTACATGTACATACATGTGTGTACATGCATTTTTACAACGCGCGTAGTTTAAGCTCCGCCAACTCCAATGCCTGAGAAAGATGTCATTGATTAAAATGCCAGTTGCAGGTCTCCCGCCAAAGTTTAGGCACTGTGTGGGTCGTGTCTTTGATTGACCTCGCGCACCCGGCTGGGATTTATGACCGACGGAGTCATAATTATCAGGAGAAGGCCAGCATGTGGAAGATTTGGAAAACCATTCACTATTTTGCAAATGCATTTTCATCGCATAAAGAACCCGAATGTCGAATTACAGGAGTCAAAACCTCAACATACGCACATGCGGGAACCACACACACGGGCTCATATGTTATTATGAACTTTGAAAATTCATAACCAAAAAAGTGCTCTACCGATCGTTTTCAAATTTGGAGACATTCATTCTGAGTATTTCATTTGTACTTCCACCAAAATTCATTGCCAAATTCATCGTAGATCTGGTTTTATGGCGACAGAAGTAACGCGGTGCCCATACTTCGCGATCACCTTCTCGTGCCGATCATGACGCGGCACCGCTTTTCGCGGCACTTCGTATGCACTCGGTTTCGGGGTGAAATTTTCCGTAGGGAAACCGGGCGTTCTGATTGGCTGGAGAGCTTCATCGTGAGCTTTACCGAATAGATCCGAAGACGTGCTTTCACATGTTGTGTGTTCTAGGTGAATCGGTTCACCAAGAGTGGAGATACAAAGTTTTGAAATTTTCAGCATCGTTTTTCGAGATGAAAATTCATGTAAATTACCAGGGAACAAGGTGTGTGTAAAACATTGATATTCAAGCTTTATATTGATATAGATGACAACGATTTACGATTTGAAGAAAGTCTACGGAAAGGGAATCGAAAATGACAGCACTTTTGGAGAGTTGCCTGTACGCGCGTAGTTTGTGTGTACGGTGTGCGTGCACTCAGTGCACCGTGGCTTTCCACTGCATGCCTACCTGGATGCGCTGCGTTGGTCGGCCCGTCACTGGGCCACGTGGCATGCAATGTGACATGGCCCGTGCCGTGGGACAAATGTTGCTCTGGTGTCAGGTCAACTCGCCCCCTGGCCGACTCGCCCCTTACCGACCGACTCGCCTGACTGACTCTTCCCCTAGAAAATTAAGCACCTTATACATTAGAGACACACTCTTGGAAAAAGTGGTCCGGTTAACTCATGCCTTAGGCCTATGATGGGACTTGCGGTTTGGCCGAAGTCAATTTAGCGTGATCGGCTGACTGATAAGGTTTACGCACAAAACCCCAAGCCAACGAGGTTTTTGTATAGAAAGCTGCCGAACCAAATTTTGCGAGAGTGTGTCCGTAATGGGGTTGAAGCCTGCCGGTAATGCTGAGCCTGCATACTGCCAAAGTTACCAATGGCATCCCTACATTTTCTCGTGCAAAAATTTGTGGACCTTAATTTTATCAAACCTGCTCTTAGATAAAAGCCCAAAAGCTAGGGAAATGATCCTCGGCTATATTCGCACGATTCCACCGATTTTTAAACTACACGGTCTCGTTTTTTTACCAAAAATTGTGGGGGGGGGGGGCACTTTTTATGCAAATTAACGACCCGCGTAGAAATTTTTGAGACCCTAATCTAAATTATTGCGCCACTTCTGATATATCTTCCGTTAAAGAGGAAATCAAGCATCGTAAGAGGTGACATAGTATTAAAGGAATAACAAATTTAAGTGTAGGCCTACATATCCATGGTCTCTTTTCAAGTAAACATACCTCAAGAATCGGTGATGGCCAACCAAGCAGGCAGAGTCAGTCAACCGTCGGTCCTCCCAGCTTATGGCAGCTTGAGGCAGGCTCATCCATCATAGGGCAATTCCCTCACCAGTCAGTGGTCCTCATGTCTGTAAAAAGATTCAAATGACGAAAGAAAATATCCGAATTATTATTAAGAAATATCTAAAAGGTAGAGCAAGAGGAGGGGGGCAGAAATGTTCGAATTAACCCCACAAAGCAGTGCCCCACTACCAGCACTCTTTATTTTGTAGAAGAACATAGAAGAGCGCCAGATCACCCATTTTGATTACTTGTTTCTGCTCATTCTTTAGGTACATGTTACTAAAAACTAACCTCAAGAATTAGTAATGGGAAGCCCAGCAAGCAGGTCATCCGTTCATCAGTCTGTCGGTCCTCCTCCCTGCTTCCGGTTCCTCGGGTTTCTGTTCGATGAGGCTGTCGGAGCCCTGACGATGTCTTGAGGCAGGCTCATTCTCATATCAGTAAAGCAATTCCCTCATCAGTCAGTGGTCCTCACTTTGCTGAAAGAATTCAAATAACGAAAGGAAACATTTGAATTATTGAGCTTTATTCGTGCCAGGGCTCGAAAGGGGAAAGAAAACATTGAATTAACCCCACAAAGCAAAGCCCTGCTACCAGAACTCGTTTGTGGACGAACATAATAACAGAGTCAGATCGCCCATTTAAATTAGTTCTGTGACTTGATTGTTCCTGTTACTAAAGAGGAGGCCTACATGTAAACTAACCTAATAATCAGGAATGGGAAGCCCAGCAAGCAGGTCATCCGTTCATCTGTCGGTCGTCCTCCCTGCTTCCGGTTCCTCATGTTTCTGTTTGATGAGGCTGTTGGAGCCCTGACGATGTCTTGAGGCAGGCTCATCAATCCCAGTAGAGCAATTCTCTCATCAGTCAGTGGTCCTCATTATTCTGAAAGGATTCAAATGACGAAAGAAAACATTTGAATTATTGAGCTGTAATCGTGCCAGGACTAGAAAGGGGAAAGACAACATTGAATTAACCCCACAAAGCAAAGCCCCGCTACCAGAACTCGTTGTTTGTGGACGAACATAGAAGAGCGCCAGATCGCCCATTTTGATTTTAGTTCTTGATTGTTTCTGTTTAAGTAGGCTACATGTACACAAACCTGATAGTCGGTAATGGGAAGCCCAGCAAGCAGGTCATCCGTTCATCTGTCGGTCCTCCTACCTGCTTCCAGTTCCTCGAGTTTCTGTGTGATAAGGCTGTTGGAGCCCTGACGATGTCTTGAGGCAGGCTCATCAATCTCAGTAAAGCAATTCCCTCATCAGTCAGTGGTCCTCATTTTTCTGAAAGGATACGAAAGAAAACATTTGAATTATTGAGCTATATTCGTGCCAGGGCTAGAAAGGGGAAAGAAAACATTGAATTAACCCCACAAAGCAAAGCCCGCTACCAGAACTCGTGTGTGGAAGAACTTTATAACAGAGTCAGATCGCCCATTTTGATGAGTTCTGTGACTTGATTGATCCTGCGAAGCGGAGGCCAACATGTAAACTAACCTCAAGAATCAGTAATGGGTAGCCCAGCAAGCAGGTCATCCGTTCATCTGTCGGTCCTCCTCCCTGCTTCCGGTTCCTGAGTTTCTGTGTGATGAGGCTGTTGGAGCCTTGGAGGGTTGATTTTCGTCCAGACAAAGCAGCCTAGCTCATCCATGCAGTCTCAACTTTTAGGTCATCAGTTTCTTTGATGAAAGCTGCAACTCTTTCCTAAGTGAACAGGGTTACGAAAACACTGGGCCTAGCCCATTTGTTACTGAAGTGAAACATTCCAGAGCATTATGTCTAAGCCAACCTGTAATAAGGCCACTTGTTACCAAATAGAAACTAAACGATTCTACCCATGTTTCCACTATTTACTTTTAAAAACAGACATGATCTTTTTTGTCATAATGCACACGAACATGTGCCGACACCGATAACGGCAGGTTGCCAATAAGTTGTACCCTTTCACAATGTACCTTTTTTGGTGGGGGGGGGGGGGGGGGGGCAATAAGGTCTTTTTGAAGGTACTTTTCGACAATGCCAACAATTTTGATGTTTTTGAAATACCGCTGTATATAACTGAAATTCAGTCATTTTCTAAACAGATATTTTGTTCATTATGGTGTGATTTTTTTTCTCGTAATTTCGTCAATTTCATTTTCTTTTGCTGCCGTCATTTTCCCACCGTTTGCCAATATTCGCTTTCCGACTTTTTGAGGCAATGTAGAACCGGTATTTACTGCTCAGCATAATTTCATCCTTTCTTTTAAATCTTAATTTCGGTCTTTTTTTCTGTGGCCAAATTTGGAAGTTTAGAAATTAGCATCAATTTGCATGTACATGTAAAGTTTACTTCTCTCGTTGCGGATGATTAATTTTTATGCCGTTATTTTCGTCATTTTGATTTGTTATTTCGATAACCCATTTTGTTTACTTTATGGTAAGACAAATAATACTGATTTCGGGTATTTTTACTCTCACTAACGCTGTGATGTTTTCCTCGCGTTATTTTCATCATTTTCCTAGCGTGTAGGCCTACACGTAGAAAGCGGAGTGATTTTTTTTTCGGAAAAAAAATTAGTTTACTATGTGATTTTCGCTACAATTTATTTTGGACCGATTTGTATTTTGTTTTCAGTTTTCGTCATACGCGTAGTCAAGTAAATATCCGGGTAGGTATTTTTTATTCCAATACTGCCTAACATTTTAAAGTTGATTTCGTATTTTCGTCAATTTGAGGTTTGCCTCTTCAAAACCGTAACATTTTTTGCCCGACGTATTGCAGTTCAGAAAAAAATAACACTGATTTTAAGTATTATTCCTTTCAAGTTCTGCTTCGATTTTACTTAACGATTTGACATTTTCGTAGCCGCAACGATTAATTTGATTTAAAAAAAAAAATTGTCTATTGTCAGAGACAACAGACGGATACCATTAAAAAATATCACACCACACAGAGAGCAATGCACACAAAGGCAAAAAAATCAAACATGCAACATTTACAATGAAACAAAATACAATCTACTTTCGAGTTTTTTCCCCCAAAAGTCATTCTCTCTGTAAGCATTTTTTTACTCACAGATAAGCTTAATAATGAACCGAGCTCAAAAGCTCTTCACAAATTAAAAATGTCTTTTATACAAATGTATGCAAAGTATAATTAACCAAAGTTATGACTTTTGATTTTACTACGATCATTAAAATATGGTCAACTGTCAACTGTGTCCTCACTGCTCACGGCAGAATAGCGAAGTATGCACAATGCGGCGCTTTTACAGACGCTGTTAATCCCCAGATTTTTTGACCTTTTAGTGTTACTATAAGAGCGTATATGTCACCTTAACAGAGAGCTCATTGAGGAATTAGTGTTAATTATTAACCAACAGTTTTCTCTGTATGGCTATTTAAGTAGTAACGTCCTTCCGTGTTTTTGTTAAATGGTTTAAGTTTTAATGTTCAAGTTCTTCTGAAGGAAGGGGCCTCTTGGAAATCGGCGCTACTAATATGCACCGAAGAGGGTGTCCCTTACAAGTGACACTGCACCAGGCATGGTCACTGTCAATTGCCGATGGCCTAGATTTTATGAATCTTGTTTGCTCTTAAACATATTATACAATTATAAAGAAATTATATCGTCGTTGGTGGACAACGCACCAGGCATTGCCACTTTCTGTAGTTGTTTTACTAACTTTGTTTAATTATTGTTTTGAGTTGGGCAAAGTACCAGCCAATGTCCGTATAGAGGGCAGCATTCCAGCTGATCGATAAACCATCACAAAATGACTCTCAATCAATTACAAAATCGACTAAGAATTTGCGAGTGAAGTTTCTTAATAGCGAAAATAAAATAAAATACACCAGTACTTTCAAGTTTAAAGTTTAGGGGGACAGTGTTATTCATTAGACTGATTTTCGTTTGCATTAAGTTAATGTTATTTTTATATATTTTTTTTTTTTTTTTTTTAGAAAACCTCTAAGCTCCCCATCGCACTGCCTGCAGGCTCAATGTGCGCATGCTCGCAGCGGGCTATGCTTGCTCCCTAATTTACTTTTGCTTCGTTTTCCCTAACACTGTTTATTGCACTTTGCTTAAACAGTGCCCTAGATTTTATCATCTTCGAAGTATGGTACACGAAATCGCGCGATTACGCAGGTACGCGGATATGCGGATACGCAGGTACGCGGATATGCGGATATGCGGATACGTGGGTACGAAGACCAAGAGGAGATGAACATATTGTTCTTATTTAGGGCCTACTACTATAAATATGACAATCACAACGTACGTACGTGATACAATTAATTTATCACATACGTACGTGATAATATAATATTACGAACTAACGCAATATTAGTATTATTATTGCGTACATACCTGATAAATAAGTACATATTACGTACGTACATGTATTGCATATGTAAGTGATAATACGTGTATCCTTAAACGAGTATACGTTGTGTATACGTACTTAATAATTATCACGTGGGCCCTACGTACGTAATAATTATCACGTGGGCCCTACGTGATAATATTACCTACGTACGTGATAATATTCAAGTACGTGCGTGAGTTACGTACGTACGTGACAATAACACATACGTAATAGTATTATGACAAAAAAACTAAATAACTCCCATGTCCCTTCACGGTCTTCGTACCAAATCGTCTCCGGTCAAGCCAAAAAAAACCCACGAGTTTGCCTAACATTACGTATGAATATGCCTAATTGTCGAACGGAAAAGCGATAGAACGCGGTGCGGAGGTTTCTAAACGCGTATGAGAATATTTCGCCGAATCTAACTGCCTATAACATTTTATCCTAACACTCCTACAGATCCAGCAGCGGCTTTGCTTTGCGGATGCTGCATAATGCACGCCTGCAGCGTCTGCACTCCTCCCAACTCGATCTACAAACAAAACTAATTAATTGTTTGCATCACTTGCACCAACGTTTTGCCCAGAATGTTGACTAGGTTTTATATTGTTTCAATTTATTTTTTAGTTTCTGAGACTGAGGTGGAAAGCGTCTTTTAACCTTCACCAGAAAGGGAGTTACATAAGACCTGCAAGTCAATGTGACAATGAAGGAGACACTGTCACAGGTTTATCATTGAAAATACTGGTGTAAATTAGCGAGTTTAATTATTCAGGGACAACAATATGAAAAAAAAAACTTTCCACTGGAATGCTACCCTTCAACTGTTCCACGTGCGAACGCAATGTCACTGCACGTATCAAATTCCTATGCAAATACGTGCGAACACAATGTTACTGCACGTGTCTGACGAATTCTTTCGAAATTGTATTTTCTCCCCACGTTGCATTATTATTGAATAAAATAATAATTTTCGTTCAACCTTAATTCTGCTGTAATTTATCTTCCATGTAAACTTTTCTTTAACATCCAATGAAATTTAAGGAGTTCTCTGTTTCAGGTGACAAAACTCTACTTTTACCAGAGCTTACACACGTTATACACATGTACATTAATCAGAGACATGTAACGTACCTCTTTCTACTCTTGAAGACATTGCCCCTCTTGGTGTTGATCTTGTAGTAAATGGTAACGATGTCTTTGTTAATACAAATAAATTTGACACAATGCGCACGTTCAATTAGAATAAACAATTTCATACAGAGCCAAAATGATAATTTTGAACAGCGTAATGAGTTGCATGCAGTGAGCGTGAGGAGCACAACGACAGTAATGAAGGCCTAGCCCAGCACCGAAACAACAGCTTAAGATAAAGCCCGTGCACGCTAGGTCGCTGTACCGTGGTGATCAGTGAGGCATGAATGTAACAATAGGGCTGGAGTCTGAGTGGAAATCTTCTAAAACACGTTATGAATGATAATGACGTAATCCCGATGGGCGATTACATTTTGGTCACGAGACTTACTTAGAGGGGTGGCACAGTTTCAAATTCATACTGATCAACTTGAGTTGAAAACAATTGCCCGTTTAAATACATTTGTGAAGGACGAAAACAAAATGCACTGCACCCACTTTTGGGGGTTGAATTTTTGGACTGACCGGTTACAGTCGCATCACCGGGGCACTTGCTCAATAAAAGGCATCTTCCGTTGGTGTAGCAGCGTATCCAGCTGGGTTTTTCACCGGACACTTGGCCTCCGTAAAATCAAATGGGGGGGGGGGGCTTGGCTGGTACCAAGTTTACAAAAATTGGAGCGCTCTTCGAAACCGGCCATTTTATTCTGGTTCTGTATCTGGTGGAATATACTGCATGCATAGTCTCATCAGTAGGGATGTAATATGCAGACGCCATGGTGACCGAGCAGATATTTACATGAAGCTGTAGCGTTTTCAAATTATCAATTCTCAATTATCAATTCGTCTTAATTTTCAGTTAATTATCACACTTTAATTATCAATGTTCCTTTTGAACTTTTTAATAATTGATTCTCTTGAATGCATCACTCATTGTTTTCCTTGTATACACATACACCCAGTGCCTATGCAATGTGTAGTCCCTATATTTTTATACAGAGCAAATGACCTTCACTGCCCACACACAAGTCTTTGGTTCTTAGTACAACCAAGTTACATTTTTAAGGAACTATATTACTCATTCCTAGTCATTTTTCTGAGACTCAAGGAAACCACGATATGACCATGGAGGAATAAGAACATTCCTCCATGATATGACTAAGTTTCCCCATTCTTAAATATTTCTTATTCTCAAGACTTCCTGTTTCCACCAGTATATAAGTGCTGCTCCACTAGCAGTATCTCATTCTGTTTCAATTCTATTTCAATTCCAATTCTGTTCCATTTCTATTCTAGTCTATTTCAGTTCACCCAGTTCTCTTTGTCTCAGTTCACTGTAACCAGTTCAATCAATCAATGTGTATTAAAATATTGATGTGGAATAAACAGTCACGGTAAACCATGGAGGATTCCTTCCTCCATGGGTAAACACAGACCTCAACCAAATTGTGTATCGGCCTATCCATTCCCCAACAAAGTGGGCCCCCTGATGATGTCATCTACGTTAAGAGACAGAAATTCTGACTTGAAAATTCCAATGCTTGGTGCTTGACGTATTTCCGGTTGAAATTTATAGTGTGCCCATTTTCAAGGCCCATTGTAGAGGTTTTAGGGCTCGGGTTTTCATATTGCCCGCTCATATCAGAACTTTCAGGCTATACCATTTTGGGAAAACAAATTATCCGAAATTTTAGAGCCAGTTTTGTTTTTATCTCGAGGGGACCGGCACATTTTATGCTCGGGGGGGGGGGGGGGCACATTTATGTCCGCAGGAGGGGCACTTGGGAAAATCTAGGGGGGGGTGGAGTGTTACCCCGGTTTCGCCGCCCCTGGGCCGGAACTGGGGACAACTAAGACGTACTAAATAATTTATTTCACGACACTGTCAACGATCGCAAAGTTCTACAACATCGTTTTTTTCGCGACATGAAATTCACGATAAATGTATGGTGGTGTACGATAATGATCATCGGGAACGGCAACGAAATAAACGTAGTTTTCTTCTAATGAAGGTATACGGTGTGTGGGTGGACTATGATTGACCGATCCAGTAAGCACCGCCCCATGGTGTTCTGACCAATCACAGCCGTGACTTATATGTCCGACGTGCTCGCACAAAAGTCACGCGCGTATGATGCGCGCGGCAGGAAAATGTAGTGTGGCATTGGATAGGAGCACGTGTTAATTTGCCCAGTGCGCAGTGGGCGGGGTTTACTGGACCGGTCCATTAATCCGGTTCGCCTAAAACGTCATACACCATTAGAGACACACTCTTGGAAAAAAATGGTCCGATTAACATGGTTAACTTATTCCTCATGATGGGACTTGCGGTTTGGCCGAAGTCAATTGAGCGTGATCGGCTGACTGATAAGGTTTACGCACAAAACCCCGAGTCAACGAGGTTTTTGTATAAAAAGCTGCCGAACCACGTTTTGCGAGAGTGTGCCCGTAATCATACTGACCGTTTTAGCCGATTTTCGGCTAACTTTGACAGCTTTTTTTGTAAAAAAAAACGAGTTTGACAGAAAATTTGACAGAATGGATTTTTTTGGCGGATGTCTGGCAGAATTCTTCAAAAATGTCTCCTTCACAAACAGCAAATTTGCAAAAAATGGTACATTTGGTTACAAAAGCTTCAATCTGTTCATAGAAACCCTTGCAAAATAGGACAGGTTGATTGGTCTAGGTGCTGAAGTTCACTGGGAACCTGAGTTCGTCGTCACGCGACCGCCTTTTGCCTGAAATTTACACAATTTCATATTATCTTTTATGTGGCTATAGACTGTTTACAATGTAATTTGAACATTAATTAAGGCAATATTACAACATGTGCATGTGATTTAAAGGTGTTTTTAGTGTATTTCAAGTAATTCTGGGGAATTTGGCAGATTTTTGATAATCTGACAGATTTTTGAAGCGCATTTAGCAGAATTTAGTCATGACCTTACGGTCACCCTGCCCGTAATGTCCCATTGTTCCGGTGTCACATGAAAATCCGACTCCTATGAAAATCGGACCCCTTTTCCCCCATTATTTGTTAATCCCTCGCACGTGACAGGTCACTCTCCCGAAACGATCCTAAAAATAGCATAGTATCGTAGTCACGCGTGCGCAGTACTACCAATGGGTCCACATTTCATGGAGTCGGATATTCACGCTACACTGGTACCCCACAAGGCAGTTGTACACGCACGATTACATGTTCACACCAATAGCCAATGTATGTGTATCTGCAGAATAACATCGAAAAAAAGTAAAAACAGGTTAATAAGGAGAAGTAAGGCAAATTAATCGCTCTATCATTGCTCTATCATTTCCTCTTTGGGCGATTGACCTCAGCCCCTTCACTGTATTAAAATTGTTCGTTGATAGGGGTGATCACAATCAACCCTTGGTTTTATCTTGGTTCTAATTTTTATATCATTTTGGAAAATAACTGAAATTGAATTATATTATCAGCTTGAAACTTTAACACCAATTCTGATACTGAGATATGTGCATGCGAGTGTGACGCCATGATGACGTAGTCATGTATCAGATTGCAAGTAATTAATTTAAAAAAAATTACTGGCCTGTTCCAACCATAGCCCATGTATACACAATCATGATCACTTAGTTTCAGCACTTAATCGGATAAAGCATTCTGTAATAATATTCTATATATGTTTTTTTTTCACCCTGAGCGATTACATCTCATTAGTTTTCCTCTCATATGTTAATTCAGTAAATTAATACTGAAGCCATGAACCATTTTTCTGTTGGCTCAGATCAGAATTTTATTATGCCCGTGCAAATACAAAAAGCCATACGCATAATTATGTTGCATAAACACAAGGATCGTTAGAGGCTCTGTAGAATTCCATGACTATTGTACTGTGTAGTCTATCGATATTGATTCTATTTTTGAGTAACCATACGTGCAGCACCATGAATACGCTTCGCAGAGTGGATCATACCTCCCATGTAGGCCAACATTTGCCGAGGCAGCAACGAAAATATAAAAATACAGTAAACAGCGATTAAAATTTAAATACTTGTGCAATTTTCCAAAGTTTGTTGACTGTCTGGCTTTGGCGATCAATTTGTATCACTGCAAATGTAGGAAGTCCAAGTGCGCCCTCAGTTTCTGTATGCCGAAAGCTGATGCAAGTGATTTGCATTTTTTCCCATGAAACCCTTTGATTGTAATGTGTTCTTTGTACTTTCCGCGTAAGTGCAACTTGTATGAAGGTTTCTCCTGTTGGCTTTGAGAAGAGAAGACCGATACTTATTTTCTCTGTTAATTCTCCCACATTGTCACAGAAAAGCCTGTCGGCAATGTTCACCCAATATTATGCCAATTTTGTGCCCATTGTTGACAATATAGGACCAGTTTATTTGGCAAATGAGCAAAACATACTTTGGGCCGATGTTGACCAAGTTCTGCTCGATATTGGCTTCCAAGGTTGGCCCAATGCTTTTGCCAACATTTGCCCAATATCCGTGCTGGCTGTGTATAACTAGATCCATGTCCAGAAAGTCTAAACATGTGTGGACCTTGTATTTTCCTTAATTCATGTCCCTATTTTTTATTTATTTATTTATTTTTAAATTTTTTTGGTAAAGCAAAATGTGCCAACTGTTGGGTAATCGTTGGGCAAAATTTGAACATTTTACACAATGTTGGTTAAAATGTTATTGAACTGTTTAATCAATCAAATTTTAACAAGCGTTTTGAGAGTGCAAAGGACCTTTATTTTTCTAGTGAATGTTATGTTACACTTTCAACCCAATCTCCCCCCTTTCTCTGAACGCTGACGGAAATACGAACTAACATTATTATTAAGCCAATCTGTATCCTCTATTTATTTTTTGTTCTCACTTTTGTGAAGGATAAAATAATTAGTCTTCGTGCTGACAAGCTCCGTTGTCGAATTCAGTTAGCAGGAGCTGGAATAGGCCTACAGAGGCCTACACGACAAGAAATAAAACGACAGACGGCGGGAATTATTTGGCGTCCCTTCGCTGTGTAAAAATAATTATTCAAAACTCTCATGAACCTAATTTACGTGTCGTGCAGTTATCATTCAACTTTATGTTATGAATAACAGCTGCACAGCGCACTCAAAGAATTCTTCTCCCGATTTTTCTTTATGAAACATGAATTATGGATCCAGTACCTAGCAGTGAAGTGGGGTCTGGGGGAAAATAGCACAATTTCAGGTATATTAAAGTGTGCAACTAAGTAAAATGTCCAAACATTCGTTCGCCGAGCTCGTGAACATTAATTTATTAAACATGCAAATTGTTCTATATTAGAGAGTTCTGATGAGAGTCACGGAAATGTGAGATTGAAGGCGATAAATGCACTGCCTTTTTGGTCTTGACTTAACAGTTTCCAGTTTTGAACATTCGACTGCACTGGGTGCTAAGGAGGATTATTCCGCCATATTGTACAGGTAGCCTTTTTCATGGCTATCTTTCGTAGTTTGGGAAATATCTTTCGTTTTATGGGTGATCTTCTTCGGGTGAAAATACATCCTAAAAGTCTCCGGTCAACCCACCAAAATTTGAAAGGGAAATGAAAGACGACATGTTGAACATAATTTTTTTTCTGAGTAGGCTGAACACAAATGAGAGTTCTGAAAATGTTTTAAAGAATTTAGAAGTATGGGAATTTATCTTCGGTGTCCATGGGAATTTGATAACTTGACTTCACCCTATACAGACCTTCAAAACAGACGTAGTCACGCATGCTGCGGCAGTGGTTTTTCAGTGGGTGGGCAATAGTATTTCAAAGTGATTTACCTTCCAAAGGGACTGATTTAATTCAATCATAATATCTAGTTCTCATTTAAAATGAGAATCACCTCAAAAGGAAAGTATTATTACTATATCAGACGAAGCATTCGGTAGTTATATTGTACTTCATTTTATGTTGTTATATTTTATTTTTCCTTTCATATCTTTATGTAGAAAAGTTATAAAGACTTCACAAGTACGTGCATTACTACCTCAAATGTGGTATCAAATTCAAGGGGACAACAAGGACTTTAATTTGAGTGGTATGCCAGTGAGCTGGAATGTGGTTTAGTGTTGCTTTTTTGGTCGACAACCTTTTGTTTTTTCCTAAAATTAGACAAATAAGGCTGAATATTGAAACAAAATATTGTTCTTCTCTCTATCAACAGTGTTTTGTGTCAACACGGAGAAAAACTTGGCGATAGGCTGCCGTCACAGTCCAAACAAAACATTTGCCTATTCTTTTGCACAGAAATGATAGTCCAGGTAGATACGCTCACTCGCAAATTAAATGGAGCATTGAATTGAATTGTGGCCAGACGATTGGTCATGAAAAATAGACAAACAAGACAGTATATTGAGACAAAATATTGTTTTGGTGTTTTTGTCTTCATCAATAGTGTTTTGTGTCAACACGGTTAAAAATTGGTCATATAGACTGCAGTCAAAGTCCAAACATAACATTTGCCTATACTTTTGCACATACACGTATTTTTTTTGTTTTAACATGCAAAGTGTAAGTGCTATTATTTGTTGTTATCTTGAAGGCGGAGAGAAAGGTGCATAGTTTGTCATAAAAGTTTCATTTTGTACGATTATTACTTTTGTATAGCGTATTGGGGGGGGGGGGGGCGGGGGCTATATCCCCCGCCCCCCCCCCCCCAAAAAGAACCCATTTTCTTTTCTTTTTTTAAGTGGCGTCGAAAACAATCTGTTGTCAACAAATTTTGTATTTCATCTCTCTCTCTCTGAAGCTTCCTGACTATTGTGATGTATACAGCTCCCGCCTTGCTTCATGATTCTGTGGCCAGTGTGTGCAAGCAACGGCAAAACTTACGACAAGCTGTGCTTGATATGCGCAGCCATCTTGAGGGGCAACGTGCCGGCTGATGCAACCTGCCAGCAAGGGCTCTGTCCCGGTCACCGTTGGTCACATCACTAACAGGGTGGCTGAATTAAACTCGACCAAACACATTGGTCCAGTAATAAGCAGCTGTATTCTGAGCAGTAGCCTACAATAATTTGTTGTGTTTACCTGGCCTGCCCAGAAAGCAGTGGGCGTATGTTTCGAGTTTACAGCCGAAGATGAAACATCTATAATAACGCGATCCCCAGTATTTCTCTTTAATCCAGACACTTTACAGTGAAAGCATGGGAAGCGCATCAAGGTTTCACTTTGGTAAAGAAAAGGCGACTTTAGAAGAAAAAAAATGAAAATTCGTGGACAACGAATGAAGATCTGCATAAAAACGGTACTGCGGTCAACCAACCAACAAATTGACATTGGCCACGTCATGCTTTGATATCGTTTTGTTCTTGGCATGCGAGAAGTCCAAGACGAAAACAGTCCCCTTTTTTCATAAAACGTCCACAAGTTATCTAGCACAGGGTATTTGGTACTACAGAGAGCCTGCTCGGTGTTATTCGTTTGCACTGGCTCATTCTTCGGACAAGCCACTGTGTTACAACTGATAATGTAGTAACCAACTGATAATGTATCACCAACCGATAATGTCACACAAATTGACCGATACTGTATCACTAACCGATAATGTAACAGAAATTGACTGATAGTGTAGTAACTGTTACTACACTATCGGTCAATATTTGTTATATTATCGGTTAAGACCGATAATGTAACAACTATCGACTGATAGTGTAGTACATTTTTACTACACTATCGGTCAATTTCTGTTACATTATCGGTCAGTGATACAGTATCGGTCAATTTGTGTGACATTATCGGTTGGTGATACATTAGCAGTTGGTTACTACATTATCAGTTGTAACACACTGCTTAAAATTTCTGATTAATTTGGTCTGCTTCTCATCCTCTATTTGCACTCGAGTTCATCTTTCACGATGGTGTGACACGCTTAACGTCCTGTTTTTGGAAGTAGCGTTCAAGCTGTGCAATAACAAGTTAACTCCTACATCTAAATAACTTTGAGGGTTTCTTTGTTTTTCCCCATAAAAAGGAGCACAGTATGGCAGTAATTTATGTAATATTATTAACTTGAACGATATCTGATTTAAAATAGTCCTATTCTCCGTAATAAACGCTAAGAATTAACATTAAATTTCTTTACTTTTCTAACTATTTCTTGGTGTTTGGCCACATGGATTAATCTAAATGCAAGTAAAAGAAAAGGGAACCGAATTGGAGATTCGAAATTTTCAAGTGACTTTGAAATTTCACAATTTACAGTCTGTTATATGTCCGTGCTTACCATGGCAACCGGTTTAAAACTTTAGTAATCATAATTGTTACCCTTTTCATAAAAACAAAATATAAATTCCCTTATTTCCGGAGACCAAACTGAAAATTCAGCGCAACACAATATATATATTATGAATAACCGGCCAAACAACAACATTACTGCGCATTTTACGAAAACTTGCTGGCGGGTACGGATATTTTGGGGGCACAATGTCCCTTTCTCCCGGTCCTGAGAAGACACAACATATTCTGGCCTGGATAGGGTTGATCAGTAACTTTGTAAATTACATAATAATACTGATATAAAAGTAAGGTAGCACTTTAAACGACTTACGAGAGTGAAAGTGTGCATACGCTTTCGTAGCTACAACTACTTCATCAGTTATTTCATCATTAGGAAGTAACTTTGCGATAATCTTTGGTTTCTTATGCAGCCCACACGTGTGATTTGCTTTCTGGTATTTTTTAATTGATTGAGTTATGATCTATAACCTAATTTAAATAATACGTGCCCGGCCGGCATTTTTTAATCTGGCAACCAGTAATTAACTGAGACGGTCCAAAGGGGTTTCGTCCCTTATTTTAATGAATCTGTAATTTCAATTGGTTTTAACCCAATTTTATTTGGTTTTGATACGAATGTAAACTCCATGTTTAACATGCATTGCTGACATGGGGGGAAAATCAGATAAACTTTAAGCACTGACAAAAAACAGTGAAATTGTGTTGCTTACTCGACTCGGTGTTAGCTCCATAAAATAGAAAACATCATTTTTAAAAGAAAAAATATGAGAGAAGAAGACTGACAGCCTTCCTTACAAGCGTGATTGTGTGGTGATGATTTCTTCCATTTCAGTATTAGGATGATAACGAGGATGGTGGTGTCAGATTTTGCTACATAACAACATCTGAAACAGAGCTCTGCATATTCTGACAATCGCCACTGTCCCAACATCTCGCCTAATTACCGATCGCCCTTTTAGATTAAGAGTCAATCTTTCATTTCAAAACCTCTCTTCTCACAGCACGCCACAGCTGAGGGTTTAAGACCAGAAAGTAAAGAGACACCTTGAGAATAGCTTGAATGTTATCAGTGTAATAAATAAGCACCATAATGTATCATGGCATGTTGATACATTTATTTACAGAGGAACCAATAAAACTATAAAGAAGTTCGAAGTATGGTTTTACTTGACGCTCAAGTCAACGACGGTAAACTCACAGAAGTGGTTGTGGTTCTGTCCCATATTGGGTATTAAAGGTTCAGGAAAATAGTTCAGGAAGACTCTTTCTACCAATGGAAAATCGAAAGAATTCACTATAAATCAAAACACGTTACTGCGGTGGAATGGACTTCAAATGTGAACTTAGAATAGTACACTTTGAAAATATCTTGGAAGTGAAAATAGCTCTAGTAATACTATGTGTGGACAAAATGTTTATAAACTTACAAATGGGTTCGCAATGAGTTTATAATTTATGATGACCTCGTAAAAATCTTCCGCATCTGCATTTGAAACAGCATTGTCGCTTACCTTTCCGACACCAAGCCATCTGTCATGACATTTTGTCTGGTGCTCTGAAACAGACAACGCTGAAGCCTCAACTTTAGTCGGTAAGTTATCTTTAATTCACCTCAGATATTTGTTTATCATATACAGGGTGAGGAAAAAAAACGAAACCCAAATGTTGGGACAATTGTTTTAGTGAAGTTCTAAATGTAGCACTAAATGTAGCACTTGTAAGGTAAGTGTTCTTTCAACAAAACGAAAACAAGTTACACAGGGATGTGTGTGAATTGTTTTCGGTTTGCTGAAAGAACGCACACCTTTTGTATGATCCGTGGACAGAACTTTAAAACGGTGGTTGTGTTTAAAATTCCGTAACTTAAAAAGCACATAAGTGATTTGAATGATTCTTGTGCTAAAAGCAAGCTTATGAATTGGGCTTTTATATCCTACATTTCCAAAGTGCTACATGCAGAATTTCACTAAACAATAGTCCCGACATTTGGGTTTCGTGTTTTTTGACTCACCCTGTAGAGTAACGAAATATATCCTTCTCTCGGGCATGAGCTTTGGTTTACAATCCATTGGAACTTCCTTATCCCGGCCATGGGCCTAATTTTCAAATATCCTTCTCGTCAGAGACAAAACAAAATGTGCGAGAATGGGCTTCATTTGTACATTTAAAAAAAAAAAAGGCGTCTTGTAAAACAACGAAACGAAGAGCACTCACAATTCTTTATATCGTATCTTATTATGTCGTGTCTCAGATCATCGGATAACTTTGGACGCCTAACCATACGAACTTCATCATGCAGTCTTCGACTTTGATGCTATTAATCGCCATATTAGGTAGGAAACACGTATACACACTTATGCACTTTAATTTTAATCTGGCCTTTTTGTGCAAAATATACTAAAAGAGACGACTTTCAGAGATCAGCGAAGAATAAGAAACATACACTATCAAAACAGGTGGTCCGATTTGAGTCTAGTCTTAGTACAAGCTACCTTATTAAACATGGCCACTTGTTTGTTAACAGTGCGTAAATAATTGTTTCGACTAAAGTTTAACTTTTTTTTAAATGCAATGTTTATGTGGTGGCAAGTTGCATGTGAAGTTGCATCGTTGTACATCCTGGTAAGACGAAGTATTTGCTAAATAAAAAATATTCAGGCATAATATACTTATTATCTTGCCAGGGTGATCGGGCTTACTTCCACGGTATTTGTTGTAATTCATTTCAGCTATTTCAGCATTCTGTGGAGGTGAATATATTGAATACTGCGGAGGCTGGTATGATGAGGTGAGTGCAACATTTTGTTTTTCACTAATAGCATTTTGGCTCGTAGGTTTTAAAAGCAGAATAGTCCGGCGCTAACAGTCCAGAATACCAACAGTGAAATGTTGCTAGGGTCTAATGTGCTGTTCGTCATCTACAAAAAAGGCAATATGTTGTCTACCTGTTTAAATTCAATTCAATTCAATTCAATTCAATTCAATTCAATAAACATTTATTTCCACTCTGTGGAGGCATCATTCCAAAAAGTCGACGCTTGTGGTGGATGTGCACCGTGTTTTAAGATACAAGACAAAATAATTGTTTGTTTCTGTTTTAACGGCACAAAGAATATCGTATGTCACAAAAGGTTTTTGGTCGATTATAAGTTCCGCATATATGTGTATTATACCAAAGATGGTTGGACAATTTGTGATGCGAGTAACCGTATTGCCAGTAACCAGACCTTTTTTAGCATCTATCCCTGAATTTGGTCTACTTATTCTATTTTCACATGTATTAGTGGTTGTACATATAATGCACACATATTTGTAATTTGCAGTTTCACTCCAAGGAAATTGTTAAATTTAAAGCAGGAAAACTTTTTACATTTCTTTTGTTCTTATAATACGAGTGGCTACATGAAGGACATAGCGCTGAAAATGTAAAAGGACCCAGAATTTCGGGGCGACTTGACCAAAACATTTGGTTTCTCACAGGCGAACTAATATGAACCCATTTACCACTAACTTGACTTCCGCAGTTGTTTCAAATTATGTCAATTATTGAACCTATTTATGATCTTATTGACTAAATTTCATTCCGCCACCTCTTGTACGCCAGCCTAATGCAGTTTAGAAAAATGCATATTGATGTCGCATTTGATTTGCAGCAAATTATAAGCAAATTGTAAAAACAAATATAAGCTAGAAAAATGCACTATTTGATTTTATCTCCCCTGCAGCCTACCGACTATTGTGGTGGTTTCACCATAGATGACTGCGCCCCGTTTGTGTGGCCAATGTGTGACAGCAACGGCAAGACTTACCGCAGCCTCTGCCATATGTGCACGGAAAACGTAAACCAGAATGTAGATTATAGTGCAACCTACAAGCTCATGCAGAACTGTCCTGGTGACCAGTAGGCACATCAGATTAGTTATAAAAAAGAAGATACGTTTTCAGCAGTATGTCAATTTTTCGGCCTTGAAAGCAATGAGAATTTTCTCAATATTCTTGCCGAAAGTGAAACGTGTATAATAATGTGACCACCCGATATTTGTCTTTAACCCAAAGCATAATAGTGAAAGCGCATCGAAAGGACATTTGGTATGTGATTCATATGATCAAAGTTTTAAAAGCCGACTGCATCAAATATGAACAAACAGAGACAATACGTGAGCATATGCTCAAAACAGTGCGGTCCATCCCCATCAAAAATTGGCATGGGCCGATATAACTGCCAGAATAAAATAGAAAACAAACTCGTCTCGCTTTGATATTTTTTGTTTTTACATGACCTCTAACTCAATGTGAAAAATCCAGCGCGCCATTAAGCACTAGTAGTGGGTACGAGCCCACACGTCCTTTACAATAGAACCTTGTCATTCTT
Organism: Patiria miniata; assembly: GCF_015706575.1. Classification (NCBI taxonomy): domain Eukaryota; kingdom Metazoa; phylum Echinodermata; class Asteroidea; order Valvatida; family Asterinidae; genus Patiria; species Patiria miniata. The sequence goes on along the minus strand of NW_024037047.1, from coordinate 34,924,079 downwards.
TGGACACGCCACTGGCTTAATATGCCTTATTCATTTTGTCTCCTTCGAGTCCTATATTTGCAATCGATTTCATCTTACTCTGTGGTGTGCCTTGCAGTCATAAACATATTGCCGTTCAAGTTGGCTGGAAGATATTTAAAGAAATGCTCCGAGAACAACTTAACCCTCCGTATCTAAATAACTATATTGTTCCCCTTGAAACAAAATTACACTGTATGACATTTATGTTATTTAATATTATTTACATGATCTATGTCTGATTTGCATTCGGCTATTTTTCCGGGAAAAACAAAAAGCTAAATAAAGAAGTAGAGTTAAATTATTTTAGCTTTCTTAGTTTTTCTTGCCGTGCGGCCTCTTAGATTAAATAACTGCAAGTAAAGAAAAAGGAACCGTATTGGCAGTCATCGCACGACGAAATTGTAAACTTTTGCCCTAACAATGATTAGAACTTTTCATGTGACTCTTAAATCTGACAATGTGATTTAAAAAAAAAAAAAAAATATCGAAAATAGACATTTGTAGCGAGTCAAAACTCAATTTCAGCACAAATGGAATCATATTGATTTATAAATAACCGGCCAATTAAAAACGTTACTGCACATTTGTACGAGCACTTACTGACTCGTATACAAATTTTGAAGGCATAATGTCTCCCCCGGTACTGAGAAAAGACCAAAATATTGATCATTTGTAATTTTAGAAATTACATAATAATGCTTATGAACACACAAGCTAATGCAATGACAGTTCGACTCGCTATGCTAGAAAGCGAGGAAGATGGCCGTGTCTTAGCTTAGGGATATCTAAGTTAAGTTCATTCAGAGTTTCAGTACAAGTTATTCCTTTTGTTCCCATTTTCTAAAAATTATGTCGGCCTCACAATTGAGAAATGCATTTCAGCTAGTGTACCTTTAGGCCCCACTGAAAAAAAAACTTTCAGGTTTCTGGTATGGAACTTGCCCGAAAAGAGGTGCGGCGACGAGGTTTTTCCCCCAAGCTTATTTTTTTTCTTCAAATGTCGGCTGATGTTGCAGATGACGCTTCGATCCCCTTAAAACTCTCAAAAATATCCTTCACACTGGAGCTCGTGCATGGATGAGATGCCAGACTGGTCATTCGTCTGCTCCCTTACATATTGTGCTAATTAAAAAGCGTTAACAGGTTCCAGATACACGACCATCGCTCCCTCAGTCTGGCTTTCAGACGCACATTTACAAAATTACAACACCGTCTGCAAATGGTGCCCGACTAAATTGAGTGTAAAATATATGGGAGCCAAGAGAGGCCACATAAAGCTTATACTCGATCTAAAAAAAAAACGTTAAAATTGCGCAGCAGCAGGATTTCAATCAAACCAGTGAGTTTGGCGGTTTTGAGACATCATCTTACATTGAAAAAAAAGGTTTTTAATTTTGCCGACGCGCGCGCAGGCCAGCGACCGGAGACATTTTTGTTTGGTCTTAAGATGGAAGTTTGCGTCGGGGTGATGTAATTCAATACTAGGTTTTGCCATTCACCGACGTATAAACACTGTATACTCAGTGTGTTACCTCCCGAGTGAAAGTTGGACAAATCACTAGGATGGGACTCGAACCCACGACCTCCTGCTTTCTAGTGCAGACGTCTTCAAATTCGACCACCGAGCTTGAGGTTTTGCCCTTCACAGTAGTATAAACACTGTATACTCAGTGTGTTACCTCCCGAGTGAAAGTTGGAAAAAATCACTAGGATGGGACTCTCAAGTCAACGACTGTCATCTCCCAGAAGTGGTTGTTGTTTTTGCCCCTATTGAATATTCACTATCCAAAATGTTCCTTCGCCAATATGGACTTCAAAAGTGAAATTACAATTCGATACTTTGACATTTTTGAATTGAAAATACATCTTGTATGTGCGGAAAAACTCACAAATGGGTTCGTAATGAGCTTATAATTTATGATGACCTCGTAAAAGTCGTCTGTATCTGCAATTGAACCAGCATTGTTGCTTGTTATAAAGACAATTGTTGACACGATTCCTTTCCAATAGCATGCCATCTGTCACGACATTTGTTTGGTTTTCCGAAGCAGACAACGGTGAAGCCTCATCCTTTTACTTGAGTAAGTTGTTTTTCATTCACCTCAGGTATTTTTTGAACTAGAATAACGAAATAGCGTCGTTTCTTGCAGACATGAGTAATAATAACAAAAATAATAATACAAATAATTGTGAGGCGTTCTTGCAAAATGAGACGGAACTGGGTACAGGCCACATAGTGCAGCAAAATGCAACAACAACAAAAACTGAATAGTGATGAACTTTTTTCGGATTTTCAGGTTTATGGATACTTGTAATCTTTGATATGCACACATTTTAAAGAAATGGTGTCAAAATCAAAGAACAAAAGTTAATTTCAGGAGAAACAAATTTCCATTCTCATAACTGGAAAATTCGAACATTTAAGGTCTTTTTCTCAATAGTTTACTTGCTTGACATGTTGATAAATGCATAAACATCCATAACTTGCCAACAGAATGTCCGATTGAAGTGCAACAAAAGGTATTGTAAGGATAATTTGATTTTCTTTCCTAATCACCACAAACCTGTATTTTGACCTCTGCACAGTTCTGTTTCATTTTTCTAGAACGCCTCACAATTTATTCTTAATATAGCGTTTTGCATTAACAACTCTCAAAACGATTTACATTAACAAATCTCAAAACGTTTTACAAAAAAGGAAACCACATAAAAACTAAACCAGTTTAAAGTAGTAGTTAAAGTTATAGTCCATCATTTGTAATTTGTGCATTTTGTTCGTTTGAGGCAACTAAAGTGCTCAAAATCTAAAGAAGGGTACTGAACAACTAACCTGATAAAGTTTCAGCTCAGCTTCAGCTGTATATTCTGAGAAAAACAGCATTCTAGGATCTCAATTTCAAATCAAAAGTTGCTGAATCATGTTTTGAATTGGGCCTGAATTCCGCGTACGAGACATGTTCTCACTGAGCCGATTGCAGCTACGCGATGTCGCGCACTGATCTGACGAATTATAGCAGCCGGGGGTGCGTGTGCGTCGTGCCAATGCTTGTGCGCTTCGCCGAATAACAAAACGAACTACTAATTTAAATTTTCCTACGGTGCGTCTTAAGAAGCACCGTTGGAAAGGCCTTCTTTCGCTGATTACTTCAAAATGACAGCTTGCCAGAAAGAATAATTTCACAGGGAGTTTAGTCCCCTTACTGTCTTTCAACCAAGTATGTTTTTCAACAATAATTACGCCAGCTACTTTTCGGATAGCTGAAAATGATGGACTATAGCTTGAAACATATTAAAACCTTTTAAAGAGAAATATCATAAGCTGTGGTTTAAAATTCTTACTTCATTGATATTTATTAAATAAGCTGGAAGTGAGTTTCATAGAGTATGTGCATAGATTGCAAAAGCACGATCTCCGTATACCTTACTAAACTTAGGACGAACCTTAGAATGGTTGAGCTTAACCCATCACAGCTTTTAGTGTGAATGTTGGTTACATGATCAACTCCTTGCCAGTTTGGTCAGTGCATAAATGATTATAGTGCGCATGCGCAAGATATACCGCCCCCTAGAGTGGTAACAAGCATTTTGATGGACAATTTGAAAAAAGGTGGTAACACCTGAAAAGCTGATGCCACCGCTGCAATGCTATCACATTATTTTCCAACTCAGGAAGTGCTTTCCTTGCCAAAAATCGCTGTGACGATTGTTCCCCTCATTCCGGTGGCCAACATTTTGGACCGAGGCTGATGGCCTAACTGTGGTGCTGACTCACCATAGATAAGTTTTTAAAAAATTATACAGGATCTTGAATTCCAACCGCACCGTAACCGGAAGCCAATGTAGTTCTTGAAGTATGGGTGTCATATGAGTTTAGTTTACAGCCAACTAAAAGGGATCCCGGCGTAAGGCCTGAATATTACATATCTGTCCTGTCAGAGACAATACAAAAACGACCATGCGTGAAGAATGAGCTACATGTGTAAATTTAAAAGGTAGTCTTGCAATACAAAGAAATGAAGAACAGACAAACTTCTCATGTCGTGTCTCATTGATTGATGGCACAGATATCGGATAACTTCGTACGCCTGACCATACAACCGTCATCATGCAGTCACCGACGTTGATGTTATACATCGCCATAGCAGGTATAGAACACACGTATACACAACTTAAAGATAATGTACCTTAATTTTAATCTGGCTGGTTTTTCTGACGGTAACAAGTTGCAAGTGAAGTACTAAATTATGTTAAAAGGGATATTTTTTAAAGATCAGTGAAGAAGAAGACACTTAGACACTTTAAAATAAAATGTGGTCCGATTTGACTCAAGTCTACTTGGTACACGTTTTATTCATGATTAATTATGGCAACTGTTTTTCAAGAGTGTGTAAATTATTATTTCGACTAAAGTGTGACCTTTCTAACTACACTGTTTCTTTGGTGGCAAATTGTTTGTGTAGTTGCATCGCTTACATCATGACAGTGTTGTAGTACTCGTACTCGGTACCCGTACTCAAGTACTACTCGATACTTTTTGGAGTACTTGCACTCATACTCGTATTCGAATGTCAAAGTACTCGTACTCGCTATGGCGGTACTCGTACTCGGGCAGCAAAGTACTCGTACTTGACATGTCTAAATTGTACTCGATCATCAAAGTATTCATACTTGAATAGCAGTGGGGGGGGGGGGGGTAGTGTAGCTTGACTGTATACCACGGCCTTATTTTATCGATACTTTCAGTTTGAAATGGTTGATTGGCTTGCGGAGAAATCGAAGTTTCCTGATTTTCCTCTGTGCAAGTCCGGACAAACATATTTGACAGCCAGCCGTGAGTGGGTCTGTACAAAATGTGTATCGGTTTGACTGGGCCTGGGCCAATTACGCACAACGAAATATTTGCCGTACGGCCGTATTCGGAAATACAAGTACTTGTACTCCGCGTACTCGTTTTTGTACTCGGAAGTACAGTACTCGTACTCATACTCGTACCGTCGTAAGTACAAGTACTCGTACTCGGAGACCTGTTCTTGTACTCGGAGGTACAAGTACTCGTACTCGTACCCGGCAACCGAAGTACCCGGCAGTACTCGGTACTCTGAAAAAAATACTCGACTACAACACTGCATCATGATAAGACGGAGTATCTGCTAAACTTAAAGAGATTAGTCAGGCCGTCGAACAGACATAGTTTTACTGTATTCACTCATCCAAGTGCATAGATCTTTTAGATCATAGATCACAAATATTATCTTGATCACGCTTTCTTGCACGGTATTTGTTTTCATTCATTTCAGCATCGCTCTCATCAGGTATCTGCGGGATTTTGGAGGTGAGTGCAACATAATTTTAAAAGACTTAAAACCTTTGGGCTCGTAGGTTTTAAAAGCGGAACCGGAAGCGTTCAGCCGTAATACCTGGAACACTCCTTACTTGGTAACAGTGAAACGGGGTCCCGAAGGTTCGACCGTCCGAATGCATAAATTTCCCACAAGAGGGGGTTCGATAGTCCAAATTAAATATGGTTCGTTAATCCGAACATTTGATTCAATTGTCATTAGTCCGAAGGTCCGATAATCCGAAGGTTCATTTATCCGAAGGTTCGGCAGTACGAATTTAAAAAAAGGTTAATTAGTCCGAAGGTTCAATAGTCCGTATCGTAACGAAAAAAAGGTTCAATAGTCTGAAGGTTCGACATTCCGAATTGAAAATAAGGTTCGATAGTCCGACAAGACTTCATGTATAGGTCCGATTGTCCGAATTGACAATCAGGTCCGATAGTCCGAATGGACAATAACGTCCGATAGTCCGAATCGACAGTAAGGTCCGATAGTCCGAACTGGCAGACTGACGAACCGAATTGTCCATTCGGATTATCGAACCTTATCATTCTATTCGGACTATCGAACCGTATTGTCGATTCGGACTATCGCAACCTATCGTCTATTCTGTATATATCGAGCCTTCGGATTAATTAACAATCTTATTCTATTTTCGGACAATGGGCCCTTTGGACCATTGAACCTTCGGACTAACGAACCCTCGGACTAATGACTCTCCGGACTAACGAACCTTCGGACTATCGAACCTTCGGACTATCGGACGGACGTACTATTGGGGTGTCACCAGTGAATCGTGTTGCTGGTTTGCATTTTGTTTATTGTCCGCATTCATACTTTAGTGTTGCTAGATATCATGTAAACATAGGTAAACAATTGAGTTTGGATATTGCAGTTTCTCTCTAAGGAAAGTATACTGAATTAAAAGTAAGCCAATGTTGGTCAATGTTGGCCAACCCGTTTTAAACTGCATGGCGTTCTACAGGGTGAGACCCCCCCCCCATGCAATCCTGAAACATTTTTCCATTTTATACCTGAATTTGAGCTACTTTTGTATTGTGCACATTTATACTTCTGTATGGTAGACACCATGTAAACATATTCATTTGGTTATTGCAGTGTCACTCTAATGAAACTACTGAATTGAAAGCAAAAGAATTAGACTTGACTTGGTTTCGCATGTAGTCGTTCCGAATTATTTTAATTATTGAATTTAATTATGATCTTCAGAACGATGTCATTCCACCGACTCTAAACGCTGGTCTGATGCAGTTTAGAAAGATACATATATATCGCGGCAGAACCGCATCAACGCAGCTTGCGAAATGTTGTCCAATTACACCAATTACATGATATATACATATGGTCGCGGAACGCCCAAAATCAGGGACAAACAAAACTTAACGTTCACAAAATACCATAGGGCTGTCGAAGGGGCGTGGCTAACTCGCAAACGGCGATAGGTCAATTGGTGTCGCATTTGAATTGTGGCAACTGATCAGTAAATTAAAAAAAATAAATACGCTAGAAACCGTGTAAATCAACAAAGAAAATCAGGTGAAATGAAATATTTTATTCCATTTTCCCTCAATAGTATGGCAGCCATAATTGTGGTGGTGCCCTCTTCGACACTCGTTGCGTCATGTGGACGTGGCCCATGTGTGACAGCAACGGCAAGACTTACCACAGCTGGTGCCATATGTGCTCAGAGTTCTTGAAGGGAAAAGTAGATCGTAATGCCACCTACACGCTAAGGCATGGCTGTCCCGGTGGCCAGTAAGCACATCGGATTAGTCATAACAAGTTACATTTTCAGCAGTATATCAATGGGTTTTTTTGCCTGAACGCAGTGTCGTTTGTCTCAATGTTCTAGCCGAAGGTGAAACATCGTGATCTCGATATTTCTCTTTAACCCAAAAACATATCAGTGAAAGTGCGGGAAGGGTATCAAGGGGAAATTTGGTACTCTTTGGTACTCGCAAAGTTTTCATAGCCGAGTATAAAAATACGAAAACTCATAGACAATGCATGAACATCTGCATAAAACAGCACAACGGTCCGTCAACCAACACAATTGGCATGGGCCGATAACTGTCAAAATAAAAATGAAAAACAAAATGTCACGCTTTGATATTGTTCTTACATGATCTCTACCTTCGGTTTGAATGCGTTCATTGGTAGCCCTATGCGAAAAGTCCAGCACGCCTTCTATTTGCGAGCCTGTATGTCGTTTATTTGTCGCCACTGCTTTAAAATGGCTTATTTTTTCTGCTTCGAATCCTTTACAATTGATTTCATCTTCCTCGGTGGTATGCCTTTAATTCTTAAATTTCGTATGTTGTTTCAAAAGTGTTTCGACATGCTCGAGTGACTTTAAAATCTCACAATTTACAGTATTGTATATGTCAATGATTACCATGGCAACCCATTTAAAACACTGCAGTCTTATAATAATAGTGTCATTTTTGTCTAAACAAAATAATGGAAACATAAATTTGTTGGAAGTCAAAACGATCTGATATTCAGTGCAACAAAACGATGTTATATTATGTTAAAGATAACTGGCCAAACAACACCTCTGCAACATTTGAGAAAAACATGCTGACGCATATGACAATTTTTGGGGGCACAATGTCTCTTTCCCCCGGTCCTGAGAAGACACAAAATATCCCGGCCCTGGTAGGGTTGATCAGTAACTTAGGAAATTACATAATAATCACAAAGCAGGAGCTGAGGGTCATATCAAGTTAACATAGTCTGATCATCTTAGCTAAGGACAAGCTAAACATCAGAATGAATCTATTCCTTTCGTTTTCATTTTCTAAAAGATGTGGGGCCTGAAAATTGTCATGTGCATTGCAACTATTATATCTTTGTTTTAACTTTGTATGCACGTGATTCATTCCTATAACAAATTTCAATGTATTCGCAAATATAACCAGGACATAAATAAATTATGGAAACAGCGACATCTCTCCTGTAGTTGTGCTATATCTTTGTGGAGGAAAATCTTCGAAACGTCTGTAAATTAGCCATATATTTCGAGCCAAATGCAAAATCCTATTCGGTAAATACACTAAGAGACATACTGAGGGAAGCAATGTTGCAGAAATCTTGGTTTACATCACGTGTGTTTCATTGTCTACTTCCTCGATAGCCGTGGTCTGACCAGATCAATAACTTAATTTAATTCAATCCTCCGCGCCTCCTACTACCAAATTATACACGAACGCACGAATCTTAGGCAATGCGGAAGTCGTCTGTCTTGTAAATTTTCAATTATCGTCACTTGCTTAGGCTCCGTTTCGAATTCATCACGATGGGTCAAATTGCACGTTATGCGACGCTCAAAAATGTTTCAACGTGGTCCGAAATGAAAAAGAAATCACATCCGGTATGGAATGTGTGCATTTCTATTAGGACATTTTCGGATAGCATTTGCGCGCATTGGCTAACTGCGGTCTTAAACAGCTGCAGCCAGATGTCTTTATACATAGGTCATGATAAATTACTCAGAATGCCACCCCCACTTAATTCCTTCACAAGATTATGTGATGCCCATCAGCCTGTCCTGCGCCCTGTTTGCAGGGCGGGGGTACGAGCGAGGGGTCTATTAAATGACTGTATTTGGCTATTTCTGGGTCAGGATCGTTGTTTGCATTCAGACACTGGGCCAGCCCCCAGCCACATGATGATTGATTTCTTGGGGTTTCAAACGTTGGCAATCCCTTTGTGTATACCTTCATAGAGGCTATCAAAAATGAATGGGGCCGGCTTGGGCAACGGCCCAGTTTTACAAGGGTCGGCTTGGCTGAGGAACCCAGGGGTTAAAGGAGCCGTACAGCCTCAAACTATGATAGTTGATTGAAGTTCATACTGAATTTTCTTGGGCCACAGATGCTTTAGTGTAATGAATTAAGTTAGAAAAAAACTACTTCCGCTGCAGTGTTTTGGCTTCACTGAGGGTTAAACCAGTGATGGTGCTTGGCCCGCAACCGGATATGTCTCTTTTGACATATTTAACCTGTCGATAATGTGCCAGTGTCGATATCATGCCAGGGGTAGGCTGAGACGGCCCAAGTTGGATAGGTTTCGTACCTTAATGAGTCGGCAGTTTAAATTTCTCTTTAATGTCGCGATCAAAAGGAATGCTTGCGATACGAAGAAAGAAATATAACTGTCTATTGTGACATACCATCTGTCGCTGTATATTTCTTTATATCTCATGCCAGCGCGTGTTTGATCAGCTAACTGTGAAACCTCTCACCAGCCAGGTTTCTATACAAGACACCAGGATTATTATATCAGATGGATCATCTTTTCCATGCTGTGGCATAAATTTGTGCCGGCGAGTGGGGGGGGGGGGTGGGGTGGGATGACCAAAGCCCAGCCGTGGACATTCGAAAAGCTTCTCAAAAGTGGGAGTGGTACATACATGTGTATGATCAGTATTTTTATTATTTGGGTGCGAAGCCTAAACGGCGTGGGGTTCGGGGCCCGCTCAAGGGCCCTTGAAAAAAAAAGATTCTAGGCGCCATGTGGTGCGAGCTGAGGCAATTTCTGACGACTGCGAAAGTTTTAGCACAAGATCATCATTTAAACGTCTTT